>NC_141542.1:5755000-6055000 GCF_021556685.1 Rattus norvegicus
TTCATGCTTTGAATTCATCATGTAAAGGACTTGCTGGGTGTGTCTGGACATATATGAGATGTGGATGAGGAACCTGAGGGACAAGGCTGGGATAAATGGAGCGGCGCAGTCAGCAGAAAATGCATATGGCCTGAGCCTGGTGGCAGCGCACAGCTGTCATCCCAACACTTGAAAAACTGAAGCAAGGGGATTGCTTCAACTTTAAAGCCCTTCTGGGTTATAGTCCTGAAAACCTGTCTCAAAACAACCCTCTCCTATGTGACTGCAGTTAGGTGCCACCTTCCCTGACCCTCCCCCTTGGGGAGGAATTCACCTTGGGGTTAATTCTTGGCCAGGAGGGGGAGGAGGCTCAGGAATCAGAGGATACCTTATTTCCTGGAGGACGTCTCTAGTCGTGTTTATTTATATTCAAAGAATGGAAAGAGAGACCACATTAGAAAGATTGAAACAGCTGGATAGACAGATCAAAAGATGTATACTGAGGCAGTCAGGCAGGAAGGTGGACAGACAGGAAGGCAGACAGACAGACAAGGGTGAAATTAGAGGACAGAATGTGGAAGGAGGCACAGAGACAGACAGATGGCCAGAAACTTCCACAGCCAGTGGCACATGCCTTGCTCCACTGGGTGCTGTCCCACTATCACCCACCCTCTTCTAGGCCCATGGTCTGTGAGGTGACCTCAGTTCAGAGAGGCTCTTGCAGATTCCCAGGACAGCGACGCTGCTGGCTCCCTGCCCTTCATACCTGGTCACAGGGTCCCTTTTTCTCTAGGAAGTTCTCGTAGTAGTGGGAAGGTGGAGCACCTTTGAGCTTGGGGCCCCGGGGTGGACACAGGGCTGAGGCCATGACCATGCCAGGTCCCTGTCCTTTCGGTAGGAGCCTCAGCCTGGCCAGGAAGCAGATAAACAGGTTCCTGGGGAGTTTCCTCAACTCGAGCAACTGTCACCTCCCTCTCTGGCAGCACTGGGCGGGGGCTGGATCCTGGGGAAATCCCAGTAGCTCTGGGCTCCTTTCCCAAGCAAAGACAGAGGCCTGCGTTAGGGAAGGTGGCCGAGAGACTGACACAGAGAAGTCACAGAGACTTACAGCAGGGGCATAACTGTAAGATCTGGAGAGCTTGGTCACTGAACGTAGCACTGTTTCCCTGGCCCATCAGTATGCTAGGCCAGCATCTACACAGTGTGCAGCGCCTTAGCCTGCAGCCAGTCAGGGAGGAAGGGAGGGGCTTTCCCAGCGCTGTTCTGTTTGAACACACTCAACACTCAACATACATCAATCAATTTAATTTTTGGTTACATTTACTGTGTCTATGGGTGTGGAGGTCAGAGGGCAGCTTCAGGAGTGCATTCTCTCTCTCCACTGCCTGGGTCCCAGGGATCAAATTCAGACCATCAGGCTTGGTGCCAAGAACCCTTCCCCACTGAGAGACATCACCAACCCCCATTCTGAAACCATTCCTAGCCTGTGTATCCAGAATGTCCTTGTCACTCTCACACCTAAGGATTTCAATTATTTGATTTTACTTTTCTTTCTTTTGCTTCATTGAGACATAGCCTCATGTATCCCTACTGGTCTCCAACTAAGTAGCTGAGAATGACCTTGAACTTCTGAACCTCCTGTCTCTGCCTCCTGAATGTTGCTGTGTCTGGTGTGCACCACCATGTCTAGGGTTTGTATTGCTGTGGTGGTGGTGGTGGTGACGATTTTTGTTTTTTTTTTTTTTTGACTCTAGATGATGTTAACTCCAAATTTTTCTGCCTCAGCATCTCAAGGGCTGACATGTGTGGAACAGCAGGCCTGACATTCACTGCTTTTGCTGCTTTTAAAATTTAAAACAAGACATGTCATTTCATTTCTTTTGTTTTCTACCCATTTTTTTCCTTATCGCTGCAGAAGCAACCCAAGACCTTTGCACGTGCTAAGCACGCACTCTACCAGTCACACCCAGTTCTTCCCAGTGAGATTCTGGGATGGTGTTCTGCCCTGACCATGCCCGGAGCTCCTCATTGGGTGATTCTAGGCTTAGGCTGGGCCCTGGCCACGTCCCCAGTCCCTCACTAGGCAAGGTTCTACTAAGAACAGTCAAGAGAGGGCTTGGGGGTGTGGCTTTAGTGGTAGTGTACCTGGCTCCTGGCTAGTACAAAGCTCTAAGGTCAATTCCAGTAAAATCGATCAGTTCGTAATTGTAAATTTGGCCAGGCGCGGTAGTACATTTGGGTTTTCCCAGAACTTGGAAGGTAGAGACTGGAACAGCCTTAGTTACATAGTAACTTGAGCCCAATGTGGTCTGCTGGGGATGCTATTTTCAAAAGACAAAGGCAGAACGGATTCTGAACTAATTTTCTTCAATTCCCAGCTAGAGCACCTGGACTTTACACAGGTAAAAGGTAGTTAGTGATGGGACCCAGATAGTGACTGTGTGGCACAAGCTTCCTTTATCTTTAACCGATGTTATCTTTAGGGTGCTTTCTATATATTGCCAAGCCATAGTGGTTGCTTCAAAGTGTCAAAGGCCACAGGGGAGCTAGGTGTGGGCATGTAAACCTATGATGTCAGCACGAGGAAGGCTGAGGTAGGAGGCTGACTGGAAGTGTAAGGAAGAAAAAGAAAAACTAATTGAGAACCATGGACTGTTACAGAGCAAGGGTAGGTCTGGCAGTAGTTACGTTATAGAAAGATCCTTTTAGGAGCAGGGTTGAAGATAAACAGGATGAAGGTGCAGTGTGTGTGTTTCATGAAGATGGCCAGAACCTGGAGCCTCCCTCAAGGCTTTGCTTGTCACGAGGTGGTTAGACCTGCATACTGAGCAGGGACTTGGAAGAGGGACATGGCTAGACTGGTCCCTATGGAGCCTAGAGTCTGATAGCCCGGGCTAAGGGAAGAATGGTTTTCATTACTTAGACCCTTTCCAGAGCATTCTGCCTCTCTTTCCCCAGTGGGACAAATCCTCCTGCCGTTTGAGGCCACTCCAACTTCTGGTTAGTCCCCATCCCGGACTTTCAGACTTCCCTGGGTTGGGGTAATTGGTGATAAAGCCAAATCAGGATGGGAACAAAGGCCCAAGGCCTTGCTGAGCACACAGTAGTAACACCGCCCCTACCCGCTCCCTGCTGCCATGTGGGCGCCGATTGGCTGAATGGGAATCATCCCTTATAGCTGATTGGATGCTTGAGGTACCTGGTGATTGGCTGATGCGAACTGCAGCCCAATGGGCTGAGTTAACCCTATAGAGGCAAAAGCCGGCTTGACACAACTTTGGATCCACCTATAGCGTGAGTCTGCCTTCCCATAGAGGTACTACGCTTCTGACAAACCTATTTCTCCCCTGCTCCCAACCACCAAGGGCTCTGCCTTTAGCTAGCCCACTAGCCTCACTACCAGCTTCCTTCATCGCTGCTGTAGGCTGAGCGATTCGTGCGCTCCAGGATGCAGCCGCACTAAGGGCGGGAGTTGAGGGGTCCTGGGTCTCAGTTTTTCTCTCCAAGTCACCAGCACCATCTACTAGTGTCCCAGGGACTCTGAGTTCCCGCATTTCCTTTCCTGTGCGTGGGCAGGCCCGAGACCTAAGATTTCCATCTCTTTAGTGAAAGCTGAGCCACTCCTGCCCAGGGCTCAAGGTTGCAACCTAGTAGCTGGTGGCCTTGAGTATGGGATCTCTAGTTCCTGAATGAGAAGGTCCTGGGCCTGTTTCCTTCTCCAGGTCTCCCACAACCTCCCGCTTTAGTTTCGCCAGATTGCACCGGAACGCACCAACTGCAGTGCCAACACAACCCAAAGCCTCCTTATCCCCTCCGCCTTCTGCGGGCCAAAACCTCTCCACCCATTTTCAGCGACCAATAGGCTGCGGAATCCCGCGCGGGGAGGAGCCCGGTCACTCGGAGGAAGCTGTGCAGGGACACAGCGGCCATGGCAGGTAGGGTAGTCCGCTCTGGCGGGGACAGGGCAGCGGGACGCGATCTCTGCAGCCAGTTGCTATCTCGCTGCAGCTCCCGAGTCTCTGTCCTCCACGGCCACGGCCGAGGAGGCGCCGGAGGAGGATGAGGACGAGGCGGAGACCGAGGACCCGGAGCGCGGGACGGGTAGCGGAGGGCGCAGCGGCAGCCTCGGTGGCAGCGGAGGCAGCACGGCAGGGCCTGGGTTGGCCCTAGGGGGCGCGCTCACGAGGCGCGCGGTCACGCTGCGGGTGCTGCTCAAAGACGAGCTGCTGGAGCCCGGTGAGGGGGTGCTATCCATCTACTACCTGGTGAGCGAGTCCCAGAGATCGTTCATGTCCTCCACTAGTGCATAAAGGGAAACGAGTTCAGAGAAGCCGTGTTAATCACAGTGCCACCTAGCCATAACCACTGCCATCTGGGTGTGTCCGCTGGCGACCAATCTGTGTGATAGCAGCTTCACCATCTGTAAAATGAAGCCTTTCTTCCCAGGCTCTCCATGAAGATGACGGCTTCAGAACTGTGTGCTGTTAAAATGATTGCCCCAAAAGCTCTCTTTGTGATATCAAGAATGAAGGGGAGTTTCACCCGACCACGCCCCCAGCTCCTCACTGCAGGATTCTAGGCAGGGGCTCATCAACTCCTGACCTTGCACCCAACCCCCCCACTTGGGAATTTAGGCAGGGCTTCTACCTCTGAGAACAGTCTTATTAAGTGTTCCAAGAAGGCTCTTAAGTTGTGGTCTTCCTGCCTCAGCTTCCCCAGTAGTTGAGCTGATAGGCCTGGATCGCTATGCCTGCTCTGGCTGCCATTGCTTAATTTTAAAGTTGTGCATCTGCATGTGGAGTGCCAGGATGCTGTACTGGTGGTGTTCCTATGACAGCGCCTCTTAGGAGCCTTAGAATAAGGACGCAAAGCCTCAGGGAGCATGAAGTTAGGAATCACTTGGGTGGGTGTATTTCAGCCCCCTCTGTCCCTTCAGGGCAGGAAGTTTATCGGGGACCTGAAACTAGATGGCAGGATCGTGTGGCAGGAAAATGGACAAGTCTTCAACTCGCCCAGCGCCTGGGCCACACACTGCAAGAAGCTTGTCAACCCAGCCAAGAAGTCTGGCTGTGGCTGGGCCTCTGTCAAGTACAAGGGCCAGAAGCTGGACAAATACAAGGCCGCTTGGCTCCGCCGTCACCAGCTACATATGCCCGTAGCTGCTGCTGATGAGGTATGAAGTACATGCCTTCCCCTTTGCACTGCGGACATGACGTGTGTAAAGGCCTTGGAGCAGGATACAGTCTGATGTGATTCAGCAAAGTGACCTGACCTGGTTGCTGAAGCAGAGAGCACAAGGGAGGGAGGTAAGGAGGGGCAGGCAAGGTCAGCAGGGCCTCCTGGGCTGCCCAGAGGGCTTACCTTGTGCTTTGATCCTGAAGGAGGTGGGTATCACGAATACAGTTGGCAGAGGGAGACTAACAGGGGAGAGACAGAGCTCAGAGATAGGGTCCTCAGGTGAGGTAGTCCAGCCCGGAGGAGACAGACTGAATCCCAAGCTGGGGGGGGGGGGGGGGGGGGGGGCTACATCTCAGGCACCTCTGCTCACCTGTCGCCCTCTGGTGGTCACTCCAGGCAGTGGATCTGGGCTCCAGTGTGTGACATATTATAGAGGTCTTGAGGCGCCTAGATGAGGTTATGTTGCTACACTCCATTCCACCAGAGTCCCACCAGTGAAGGGGAGGAGGAGGAACTGCTGCTGGAGGAGGAGGAGGAGGATGTGCTGGCTGGGGTTTCATCAGAATACAAAGGCCACAGACCTCCTGGGAAGGGTTCCTTGGAGCCAGGTGAGGGACCAGGGCAGAGGAAGGACTGTGATGTGGGAAGCTGACTGATGTTTCTTAGGCCCTGGGAATCTGAATCCTGATTGACAGTTGTCTAGTTCCACTGTGCCTTCTTTTCTTCTGGTCGGTCTGCCTTCCTTCCTTCCTTCCAAGACAGGGTCTTACTGTAGTCTGGTTGGCCTAGAACTGACAGAGATCCATCTTCCACGTGCTAGGGTTAAGGGCATGTATTATTTATTGTGATTAGGATGTAGATTAGAGAACATCTTTTAAAAGGTGGGTCCCTTCTTCCGCCGTGTGGGGTCTGGAAATTGAACTCAGGTCATCAGACTTGGTTGCAAGACCTGCTGAGCTATCTCACTACCCCTGCTTCCTCTTGCGCATCCTTGCTTCTATGAAAAGAGGAGAGGAGAGTTCATATTGGCTCTTCTCTCCCTCCCTCCCTCCCTCCCTCCCTCCCTCCCTCCCTCCCTCAGAAGCCACACCCCCAGGGAAACGTGTGGACAAGGTCCGGGTGCCCGTCCGTTACTGCATGCTGGGCAGCAGAGATTCTGCCAGGTCAGTTACACCATCTGCCTTGGTTCTGGCTTCCCTGGAGCCCTTGGTTGGTTTGATCCAGCAGAGGTAGGGCCTGGACTCCTCAGCTGCTGAGAGTACTCAGGAGGGGTGGGGGTGGGGAAGAGCCTGAGTTCCTGAAGCCCTGGGACCCTCCTGACTACTCCAGGAACCCCCACACTCTGGTAGAAGTAACATCCTTCGCTGCCATCAACAAGTTCCAGCCATTCAACGTGGCCGTTTCCAGTAATGTGCTGTTCCTCTTGGTAAGTGACTAAAGCCAATTTGCCTGGTCACCCTCCATGTTTGGGGACACTGAAGAGATATACAGAAAGTACTCAGTACTAGTAAATAATAGGTACTCATTTAGAAGTGGACCCCAGTGCCTTTGTATGTGCTAAGTGCTCACCAGTGAATTACATCCCTAGTAAATCCTGGATAAATGCACATCTTGATAAATTGCTATCTCACTGCTAGCTCCTGCATTGAGATACAAGTGCAGCCTCAGCCAGCCCTCTCTATTCTGTCCCCAGGACTTCCACTGTCACCTGACTCGGAGTGAGGTCGTGGGCTACCTTGGTGGTCGCTGGGACATCAATAATCAGAGTGGGTATTGGGTCTGGGTGGACAAGGGTGTAACCGGGGCAGGACTGATGGCTTCTTGTTGGGTATCCCACAGTGCTGACCGTGCTGAGAGCCTTCCCCTGCAGGAGTCGGCTAGGGGACCCTGATACTGCAGCCACGGTTGAGGAGGAGGTGAGAGCTTGTCAGGAAGGGGCCAGGACAATACCTAATTCTGCAAATGTTAGTGCCCACGTCTGGGATAGAAATGCTGGCTCTGTGCTTTATATGACAGGATTGCTATGTAGACCAGGCTAGCCAAGATTATAGCATCCTCCTGCCTCAACCTTTTGAGTACTGGTAGGACAGGCCTGCTCCCATGCCTAGATGTAATTTTGTTTTAATTTTTGGATGCGATATGTATTCTCTGTGTAGCTCTGGCTGTCCTGGAACTCGTTCTGTATGTAGACTGTGGGTCTGGCCAGGCTGACCAAACTCATAGATCCATGTGCCTCTTATTTTCAGAGTGCTGAGATTAAAGGTGTGTGCTACCACTTGTACAGCCCTATATGTAATTTTTTTTAATTTAATGGATTTTTTAAAAAAAGATTCATTTTTTTAACCCCCACCCCTGATTCATTTATTTAATATATGAGTCTTCAGACACACCAGAAGAGGCCATCAGATCCCATTACAGAGGGCTGTGAGCTGCCATGTGGTTGCTGGGAATTGAACTCAGGACCTCTGGAAGAGCAGTCAGTGCTCTTAACCACTGAGCCATCTCTCCAGCCCCCTATCTTTCCTATCTTCTGTATGGTGTTTTGCCTGAATGTGTCTGTGCATCCTGTGTGTGCCTGGGGCACATGCAAGTAATTAGAGGGCACTGGATCCTCTGGATCTGGAGTTGTAGACAGTTGTAAGCCACCATGTGGGTGTTGATAACCCAACAAGAGCTTTTTTGAGCTTTTCAAGACAGGGTCTTTGTGTATAGTCTTGAAAGTCACTCTAGACCAGGATAGTGTCAAACTCAGGAGATTTACCTGTCTCCATCTTGAGTGCTGGGGTTAAAGGAGTACACCGCCACCACATAGCCCCCAATATTTGTTGTTGATTTATGTGCAAGAGTCTTATGCTTATATGGTTGCCTCTGGGTGCCAGATGAGGGTGTCAAGAGTCCCTGGACATGGAGTTACTAATGTAGTTGAAACTTCATGTGGATGCTGAGAATTGAACTCCAGTCCTCTACGAAAGCATCAAGTGCTTTTTAACTACTGAGCCATTCTTCCAGCTCCCAGATGCTTTTGTTTTTTGAGACAGGGTTTTTCTGTGTAGACCAGGCTGGTTGGTGTCGAACTCACAGATCCATGTACCTCTTGATTCCCAAGTGCTGGGATTAAAGGAGTACGACACTACTGTCCAGCTCCAGATGTATTTCTTAGTCATACTCCCACCGTGTTGAGTAAGTACTTAACTACTTTTGTGTGAAACTCAAGAGCAGCTCGAGGCCCTGGTCCTGCCCACCCTAACCTAACCTGTGTCTCTACAGATCCACCAGGTCCTGTTCCTGCGAGGCCTGTCCCTGGTGGGCTGGTACCACAGCCACCCACACAGCCCTGCAGCACCCTCCTTGCAGGACATCGATGCACAGATGGAGTACCAGTTGAGACTGCAAGGCTCCAACAATGGCTTCCAGCCCTGCCTGGCCCTGCTGTGCTGTGAGGTCCCAGCAAGGCTCTGGGTTGGGGGATTTACCAGGCCAGGTCCACTGCGCCCTCAACTTCAACCTGTCATTGTTCCCACAGCCCCCTACTACTCCGGCAACCCAGGCCCTGAGTCCAAGATCTGCCCTTTCTGGGTGATGCCTCCCCCTGAGGTGGGTGAGCTGGAGGAGAGCGAGTTGAGGGACATAGATGTGAGCAGGCAAAGTGGGATTGCACGGATGAGAGAGCATCCGATGGGAGTGCGCCTGGGCAGAGGTTTGAGGACAAGATGTTCTGAGTGCCGGGCAGGTGACTCCAGTTCTAGATTGGGTTGGGCTATTTCTCCATCAGGCCCTTGGCACTATGGGCTGGGGACAGGAAAGGCCTCTCTGACTGGTCCCCACCTTTCCTAGCAGCAAAGGCCCAGTGACTATGGAATCCCCATGGATGTAGAGATGGCGTATGTCCAAGATAGCTTCCTGACCAACGATGTTCTTCAGGAGATGGTGAGCTACCTGCGTGCGGCTGCAGCTCCAGGGTCTCCCTTTGTAGTCAAGCTTTTGATTATACTGCCTCAACTGTCTCAGTGCAGAGGTGACAGGCCTGCCCCCACCACACCTGACTGGGTGACCATTCTTCATAGCTGTGTCTACTCAGATGTTTGTCATTCCTGAGGGATCATGGGTGTGACATCTTGGGATGAGGCTAGCCCACTGTCAGGGCAGGCCTGCAGTGTAGTCAATATCAATCTATCATCTATCTCTGGCAGTTCTGGGAACTACAGGGTCAAGAAAGCATGAGCCAGGTGTGCTGTTCCCTGCCTTGCAGATGATGCTGGTGGAGTTCTACAAAGGTGCCCCTGACCTTGTGAAGTTCCAAGAGGCCTGGAGCCCAGAGCATACCTACCTGGACAAGCTCAAGGTGAGGCATGGACCTGTGGGGAGCACAAGGCCACATCCTAGAATGTGAGCAACAGTCTCAGGCCCTAGGTAGCTAGGTAAAGGCACTTGCCAGACATGCAGGGGCCCAGGTTCTACCTGCTGCTGTAAGCATTTGTAAGCATGAGCCCTCCCTGCTGGTGTGTGGAGCTGAACACTCTGCCCAGGACGATGCTCTGCACTGTGCACTGCTCAGACTCACAGTGGTGCTGGGTGTGGCATACATGTCAACCAGCACCCAAAGGCATGTGCATGTGGAGTCTGTGTGTGAGTCTTATTTTAGGCTAGGTTAGCCTGAGCTACACAGCCAAGACTCTCCTCCCCAAACCCAAGCAAAGAAGTCTACAGGACCAAAACTTCAAAGTGGCCCAGGCCCACCAAAGGCTGTGCCAAAGGCTCTTACTTGGGCTGCAGCCCTGGAGGCCAAGGGCATGTGTCCAGGCAGAGCCTGACCTCAGTCCTCCTCTTGCAGATGTCCTTGGCCAGCAGGACCCCGAAGGACCAGGGCATGTGCCACGTGCTGGAGCAGGTCTGCAGCGTGCTCAAGCAGGGGAGCTGAGGCTGTAAGCTTTGCTGTCCTGGGACAGGCTGGGTAATAAAGTCTCTGAGTGCCTACAGCATAAGCCTGGGGCTGGGGTGGGATGGCACTTGTTGGGGCTTTGCAGGGGAACAGGGTTTCCCTGAATGAAGATGGGACAGTGGCTATAGAAAGAGATATTTAATACTTTTAAAAAAAAAAAAATTAGGAGTAAAGTCCACTTCACAGGCTGGAGGACAGTGTTGCCCATCTAGGGGGCATGGGTGTGGCCCCACGTACCAGGGACAAGCCACGGGTTGTGGGGCAGCTGTAGAGAAGAGTGTAACTGAGTCCAGCCAAAGCCTCCCTCATGATGCAGAGCCGCGGCTGTGGCCAGCCTCGCATGCTGGTTGAAAAGGGACCTGCCAACTGCCTGTGGCCAGCTGTAGAGTCACATGAGCAGGTAGCAGTGGAGCTGGCTCAGGGGAAGGTGCCAGGGACCTGGGAATGTCCACTCTTCAGGGCCTTTGTGCTTGGTCTTCAACAGGGCTGAGCTGGGTCTGTGGTCCCATGGGAAGTGTACACGTTCATGCCTTGTGCACTTCTGAATGAGCAGCAGGTGCCAGGTGTCTCCATATGCTGAGCTGGCTGTGCTTGCAGGCTGGGGATCCCAAGGACCTGCCTCCCCTAGGGAGCCTGGAGAGGGGCATGGGCCCATCGCCAGCAACGGGCTGGGAAGGGTTGAAATAGGTGGGAGCTGCCACCACCAGAAAGGTAATAGAACCTCAGGGTGGGCCTTTCTGAGTCTTAGGATGGGGGGCCCCAGGGCTGAGGGAGGAGGGAAGAGGTCTCCCCTGGAGGAACATTAGTGTTTATAGAGCACCTTGGCATTAGACTACTGCCACACTGTGACTGGCAGCGTGTGCAGGCGCTAGTCAGTGTGCAAGCGCAGTCACTGAGGCAGAGGCACCAGCACCTGCACATAGCTAAGTGGGAAGAAGCCTGACTGGCCATGCAGCATCCCCTCATACCAGTTCTCATCGATCTGGTTGGTAAGCGTGATGAGGTCACCCTCTCGGAAGCCCAGCTCGCCATCGTTCTCTGGCTCAAAGTCATACAGCGCCTTGCAGCTTGGCTGGTCCAGGGGTGCTGGGAACAGGATAGAGGTATCAGTGCAGTGCGGATAGGCCAGTGGCCAGGGAGAGGGGAAATCAGTCAGCTTTGACAACAGGGAGGGTGTGACCCTCAACAACCAGCAGCAGGGTGAGAGTGGGGCACGTAGTCCCTCTCACCCAGGACAGCAGTGACAACTTCCACCCCAGACACTCACGCATACTCTTGCTGGGCGTCCTGGTGGGCTTGTCCCCTGATCTAAATGATGACGAAGCTGTAAACAGAGAGGAGGGTAGGTGTGAGTGAGGTGAACAGGCCTCGCTCCATCCCTGGCACGTTCCACAGAGCTTTGCTACCTGTGATCTTGGGTGCTGAGGCACAGGGGAATCCCCCATTGGGCTGCTCCAGCTCTCCAAGCTCAAAGGGCTCCTGGGGCCTGGGCTTGAACTCCCTCCTGGGGCGTGAGGAGGCTTCTCTCACCCTGCAGGAACATAAAACCCTGAGTGCCCACAACCCTTCTTCCACCCTGCGGCCCCAGTACCAGGTTGTCATAGACCTGGGCTGGCCCTAACCAAAGTCCCCCCATCTCGAGCACCCAAACACTGTCAGTCACCTCTGCCTTCAAAGTCACCCCCTGTGCACTGTGCCTCTGGCTACCCAGGAAACTGCAGTCTGACACAGGAAGGCAAAGGATATGGACCTGAGCTGCTGGCCCAGCAAACTCCCTTGTCTTCTCATCTTCTGGCTCAGGCTACCACTGCCATCTCCCATAGGGCTCAGCTCCCTCCTGGGACCCCACAGCAACACAGCTCCAAGGACCCTTTACCGACACAACCTAGCACCAGTGTGCCACAGCCTGTGCATGGCTAGGCAGGTTGCATGCACTGCCCATATTCATCAGCAGGGGGCGCGCAGCAGCTGCAGGAACTGCAGGAAGCAGGAGGGAAGATACTATTCACCTGCGCTTCAGCTTATCAGCCAGCTCCTCCAGGATCTGCACTGCCTGCCGGTGGTAGTCCAGCTGGGCATCCACTAGGGCTGAGAGCTGGCTCACCTGCTCAATCTGCGACAGGGGAAAAGCTGATGACATGGCCACGCCCTCGTCCTGAATGTTCAATACCCCCTCCCCCTCCTCAGTATGCAGCTCCCTCTTCCTAGTGGAAGGGTGTTTTGGGTACTAGGCCCCGCGTGACACGCACATCAGTCTCCAGGAGGTTGTGCATACTGGTCTCCGCCACCTCCTTGGACTCCTCAAACTTCTCTAGGGCCTGACGCAGCTCCTCATCAGGGATCTTGCCCTGGCGCTTCTTCTTGTAGTCAAAGTCAAGGCGGCGGCCCTCCAACTTCTTCAGGTGGTGCTGTGGGTGCAGACACGTGATGAAGCTGCACAGCTGCATAGGGGCAGCCTCCCCACCTACCCAGGAACAGGACAGCACCTGGATCTCCTTCAGATCCTTGTCACACAGGTTCTGCAGTGGGTCGATGAAGTTCTGCTTGACCTCGATGTCCAGTGAGTCCTTCACCTCAGCCAGGCGCTTCATAGACTCACCTGCATCTAGCAGAGCATCGCCTGCAGGAAGGGGTGGTTGTCATGGGCAGGCCTTCCCACTCCTGAGTGACCCCCAGACTAAGTCGAGCAAGTCAGAATATGGTCAACAAAGGACCCTCCTGCCAGACTTCCTTGGACATGGCTATGGCTGCCCCACTCACCCAACCCTTCAGCTACCCCTCACCAAAGTTGGACTCTCCGCCTAGTTCCTTGCCATGGCGGACCATGCACTCTCCCAGCAGACCCTCTGACTGTGGGTAGCCAGGATTCTTCACTTGGCCCCGGATCTTGGATACAGTATTCAGCATAGTCAGCTTGGCCCTCGAGGCTGTAAGAGGACAGATGGCCTAGGTGGGTTCACAGGCTCCTCTCCACACTATACTGTACTGAGGCGTACACCAGACCAGGGCCCTCATATCCCCAACTGGCCAGTGGGCCAGGCACCAGGCTGTCTCTGGGTATACTCCCAAGGACTTGGCAGTTCACAGAGGAGGGGAACAATTCCAATACATCCCTTCCTCCAGGCCTTGGCAAGAAGGCCTATCTGTCATCTGCAGAGGCCAAAATGATCACAGCACTGTGGTCTGGGTTCTTGAACGTGGTCTAACTTTCTCAATCTTCAGTGAGTGCCCTGTCACCCTTGCCTGGGAAGACCTGGTTCCACTGCACACTGGCTCTGCAAGTCAGCAGAGGGAATCCTTGTGTGTGTAGAGGCCATCAAGAGTAGGTCATTATCACTTCAGTTCCAAGGGAAGTCTGAGGAATCAGACCCAGTATTCCCCTTCCTACCCCTCTAACCAGAGGCCCAGGCCCTACCTACCTGGGTTAGGTTGCAGATATTCTATGGTTCTGACCAGCACCTCTGCCACGGCCTTACTGGTGATATCCACTTTCTGTGGAGAGAGCCACAGTGTTGGAGCCATTAGAGGTGGAGGTGGAGCTGGATATAGGCTCTTCTGTCCTCCAGCAGGAGTAGCCCCCACCACAGTCCAGTGTGGAATCCTACCTTTTCCATCTCTCTGAAGTCATCATCCAGTTTGGTCCCTTCGGCCCCACCAACTTTCTCGCTGACCAGCTGTTGGGTACAAGGAGGAAGGCATGTGAGGGCACAGGAGGAATTCCTGCTGGCTTGTGGAGGGCAACTGTATCTGTCAAGGATGTGAACTCCAGGAAAGGCGGGCAGATGGGGTATCTGGGTGAGCCCTAGAGAAGCCAACAGTGCTGGGGTGTGCTGTGACCCAGCTAGCATTGCGCACTGCCTCTGAGGTCCCAGGCCCATGCCCCATGGAGACTTCCATCTTTCCCAGTTCTTGGCTGACCCTGTTACTTTGGCAAAGGCAGAGCACAGACCCCATGGCAGCTCAAGCCTTGTGGATACTGCAGGCTTCAGGAAGCTCTTGTGTACCTGAGTCCTTGGTGCCTGCCACTTTGACATTGACAGCTGATAAGGATGGACCCTCCCCCCCCTCTCAAGGAAGTCAGAACTTGACCTCACAAAGCACACTTTGCAATCAGGAGCCTAGACTTGAGAGCCTGGAGCAGAGTAGACACAGCTGGGCCCTGACCCTGCTGGACCTGGCAGAGAGTCCTGAGTGGCTGTGTTACTATCTGAATGCCAAACAATATGTGTCACCCCTCTGGGGCACAAGACCCCAATCTGCCCACCACAATCATCCTCACTCATCATACCCAAGCCCCTAGGACACACAAGCAAGGTAGCCACTGCCCAGGTCACCCTCGCATGAGATATGACAGGTCTACTACTAGCTATAGAGACAGGGGGCCCAGTATGGGGGTATTTCTAGGGTGCCTTTGCTCAGAGGCTAAAGGCATGGAAGCCACACATGCACAGTAGCAGGCTGGACTCCTGAGATAAGGTACCAGTGTGGATTTTCAGGTGCCATGACCTTGGTGCTCCTGACTCTGAGCTGTTACAAGGGTTTTGCAAGGGCTGTATGGTACCCATGTCACAGGCAGGAACAGTAACGACTTTGTACTCTGGGAGGAAATGACCAAAGATATCAGGAAGTGGGTGGGGTGGCTGTAGAAGCAGGGGAGTGACCTCCCAACCCTGTGCTTGGGTAGCTACCCACAGTGATCTGAAGGCTGCCATAGTCTCTGGCTTGCCCTGTCCACTAGACAGGGTTACCCATGAGGGTCCCCAGAGCCTGTCTTAGATCTTCATACTCATGGAGAGGCCCAGGACAGGCCCCACCAGGTGTATGGGTATTCCCAGGGAACCCCACCAGCTTTCACAAACAGTTTCGCTTCTCTAGGCTGAGCAGAGGCAGGATGTCACCCACCACAAGGCCTAGCTCTTATGGTAAATGCAGAGAAGTAAGGCAGGGCCACAGCTTCCGGGGACAGCAACTGGGCCTGGGGCATGGTATCTTAAGAAGGGCAGCAAGGCAGGAAGAGGGGAGCCCAGAGCACACCTAGCGGCTTTCTTAATGGTCCTATCTCTTGTGCCCTGTGATCTGGAGACCCAGCCTCCCCAAGGCCCAAGAGCTCCACTGGGGCCACACATCACTGAATATGCCATGAGCAAGCTGCAACCTCGTACTCTGAGCCGTTTGCAAAATCACATCCCTCCACAGCTCGGGGGCAGGTATCGGCACAGGAGAAAACTAGGAGACAAGACACCCTCACTCCAGAGCCAGAAGGCAAGGTACAGCCTGTTTACAAGTCTGTGGGGAGTCATCAGCCTCCACAGCACAACAGGGTTGCATGGTGGCATGCAAAGACCTAGGTTCTTGGCAGAGAGCTGCCAGCCCTGCAGAGGTCACCATCCCTCCCAAGAGCTGCCTTGCTGCAGTCACTCTGGAGTACAAACTGAGTAGTGCTCAGCTAACCTGGCAGGGCTGGTGGATATGTGGGCATCACTGCCCTAGCAGGATTGTGCTGGGAACTCTAGGGGACAAGCCCAAAGCAATGTGCACCAAGATTGCTCCCACTTCTCTGGCCAGCCTGTTACTACAGATTTGACCCCTTAGAGCACAGGAAGCCAGTAGCTTGGCTACTCATATTGGGTCTGCCTAATATGGTCTCCGTTAACAATGTTACTGTAAACCAGGTACCTGGGATGGGAGTAGAAAGGACACAATGGGGAGACTAGCCACCCAACGGGATCATAGAGACTAGGGTGCTACTGGGTAGGGCCCTTGCCCCATGTTGCCAAACTAAGCAGAAACAGTGTCTTTCAGAGCATGATACAGACCATCATGGCTGCACAGGATAGAGGAGCCATGAGGCAGGTAACTGGATGTGTGACAGAGAAGTTAGGAAGAGTGGGGTTTTTGGCGGGTCCATGGGGGCTGCTGATGGACAGCCACCCTTAAACAATCACATCCCATGATTGTGACTTGGTAGCCATGGGGGGTGGGAGGGTTCAATCTGAGCAACAAAGATCATATCACAGAAGGGGAGGGAGAGTGCCCAGTGGCTCCCTGCTACATTCAGTTACAGTCATCCAGAGGGTCAAAGTGGGACCCCACTATGTGTAACTGAACATGACAACTGTCTATGGATGGACATGATGTCCAGTGGACGCAGCAACTATGCCTCATACACTGAAGCTTCCAGATCCTTCTGTTGCTGCTCCTCAGCACAGCCTTCAAAACAGGGACTCAGACTAGTTTGGGGGCAAGTTGACACAGGTGGGGGTCAAAGGCTCACCTGCTCCAATTTACCAGTGCCAGCACCATGACAGACCTACTATCCACAGGACTCTGGGACTATCCACAGAGAGCCCATGTCAGCCTGGAGAACACAGGGCAGAACATAGAGGCTGGCTAGAAAGGTAAAAGGATAGTGAGGTGTGGGAGAGTCATGTCAGTCACAGAAAGAATTATGGATTATACTCTTTAATTATATCCATTATCCTAAATCTATCCTAGGAGACTCCAGTTCCCCAGGTCACAGGATGAAGGCCAGATTTTTTTTTTTCCTTTTTTTTTTTGGAGCTGGGGACCAAACCCAGGGCCTTGTGCTCGCTAAGCAAGTGCTCTACCGCTAAGCTAAATCCCCAACCCCTGAAAGCCAGATTTTGAGCCCATGAGTAAGGCTCTCTGCCAGCTGCTCTCAGTCTCCTGCCTATATGCTAATATAGGAAGAAACATGCAAGAAGGTGGCCAGCCACTGCCCCATGGAATGTCCTGGTCCCTGGAGCTAGTGGCATGTCTTGGGGCCAGAAAAAGGCCTTCATTGCTCCAAACAGCAATACCAGTATGTGTGGTGAACAGGGTGTCAACAGGAGTCACCACTATGTATAGGGAGGCATCATAGACCCTTATCACACATCACAGGCTCTTGTAAATACCTGGAATTAGCTTATTGTGCAAACTTCCTCTGGCCTACCAGGAAGCTCAATAGGACCCTGAGTGCCACCAGGGCATTGTGCTTCCCCAGAGGAGACTTGGTGAGAGGCAGTGGTGCCAGTGATTACTCAGATCTCCCTATGGAAACCACTAAGCAGGCGTCCCCATGACCAGATTGGGCCCCCGGAGGCACATGGAGGAGACAGCATTGTGGTAGGCTGAGGCTCATGTGAGAACTAAGCTTTGGGAGCCATAGGCTGTGGGCTCTTAGCTGAAGGGGCGTCACCAAGTCATGGGCTGGATCAGAGTGCTCCGGGCCTCTCTTATTGTCCCTAGACTCTAGGACAAACCAGCTTTAAGAGGCTGGCAGCTGGTGCCAGATCAGGCCAAACCTTGTCAAAGTCTTCTTCCCTGACCCTGTCACAAATCAGATATCTTGCCTTGCTAAGACAGTCTGGGGTCTCAGTTCTGACTGGGACAGCAGAAACCTGTACCAGGCTGCACACGGCTTGGTCACTGGCCATCACTTCCTGTTTGACTTCCAAGACTTTCCAGAGTGCATCCTGACTCTGCTTCCTTAGGTCTATGCAGATGGGAAAGCACCCAGCACACAGACCAGGAAGTTCTTAGCCAGTTTAGCTTCTCATCTGTCAAGTGGCTGTGCTTTACATGCTGTGAAACCAACTTCAGATGAAAACTTATATTAAAGAAAGAAAAGGAAGGAAGGAAAGGAAGAAAATCTAAGCCACAAACAAATGAGCCCCAGTCCCAAGACCCACAGAGTCTTTTTTTTTTTTCTTTTTTTGGTTCTTTTTTTCGGAGCTGGAGTCCGAACCCAGGGCCTTGCGCTTCCTAGGTAAGCGCTCTACCGCTGAGCTAAGTCCCCAGCCCCCCACAGAGTCTTTAAAGGACAGTCCCAGTGCTGCTGCTCACCCAAGGGGCTCCATAGCTTGGCTCCACACATGCCTAGGAGTGATTAAGAGTTTCATGGATATACTGCTGACTAAGAAGGCCTGCCTACCACCTGGGAAGCAATGCCCAGTGACCACTGTATGGACCTGGAAGCATCAGCTAGTAGCCTGTGGATGATAAAAGTCAAGTTCCCTCATGTGGGCAAATCAAGGGGACAGATCTAATGGCCCCAAGACCCTACCCCTCTCATCCCCCCAGTCCAGGGTGTCTTGTCTGTTGGAATCCACCCTGTACTCATGCAACCCTCTCCTGCTGCCCACTGCTGCCCTGGAAGCAGCAGGACTTGGGGCTGTCATCAGTTCCCAGCATTTTGCCTCAGCCCAACCACAGCCATCTCCCCCACCATGGCAGAAGGTTCTGGAAAGTCTGAGCAAGCTACGCAGAATCTTGCTCTGCACCCTAGGGACCTGGTTCTGGTGGTTGGGTGGGACTGTGCCACAGGATACAAAGGTGGGAATGACAGGTTTCTTTCAAGAACAAGTGGGATTGCCCAAACACTGCTAGGCTACCAGGATGACAGCTTAGCCTCCCAAAGCTGTAATTTGCATCTGTCACACAAGACCTGGGTGATGGACAGGTCAGAGAGACCAGGTTCTACCATGCAGAGTACTGCTCAGTATGCCTGTGCTGTCCTCGATGGCTCCCCACCAGGAGCCAGGGATCAGGAATGGAACAAGCTAGGCTTGGGCATGTGGGGCTCCACAGCTCTGCTAAGCATGCTGGGAGTCTGCTGACCCTTCTGTGTACATTGTTAGATGACACTGTCCCTACAGAAGACACTATGAGCACTGTTTAGTTGTTGAGAGAGGATTTATTAAGGTAATAAGCAAATGAATGGCCTCACCCTCAGTCAATGCCAAGTCACCTAGGTCTGGTGACAGGTGACAGGGAGAAGCCTCTTACTGGGAGCCTGTCAGGGTAGAAGCCTGGGAAAGGATAAGGACAGCACATTCCTGGCATCACACAGCACTGAAAACAAAGAGTGAACCCCAAACCAATTCCTCCTGCCTTAGTTTCCTCAGCTGTAATACGGGTGAGCAGCCACACTCAGGCCCACAGGGGCCATTCCGGAGGGTGGGAGGCTGCAGGGAGACCTCTTTAAGGAGGAGTGTGCTGGACCTGGTGGTACTCGAATTTCATTCCAGTACTCAGGAGGGAAGCAGGAGGAGCAACAGGAATTCAGGGCCATCTTTCCCTACCAGTGAGTTTGAGGCCAGCCTGATTTGAAAGGACAAAACAGGACCTGGGACACACAACAGTGGTGGAACACCAGCCTTGCCAGGCACCCCAGCACTCAGGCACAGCTTTAGGTCAGTCTGAATCGAAGACACTGCCTCACAGATAGAAAGATAAGAAAGATAGAAAGGAAGGAAGGAAGGGCGGGAGGGAGGGAAGAAAGGAAAGAAGGAAGGAAGGACATTTTAAAAAAGGAGGGGAAAGGGGCTGGGGATTTAGCTCAGTGGTAGAGCGCTTACCTAGGAAGCGCAAGGCCCTGGGTTCGGTCCCCAGCTCCGAAAAAAAAGAACCAAAAAAAAAAAAAAAAAAAAAAAGGAGGGGAAAGCCTCTCCCTCTCCTACACCATGCCAAGCCTCAGATGCTAGTGATACCCACCCACACTCCTCAGGGTAGGGAGTGGACTGTGTGTGTCCTATCAACTGTACCAGTGACAGCTGTGCTACCACAGTAGCAGGGGTGAAAGAGGCTAGGAAACCCTCACGTCCCCACAGTGGCCACCTCATCCCTTCGTGGCTCACTGCCTGTCTTCTCCTTTCCTTCTGAGACCCCACCTTCCCCACCTCTGTCTAGGCAGTCTCATCCTCACCTCAGAAGTGAGGCTAGGACACAGCCACCCCAAAGACACTGAGCATTGATGGATGTAGCGCCAACTCCCAGTGTTCATAGGACCTTTCGTCTTGAGTTTATGGAGTAAAGTGTGTACAACCCAAGCCTCCTGGCCTCCTCCTGTGCCAGCAAGAATATCACCAAGGATGTCAGTCTGCCCAGCCTCAGTCCAGAGTGACAGCAGTGCCAAACCTTCCTGCCCTCAAGTCCCAGCTGCACAATATCATTATGTTTGGGTGACATCTATGCTAACTGCCCTCTTCTTCCTACATCTGAATTCCAGTGGCCATGTGCTCCATGAGTCACTTGTACCTTCCTACAGAGGCTACCCATCACTGGCCTTGTCAATCAGACAGCACTGTACATATTTGGGATGCTTGGGTATTTGTTAAGATACTGGCTAGTTAGATCCACCCTGTTTAGGTGTTGCTGGCCATACAATAACAATTATTTTTGTCTGTGAGATTCGAGAGGGAAAGGAGGTGACTGACCTAAGCACACACCAGCAGGTCCGTCCATAGGAGGTGCTAGGCAAGGCTGGGAGCCAGGAGCTGGCACCTGTGTGGAAAGAGCCAGACAAGAGGGACACCAGGAGCCAGTCAGAAGAGTGAGAGGAAGTCAGCATGGGACATAGTCCCATTAAAACTGCCAACGCGGGGTTGGGGATTTAGCTCAGTGGTAGAGCGCTTGCCTAGAAAGTGCAAGGCCCTGGGTTCGGTCCTCAGCTCCAAAACAAAACAAAACAAAAAAACCAAACTGCCAACGTGTTCCTCAGGAGAGTCCATGAAACCAGGCTCAGAGGTGCCTACCCTCCTGCAACCCATGCCCTTGGACACTGTGAGCTCCAGAGTCACTACAGGAAGGAATTACTGAGGGTTATGGGGTGTGGAACACCCACAGGGTTAACCTGATGAACTGCGTTTTGTGCTCAAACCTGAACACGTCACCAGCTTCCTGAATGAACACTCAGTAGTGCCTGTGACCCACAGTGATTTATCCTCAGTGTCCAGAAGTCCAGTGTACAGAGCTGAAGGTTGGATCTGCAGAGCATGGCATGAGCAGGGAATCTGAGGGATGAGCAGGGAGCCTTCAGTCAGTAACAAGGACAAGGGCTCAGAATACTGCTGGGATGGTTTGTATATGCTTGGCCCTATGTGTATATGACAGACACTATTAGAAGGTGTGCCCCTGGTGAAGTAGGTGTGTCACTTCTTAGCTTCCTGGAAGCCAGTCTTCCACTAGCAGCCTTCAGATGAAGATGTAGAACTCTCAGCTCCTCTTGTACCATGCCTGCCTGGACACTGCCATGACCTTGATGATCATGGACCGAACCTCTGACCTATAAGCCAGCAACAATTAAATGTTGTCTATGAGTTGTCTTGGTCCTGATGTCACTGCTGTGAACAGAGACAGAAGCTGGCACCAGGTACTGGGGTATTGCTGTGATGGGCCTGACCATCTTTTTGTTTGGAAAAATGTGGATTTGGCAACTTTGGGTTTGAAAAGCCATGGAATGTTTTAAGTGGGGCGTAATAAGCCAACCTGGTAGGAATATGAAAGATTTTGTTACTGAGAGGAATTTGAATTGTGCGGACATGACCCAAGAGATTTTAGTGGAAAATTTCAGTATGTGGCCTAGAGACTGTTTTTGTGGTCTTTGGTGAAGAATGTGGCTGCTTTCGCCCTTGTCTGAGAGTCTGCCTGAGGCTGAGGTGAAGGGATTTGTGATGATCGCATTGACAAGGGAGTCTCTGAAAAGCCCAGCAGAGACTTGGTTCTCTGGTTAGGTCTCATGAAGAACGTTTTGAACAAGTGTAGCAAACTTAGAAAGTTAAAATATAAAATATTTGGTTCAAGTTTGAACCTGGGGCACCAGGAAGTGAAATGGAACTGAATCCTATGTTCTAGGAGATAACAGACAAGGGATTTTGGGGAAAGATCCTACCCAGCTAAGTTTAGATTCAGGCATTGTGGTACACACCTGTAATCCCAGAAGACAAAGTCAAACAGATCTCTAAATTCAAGGTCAGCCTAGGACAAAGCAGGTTCTAGGTGAAGAAAAGCTTAAATTCAGGCATGGTGGTACATGCCCAGCACTCCAGGAGACAGAGCCACACAGATCTCTGGGTTCAAGGTCAATCTACAGAGCCAGTTCCAGAACAGCCATGCTTAGGCAGAAAGGGAGTCAGAAAACAGAAAGCTGGTGATAGAATAAGGGGGGCCATGTTCCAGCCCCAGCAAGCAGCAGAACACGGCTGCTTCAACTCTGTGGCTCTGGCTTTAGAGTCAAGAATAAGAGGGACTATTGGGACAACTGATGCTGGTTAGCTCAGTTAGGAAATTAGCAGTGACTACAAAGAGACCAGCATCGCTGAGGTGAAATCTTCTAGGAAGTGCTTTCTAAGAGCACAAAGATGTGTTCCAGAGATAGCCAAGGTTGTCTGTCCCTTGTGCTTCAGCTGTACTTGGTATTGTGTGAGAGTCACCCAGCGGTGCTAGTTTTGAAGGCATGAAGGGGTCATGAAGAGCAGCTGAGGCTTGGCACTGTGAGAGACCATGGAAGGCCACTGGTGAAGGTGCAGCCTCAGCTGCAGTTAATGGTCTAGGACTGAAGGCGTCATGCAAAGGATTTGAGGCTTGGCACCATGAAGAGAGCCTATGAGAGGCTATTGGTGAAGCCTAGTTGCAGTGGAACCTCAGGGTATTGTAGATGCCAGTACCATGGGATGATCACCAAGAACAGCAGCAGCAGTGGGGTGGATCAACCTGAGCTTAGAGTGCTATAGAGGGTAGAGGTGAAGAAGTGACCCAAGCCCTTTGGAGGAGCCCAGAAGATCATATGTGGATCCCAGACATTGAGACAAGAAGCTGTAACATTGAAGTTATCTTATAGACCCCGTGGGCTATCTGTTGAGGAAAGGTTGGAACCAGCCTAGGAGAAAATAGTTTGTTGCAGTTAACAAAGATAAAAAGGTGTTGAAATCGGAAGACTGCTTTGACATGGGCAATGGAGATGCAGAGTTTGGAGTGTGCCCAGTTAGTTTCCTGTCTTGCTTTGGAGATTACAGTCAAATGATTGGAAGGATCTCAGAGAGACTTTGAACTTTTAACATTGTTGAGACTGCTATAGATTATGGAGACTTTGGAGTAAATGTATTTTGCATTATACTATGTTTAGGTATGCCCCCTCCCCCCCATAGAATTATATGTTTGGACAAGCCTATGGAGGTCAGAGAGTGGAATGTGATGGTTTGTATGTTTGGCCCAGAGAGTGGCACTATTAGGAGGTGTGACCTTGGGGTAGCTGTGTCACTATGGGTGTAGGCTTAAGACCTTTATCCTACCAGGAAGCCAGTCTTCTAGCAGCCTTCAGATGCAGATGTAGAACTCACAGCTCCGCCTGCACCATGCCTGCCTGAATGCTCTTAAGTTCCTGCCTTGATGATATTAGAATGAACCTCTGAATCTGCAAGCCAGCCCCAATTAAGTGCTTTTCTTTATGAGTTGTCTTGGGCATGACATCTGTTCACAGCAGTAAAACCCTAAGACAACTGGCTTTTAGGATCCCCAAAGGAGGAGTTAGAGAAAGGACTGAAGGGATCTGCAACCCCATAAGAAGAACAACAATATCAACCAACCAGACCCCCCAGAGCTCCCAGGGACTAAACCACCATCCCAAGAGAACATAGGGATGGACCTATGCCTCCTGCTGCACATGTAGCAGAGCATGGCTCTGTTAGGCATCAATGGGAGGAGAGGCCCTTGGTCCTGACAAGGCTCGAAGCCCCAGTGTAGGGTGAATGTCAGAGCAGGGAGGTGGGAGAGAGTGGATAGATGGGTGGGGGAGCACCCTCATAGAAGCAGGGGGAGGGGAGATGGGATAGTGGGTTTCTAGAGGGGAAACTGGGAAAAGGGGGTAACATTTGAAATGTAAAAAAAAAAAATCCAATAAAAGGGGGAATAAAAAGACAACTGGCTTCCATTCTTTAAAGGCTTAAAAGCACAGGTACTGGGCCTGGTCCTCAGAGCAATGAATACACCCTTGTTGGGAACAGTAGGCTCCCTAAAGCAAAAAAGTCCCATGGCAGAGACTGGAACCTCCCAATTGAGCCAGAACAAACCTCTCTGGGCAAAACTGCCTCTCCCAGGCACGTGGTTACAGTAACTGAAAGCAGATGACGATGACTTTCAGAGGCCAGGTCACACTTAACATATCTCCCAAGCCACCAGTGCAGGGCCCTTAGTTTGGAATGACACTGGACCCCTTCAGTCATTGCCAACAGTAGCACACCAGCACCCCCAGCTCAGCTTCTCCAGCTTGTGAGGTTTATATTTCCTCATCCCGGGACACAAAAGTGCATGAGCACCATGCTCAGGGGTCAGCACATGCACTGACTGAAGCCTGCCAGTGGGGAGGCTATGAGGCTGCGGTGCCACTTGGTCGGAGGCTTAGGGAGCTGGTACCAGAAGCAGAGTAGCAGCCTTTGACCCCACTAGGAACACAGGTCCAGGTGCCAGCTCTGGCAGAGTGCCTATCCCAGAGATGCAGTAGAACACTACAGAAGGCAAAGGAGCTAGGAAATATAGAGGCTGGGTGACTAGAGTTCAAGTATGGTCATGGCCAAGCACAGGAGACAGATGGGTCTCTGTCTTCAAATTATGGTGATCCTCCTGCCTCTGTCTCCTGAGTGCTAGGACCCATTCTTGGGCCAGCAGCATGTGCTCTCAAAGCACAGGGCTGATCTTATACCTGGGAGCTTCCCAAGCTTTTTGTAGCCCACGGGCACGGACAACACAACAGGGTGGTTGAAATATCACCCTCCACAAGGGCTCAAACACACTGCACCTATGGCTCTGGGCCTGGATAGGGTCACACCGATGGAATAACCTGGCTATTTTCCAGGCTAGGATCACAGATACTGATATGGTCAGAGTAAGCAGGCAGGGCTCTCAGAGGGATCGGCCACATGATGACCATGTACTGCCACTCTGCTAGGACAAATGACAGATCAGATGGTGACAGCATCTGAGCTCACAGACAGCTCATTCACAAAGCAGGTTTCTATCCACCACATATGGACATCTGGGTCTACCTCCTGCCACCTCCTGCTAATATTGCCCCATGCCATCGTGAGGTCCATAACTAACAGGACTCATTCTAGATTTCATCAAAACAGCCTGTGCCTTACACTGAGGAAGGAAGGTGGCCACTGTATCCCACAGTCTTGGAGTACACAGGCCAAGTTGGTTCCTGCTGGCCATGCTGATGTCTGGACACTCCTTAAGGCAGTTGCCAGCAGAAGCTCCCTCCAGGCCCCTGCAACCTCACTGTCTCCAAATCCTCAGGTTTTCAATTGCCTTCAGACTTAATCCTAAACCTAAAGGACTCCAATTTCCCTGAGACCATGGGGCGAACTGTGACGCTGGACACCAGGAAGTTAAGATAAAACTACCAAGGGCCAGGTGATTCCCAGAGGTGATGTAGAGAGGACACTATTCCCATGATCAACTTTTTACAGCTATAGAAGGGCAAGAAAAACTTTTGGGCATGACCGAGTTTTGCATAGTTCTCAAACCTGCCACAATGTGGCACCTACTGTGGATCAGAGAATTTACTCTTCACTCTCTCCCTAGGGTATCTGAAACTCCACTTACCTAACCATGGCAAGCAAAAACACCAAGAATCCCCCTCCTGCCTTTTGTTCCACAGTTCTGGTGATGGAGCCAGGGCCCCTGCCCATACAGGGAGATTCTAAAGGCGGGGCCGCTTTACCCTTAGGTCACATCCCCAGTCCCTCACTGGGAACTTTGTGGGGTTGGGGATGGGGCTCTGCCACTATGTCACACCCTGGAAGAATCTAAAGGTAGATTTAAAATGGAGCTTTAGGCTAGACATGGTGGTGAACAGCTGTGATCTCAGGACTTGGGAAGCTGGAACAGGACCGTGAATTCAAGTTATGCTGGGTTAGATTAAGACTGAGAAGTAAATAACTAAAGCGCTCCTGTGAAGAGCAGTCAGGCTAGGCGTGGAGTGAACAGTCACAGCACAGGCAGCAGGTGAGGTTCCTGAGCTCCTGCAGAGGTCCATGTGAGTGCTGGTGGGCAAGCTAGGGAAAGGGAACTGGATCACACTCAGTGCTGAGATGGGGCGAGGGTGTGGGAGTGGTGGGTGCTGGGAGTAACTCACAGACAGAATGGGAGGTCAGGACCTAGAGGTCAAGGTGGCTGCAGATGCTTTGTAGGGAGCGGCAGGCAGTGTGAGCACAAGCAAGTACAGGAGATGCAGCCAGGCCATCTGGACCAAGGGATTAGGTCTCTGGGCTAGAGGTAGTCTCTAACTTATGGAGACCTGAGCTGGGGTGTGTGGAGACTGGTGTGTCCCAGCATATTGGCCTAGCCCCTCCTGGGAGAAAGGCGGCCTGGCTGATCCCAGGCTGCTCTGCCAGCTCTGGATCACAGTTGCTGCTGTGACACCCTGTAGCCTCCTATAGCCTAGCCTGGCAGGCCTCTCTCCTGGGTCCTGGAGATACATCCTAAGGCCAGAGGCCTATAGCCAGGCTAATTTGTCTGTAAGACCAGTTAGACCTGCTCCTGGCCAAGTTTCAAAGGACCCATGAGCTACCTAGTTCCCTCAAGTACTACCTGATCCCAAGAAGTCAGGCCAGGGAGACTATGGAAGGCCACAGAGCAGAAGCCCCATTCTTAGCTTTGAGCAGAAGGCCACCTTGGTGGTGCCTCTCAGCTGGTGCCAAAGCATGGCTTGGCATAGCCTGCCCCCAGGACCATGCTAGGCAATACCAGAGCACACTGGATGCCATGAGGGTGAGACTGAGGTGCCAGGTGCTCATGGGCAGAGGGCTGCCCTCCAGCAAGCACTGAGACACCACAGAGAGGTAGGGTAGAACATAGCACAGCCTGGGTAGGGTGTGGGCAGAACTGTGCGGACTGCTCTGGGCAGAGATTTGTGAGGTTCGATGCTAGGGGAAACCTAGGCTGGAGCCCAGAAGCCTTGGGACCAATCTGCTTTCTCACTGACATGTCCTTCACCCCAACCTGTTACACAGTTGGGCACATTTTCTGTTCAGCAGGGGAACAGTTTCCACTTGTGACCTAGGACAAGGCAGCAGAGCACCTGTTACTTGTGTCACCCTGAAATGCTGAGTAAGCATACTGGTCCTCAAGGGCCAGCCACCCTTTCCACACATGGGGGTTAGGGGGAGAAACACTCAGGGGTCACCTAACGGGGAAGGAACCCCAGCTATGGGGGTACTCCGGAAAGGTCTGCTGGCAGGTGCTGAGTCAGGGCCGGGGAGGAAGCCACAGCTGTGGTCCAGAAGTGCTTGGGAAGTGTCCCATGACCCCCTTTGCCCAAATCAGCAGGTTTTCTAGGAGCTGAACGGAAAAGGAAGATGAGGCATCCTGAGAGCTGCATGCAAGGCCTGCAGAGGGCAGGAAGAGGGAGCAGAGGCCCCTACCCAGGCAGCAGGGTTAGCACCCAGCAGAAGAGAGGCTGAACAGGGCAGCTGCAGTTTTCCAGGGAGAGCTCAAAAAGGGACCAGACTGTAGGATGTCATACAGGTGAAGGCAGGTACAAGATAGAATGAGGTCTGTCATCGGATGAGAAGGAAGGATGGCTGGAGAAAAGTTTGAGGGAAGAGAAGACTGGAACAGAAAGAGAGCATGGTGGCAGCCTGCCTTGGGAACTGGATGGGTAGAGAGATTGTTGCCAGGCTCAGAGAGAGGCCATTGGTAGTGTGATATGGGCTAGAGCAAAGCAGGTGAGAGGTTTTGCTGACTGAGATGAAGATGTCTACCAGATATCTTGGGGCACTGCGGTGCTGGGCTTAGTGGGGGTAAAAGAAAACTTTTTTTTTTTTAATAATTTTACAGCAACACCAGACGGTGGCAAGTCAGCCCATTATACATCCATACCTGTGATCCCAGCATTCAGAAAGCCAAGAGAGGCAGGAGGATGGCCCTGGCTTGGATTTGCTGTTAGTCTAGGTAATAGAATGAGACTCCATCTCATAAACAAAATCCTTAGAAAACTAAAAATAAGTAAACAGGGAATAGGAAGGCTCAGTTGGTATGGTGCCCACTACATTGATCCTTGGTTCCCATGTGAAAAGCTGGATATAAGCAGACAAGCAATCCCAGTGCTGCTGAACACAGGGGGACCCCTGGGCTACCAGGCTAGTCAAAGTGGTGAGATCCAGGTCCCAGTGTTGGATGGTACCTGAGGGACAACCCCTGAGGTTGACCCCCACAATAAATAAATAAAATGGCCTGCAGTTGGAGCTGGGGATGCCAAGCAGTCAAGCCTAAGCCTGGTTCTACACCCCACCGCCCATAATGCACTCCTGTGGCCTTTCAAATTCCACCAGGGAGATGGGCTATGGAGTGGCAGAGAGGGTGTAGCCGTGTCCTGGGTCCTGGGTCAAAGACTGTGCTTGGTGGAAGGGAATGGACACACATGCAGACACACACAGACATATGCAGGTGCACTGCATGCATGCATGTGAACCAGGGGCCTCTCTGGAAGAGTCCACACTAAAGCACAGAGAGAAGGGACAAAAGAGGTAGGACAACAGGACTATGGTGGCAGGGTTAAAAAAAAGATGTGATAATCTTCATGGACTGCTGTGAAGCCACAGGCTGTATTGTCTAGGTATGGGGTGATGGGATGGGTGTCCAGCATGATTAGTTTTAACTCAGGTGGACTTACAGATTAAGCATGGCCTCGTGTGGAGGAAATCAAAGTAGAGGCTGGGGTATACCCAGCTGTATCCATCTCCAGTGGAGAAGCACCAAACATATCCCCAAATCCACAGTCCCCAGTCTGCAGCGTCCCCACCCCCCCAGCCCTCAGGGCTTATGGGAAGTTAGAACTTCTCCAATAGGCTGGGACATAGGCAGCTTCAGCACAGCTGAAAGCCTTAGGCACTGCAGTGGGGACAGGGCACTCAACAAGCACTTGCCTGATACTTGGTAGGCACTGGGCAGTCTCTAGAAACACACACACACAGTCACTGGAAAATGCAGTTGGTAATTTTTTTTCCTAGTTCTAACCAAACAAACAATCTTTCTTTTCAAATTTTCCTTTTCTGTAAGGCAAAGGAGGCTAAAAAGGAGATGGGGTGGGGGTTGCTTTCCAGGCAGACATGAGCATCATTTTTAGTTATACTCCATCTCCAGGCTGCCACAGAATGATCAGAAAACCAGTCAGCTCAGGCTAGCAATCAAGACACCCAAATAAACTTCTGAGCCTCAGGTCACTTCCATCTGCACTCTGACTTCCTCAGAACCCACACATCAGGGCGAGGTGTCAGAGGGGAACCACAGTAAGAAGACCTGTGCTGCCTGAGCCACCATCCGTCTATTTCCCCACTGCAACAAGTCAAACTTCCAACTTTCCTCACAACCCAAGCTCATTTTATATAAGATTTGTAAAGCTGGGTAATGAGCTGGGGACCTGTGAAGATAGTACTGGGTCCAGGAGGGGGGTGGGGGGACGGGGAGCAGAATAAGTGTACCACAGCCTTACCTGTCGGAGCCCAGTTGCTCATCCAGCTCCATCCATACCTTGCCTTGGCACCCCTGAACCTCTTTCCAGTTCCTCTTTCAGAAATAACCAGTCATTCTGATTCTCGACAATGTGAACTGAGGATTATTTTGCCTTTTCTGAGTCAGGGTCTCATGTAACTCATGCTGGCCTCACACACCATGTAGCTCAACTCCTGATCTTCCTGTCTCTACCTCCAGATGACCAGTGTGTGTGGAGCTGAGGATGGAGCCCAGGGCTTCCTTACAGAATAGATGAGTGTTCTACCTACTGAGCCCCAGTCTCTCTCCTGCATTTTTTTTTAAAGATTTAATCATTTATTATATATAAGTACACTGTAGCTGTCTTCAGACACACCAGAAGAGGGCATCGGATCTCTTTACAGATGGTTGTGAGCCACCATGTGGTTGCTGGGAATTGAACTCAGAACCTCTGGAAGAGCAGTCAGTGCTCTTAACCGCTGAGCCATCTCTCCAGCCCCATTAAAGGGAAGCCACACATCCTCCGGCTGAATTTACCTTGAGCTGTGAATTAGCCCAAATGTAAATATTTTTTTCTTTCTTTCTTTCTTTTTTTTTTTTTTTTTTTCCCCTTGGAGCTGGGGATCGAACCCAGGGCCTTGCGCTTGCTAGGCAAGTGCTCTACCACTGAGCTAAATCCCCAACCCCGCATTTTTTTTTTAAAGACAAGCTTTCACAATGTAGCCCAGGCTGGCCTAGAACCCACAACCCTTCTGACTTTTACACAGGAATTCCAGGCATGCCCTGCCACACTGGCTTGTGGTTTCTCTTTCTTATGAAAAAAGATAATCTGGGGACTCAGGAACCTACCAGAGAGGTGTTTTTAGAGGAAATAAACACAGGAGAGACCCCGGGGAAAAGAGTAGAATGCTGAGAACCTGGAAAACTTCTGCAAGAGGCTGGGCCATTGGCCATCTATGTGCGAGTCTTGAGAGCTAGCTCAGAGTTCTTTGGGACAGGACCTTGGAATGTCCAAACAGTAAATTGATCCTCAGCTGAGCTGAGCTTTCCAGGTCTGTAAGCAGGTTGGATGAGTGGCCCTCCAGTGGACAAGAGTCTGGTGGCTGCCCAGTGAGTCCCTCCTACAGTGCCTGCAGGGAAATCAGCAGGGGAGGGACCTCTAGGAATTCCATTTGTGGTATCTTGGCCACAGGCATTGCGACAGAACCCAGGCTGGCATCACACCCTAAGGAGTTCAGGCACGTGAGGTCTCTTGCCTACTGCATAGGTCCAACCAGCTCTCAACTCCATGTGGGAGTGACTGCTGACAACATTCAACATTCCTGCACTTCCTTCTTTTAGTCCTCTCTACCCCAACTCGAGCCTCCTTCCAAGGTCCATAGACAGAGCTCAGATGTCTTTGTCTTTAGGCTGAGCCACTCCTTCAGCCCTTGGGTGACAGCACCAGCTGACTGCTCCTTCTGCCTGGGCCTCTTAAGACTGTAAGAAGAGCCTTTCTCACAGGCATGGCCCAAGCAATTTCTTACACTGCTGCTCATCTCTCTGTGGAATCTACTAGAGCCAGTTCCACACCCATGATTCTCAGACTGTACTGAACAGCCACAGGATTAGCACATCTGGGGCGTATTGGAACAGACACTGGGCAACAAGCTGCATATTCATAGACCTCCCTGCAGATTCATGGCTTGCATGAGTAAGTGGCAGGCTCTGAACTATTTCGTTTGAGTGGGGTTTTACTACATACCTTTGGAACTAACACTGTACACTAGGCTGGCCCTCAACTTGTAACAAAGCTAGAGCTTCCTGTGTGGTAGGCAAGCACTCTACCAAACTGAGCTACATATCCAGATCATCTGCCATTGTTTTGTGACATGAGAGTTCTTACTTTGAAGCCCAGGCTTGCTCTGAACTCACAGCTAAAATCCTGTCATAGCCTATCAGATAGTGGGGTATAGGCTAAGCCAGGAAGCCCAGGCCCTATTCTGTCCTCTGCATTTTGAGAGTTATTCAGGAGTTCTAGAAGGGGAGCGAAGCCACTCCAACACCCTGGACTTGGGTCTGGCCTGAGCTGAGAGCGGCATTGGAAGGGATACATAGACAGAAGATAGCCTTCTCCAGCATCACTAGCATCAACCCTGGTGATGCCTCTAGGGTATCATAGCAGCCAGGCTGTCTCCATAGGCTTCATTTTGAAACAACTCACAGTGGCTAAAACTCACTTGGCTTTTGATCCTCCTGCCTCAACTGCCAGAGAGTCTGGGGTTACAGGCCTGCCCAGCTTCCCTGTCCCATGTAAAATCCATGTCGAACTGGGGCCATAGCTCAGGGTAGAACTTTTGCTAGTGTGGGTGAGGTCCTGGGTTCCAACCCCAGCACACATCCTTCAAATCAGAGTGATAGGCAGATGGGGGCGGGGGAAGGGGGAAGCAAGCAAAACTGATCAAGCAATCTGAAGGAGGAAAAGGCAGAGAAAAGAAACCAAGATAGACAACAGAAAACTCGATCATGAACTTGGCAATCCACTTCTGGGGAATTTATCTTACAAAACTGATCCGACAGTGAGGCTTGGTGGTTAAGCGTCTGTAAATCAGCACCGGGAGGCAAAGACAGGAGAATAATGAATATGAGGCCACTCTGGCCTGATTGAGACAGAGAAGACAAATGAGAAAACAAGAATTTTCTCAAGTGGAAACCTGGGACAAATAACCTAGTCCCAGCACCAAAGTAGCTGAGGGAGCAGACACGCTTGAGCCCAGGAGTTCAAGGCAATATAAAACCTTCAACACAGGAAGGCATCCTGTTATCCCAGCACCTGAGAGGCATAGGCAGGAGGATGGAAAATTCTGGGCCAGCCTGGACTATGCAGCAAAACTTTTGTCTCAAAAAGCAAACCAAGAAGTTCCAGAGGGATATTACATTACAGGATGTCTGAAGACATCTGTTGTCAAGATGAATGGAGCTCCTGCCCAGGGTAGGGTTCTCAATGTTTATGCAACAGAGGCCAGGTTGCCCACCCTACAGAACTCCTGAATGTCAACACAGCCAGAATGGAGAATTTCAGTTCAGAGTCATGCTCCGATTAAGCACTAAACCCAAACCACTAAGTACCCGGGAGTCCACAGTACAGTATAGCTATATGAATGTACCTTTCAAAGGTTTCTAAATGTTTTAGAAACCTGTCACATTTTGTAACTGCAGAAGCCTGGAAAATTACTTTTCACTGTCTCTTTTCAACTTGGCAGTGTCTACCAAGAGAATTTTCTTTTTTCTTTCATTTTTGACACAGGGTCTCCGTATTACCCTGGCTGGCCTCAAACTCAGAGATCTGCTTACCTGACTCTGCCTCCGGAGTGCTGGGATTAATAATGTGTACCACCTAGTGAATGTTTATTTTTGTGTTTTAGGTTTGCTTTTTTTAATCCATCTTAGAGACACTGGAGGAAAAATGGAACACTGAATATTTTTCTAAGCCCTGTGCAGACTTGGTAAGTGTCCAACCAAGATTTTTTCTTTTTTGGATAACAACCTAGACAAACATTTTCTGTGGCCTGAGGTTATGTGGTGAAGAGTCTTGGACGCATAATCTGGAGACTTGGGGTCTCGCCTTCCATCCTGTAGTCTTGGGAATCCAACTCAGGTCGTAAAAGCCTGGCGGCAAGCCCCTCACGATAAAGCCCTCTCGCCGGCCCTCCAGAGCTTTTGGAGAGCCGCCTAGACGTGCACACCCAATGTCCCCCTTCAAAGCACGGCAACCCGGTCTCCCCTTCCCTGCCAGCCCAGGGGAAGCCAACTCGGCTCGTCCGCGGTCCCCCAAAACCAGGCCCGAGCCCAGATCGCCCGGCCTTGCCTCACCTGGCTCGCCTTGTAGAACTGCTTCTTCAGCCCCGCCACCGACATGCCGCCTGCCACTGTCAGGCTTCCCGCTCGAACTAAGGTTTCCGCCGGCGTCGCCGAACCGATTTCGTTCCTCCGCGCGGGGGTAGGCGCCGCCACCGCCAAATCAACTTGCCAGCTCTGCGCCCCCGCCCCAGAGCCACCTCGGCCCGCGAGCGCGCACGCGCAGCTGAGATATTACGCGGCGGCCGCACTTCCGGTGACGCCCCCATTTCCCCTCACCCCACCCTCCAACGCCGTCTGCGCGCGCTAGGCCTCTCTGCACATGCGCGCCCTCTGTAGGCCGGAGAAAGCATTGCCCCGGAGGAATGACGGAAACCCGCCCACACCAAAGATATGAGGGAGCGCCTAGAAAGGCTTGGAATGTGTGTGCGTGTTCGCTCGCGCGTTGCAGCTCTCTCTAGAGTCCTGGAGTGGATATAAAGTCAGAGTCAGTTTAATTAGTTAGTTATTTTTATTTGTGCGTGGGAAAGCGAAGCGGAATTTGTCAGTGATAGTGTAACAAAGACAAAGCAAGGTAAAATGAAGTATCTTAGGGGCTAGAGGAACGAATGGTTCTCCAGTTAAGAGCCCTTGCTGCCCTGGCGGAGATCCGGAGTTCAGTTTCTCGCACCCACATCAGGCGGTTTGCTCATAGCTGTTTATAACTCCAGCTCCGGGTCAGTCCTCTCCTGGCCTCCTTCAACTGCCCACACAGGGTACACAGGGTCACATATCTTAAAAGGCTCAGCAGTTAAGAGCACTGACTGCTCTTCCTGAGGTCCTGAGTTCAAATCCCAGCAACCACATGGTGACTCACAACCATCTGTAGTGGGATCCGATGCCCTCTTCCGGTGTGCTCATATGAAGACAGCTACAGTGTACTCATAAGAAACTCATAACTCATAAACAAATAATATTTTTTAGAAAAAAGTGAATATGAGGTAGGCCAGTAGTGGTGCTTGCACGCCTTTAATCCCAGCATTCGGGAGGTAGAAGCAGGTGGATCTCGGAGTTCAAGGCCAGCCTGGTCTACAGAATGAGTGCCAGGACAGCTAAAGCTACACAGAGAAACCCTGTCTCGAAAAATGCACACACAAACAAAATGCATATGAAATATTTTTAAAGATAAAAATAAAATAACATAAAAGTTCAATCTAGGGTTTCTCCAGTTCAGAAAGTGTCTTGATCTCTATTCCTGTTGCTTTGAGTAAATAAATGCTCTAAAGCAAAACAAAACAAAATGCTTGAAACAATGAGGGGTTTGTACTGTGGTTCTCCAAGGCTGGAAACTCACAGAGGCAGAAGGCTGAGGTTCAGTCAGGAAACAGAGGGGTGTCTGCTTGATGCTCAGCCCTTTCCTCCTCTTACAGGGAATTCTAGTCATGGGATGGGATGTCCACAGGGGGCAGGTCTACTCCAAGGCACACCCAGAGGCCCCTGCCCAACTGGTTGTAGATTCCATCAAGTTAACAGGTGACACATCACAGAGGTCAGGGAACAGTTAAAGCTGTATCTGACATTTCTGCAGGCACTGCCTGGCCTGGCTTTTGGTCACCCAGATCCTAACACTCCACCAGCCTTCTCTCTGGGGTCCTTCCTTCAGTGTCTCCCTTCTAATGCATCGATGAGGATACAGCCAGAAAGGCAGTCCTTCATTTCCTTCTTCATGCTTTGTTCCATAGCAGACATTGCGTAACACAGGCGTGGCCTCAAACTACTGTGTAGCCACGGGTGACACTGAACTCCTGTCCAAGCTCTTCCACCTCCCAAGTGCTAAATCACAGGTGTGCACTAATGAGCCCCACTAGAAACATATTCTGAGACTGTAGCTCAACCTGCAGCTGTCTCCTGATATCTCCAGTTCCATTGACTCATTCCTATTGTATGCCAGCTATAGGACATCATTGCTTTTTTTTTTTTTTGCACATTAGCCCTGCAGTGAGCTTCCTCTCATCCTTCAGACAGAAAGAGGACTCCAATTGGAATGATATCTATGATGGTTTGTATATGTTCAGCGCAGGAAGTGGCACTATTAGAAGGTGTGGCCCTGTTGGAGTAGGTGTGTCACTGTGGGCATGGGCTTTAAGACCCTCATGCCTGAGGATGTTCAGTCTGTTTCTGGCTTCCTTTGGGTAAAGATGTAAAACTCTCAGCTCCTCCTGCACCTTGCCTACCTGGATGCTGCCATGCTCCTACCTTGATGATAATGGACTGAACCTCTGAACCTGTAAGCCAGCCCCAATTAAATGTTGTTCTTCTAAGAGTTGGGGATTTAGCTCAGTGGTAGAGCGCTTGCCTAGCAAGCGCAAGGCCCTGGGTTCAGTCCCCAGCTCCAGAAAAAAAAAGAGTTGCCTTGGTCATGGTGTCTGTTCACAGCAGTAAAACCCTAACTAAGTCAATATCTCTTCAATGAAGCCTCCTCAGATTGACATATGGACCTTAACCCTTCTAGCAACTGTTACAGATTTCAAAAAGTATATAGACTATACCATATATGGCAGTGCACACAACTTTAACCCCAGCACGTTGAGAAGCAGAGCACATGGATCTCTGTGAGTTCACGGCCAGTCTGGATTATATAACCAGTTACAGACCAGGCTAGCATGACTTAATTATTATTGATAATAAACGGAGGTAATGAGTAAATAGATTTTAAAGCATAAACAGAAGAATGGTTAAGGTTGAAATTGGTGAAAAGTTGGGGTGATTTCATGAATCCAAAGATTTCTAGAAGGTTCCAAATGACTCAAAGGATTGCACTGCAGTAGATCAAAAATATGTATATGCCATCTTTACTGTTCCTGAATACAGGAGTTTTTATAGTTTGGGGTATGAGTAGTTTCTGTTTCATTTGGTTTTTTGGTTTTTTGAGACAGGGTCTCATGTAGCAGAAGCTGGCCTTACCTCTCTTAGTGCTGCAGTAACAGGCCTGGGACACCATGTCTCCTTTCAAAAACAGTACTGGTGGCTATAGCCAGGGATTTCTAGCATGCTCACAAGACTCATTCAAGGGTGTTCTTTATTACATATGTTGTGAGATGGCCAAGGCTGGCTTCAAACTTGGTACTTAGCTTATCATGGCCTTTAACGTCTAATCTTTCTGCCTTCACCTCCCAAATACAGGGCTGACAGGTGCTTGACAGCAAGATTGGCTCCAGGAGACCTACACAATTCAGTCAAATTATATTCTGCAGCAGGTCAAGGATTTGATGAGGTCCTTGACACTAGAGCATTCCTTACCTTTCTTGAGCCCCTGGCCCAAAGCAATTCATATAACTAATTCATTAGCCAAATAACCCACTTACTAGCCACAACTTTAAGAAAAGAACTGTTGCAGGCACCTGAGCTGTTTGCAGGTGAAGAAGGGAAAGGTTTCTTCCTCACCTTACAAAAGTTTTAGAAACTGGTGATTGTGTTCCAGGCCAGCAAGGCTACATAGTGAGATTCTGTCTCAAACAAAACAAAATAAAACAAACAAACAAAAAACAAAACAAATGAAAAACAACAATAACAACAACAAAAACAAAGCCAATTACTTTTTGATACATTGTATCACTGACTGTCTTGCAACTTGCTATGTAGACCAGGATGTCCTTGAACTCAGAGATCTACCTGCTTGTAAATCCCAAGTACTAGGATTAAAAGCACCAGAATCAATAATTTTTCAATTAATATTTCTTCAAAGTAATTCACATGAAAGGAATTTACAGTTCAAAACACTTATAATTTTACAATAGAAAATATTCCTAATTTAAAAATAAAGCAGGGGCTGGAGAGATGGCTCAGCGGTTAAGAGCACCCGACTGCTCTTCCAGAGGTTATGAGTTCAATTCCCAGCAACCACATGGTGGCTCACAACCATCTGTAAAGAGATCCGATGCCCTCTTCTGGTGTATCTGAAGACAGCTACAGTGTGTACTTATATATAATAAATAAATAAAATCTTTAAAAAAATAAAGCAAATCGTTAATTTATTAAAAAGTGGTTCATCATTTCAAAAAAGTAACTTATATTTAAAAGTCTATAGTTAAAAAGGGAATTAATGTAAGATTAAAGGAAGTGATCCTCAACTTTAATTACAGTAGCTACTTTTAACCCTTCACTAATTAGGATACCTTAGCTCCCATTACTCTTCTAATCCCTCATTCAAGTTGTCACTTCCATTCTAGACATAGCCGTCCCACCTCCTTGAACGCATATAGCCAATAAAAGGGGTGTGGGTGTGGCCAAACGCTGATTTTTAGATTGACATTTCTTAGAACCAATAGGAAATGCGGATCTTCTCGGCCACTCCTGAACCGCCGGAAAGGAGCCCTTCTCCATCCGCCTCCCGCGGGATTTTCAGACACAGAAGCCGAAGTTCTCGCGAGGACGTGCTGAGTGTTCCTCTTTTCCTGAGGCTTAACTGTCACGTGATGCAATCTCATCCAATGGGCGCGCGGGCCGCGGTGATTGCCGCGGTTCCCGCCAAATACGAGCGCGGCGGCCGCGGCGGCAGCAGAAGCGACACCGTCGGGAGGCGGAGTGTGCAGCTGGGCCGTCTGACTGAAGCCTGAGCCGCCGCCGCCGGGATGCTGGAGGAGCCGGAGGCCGCGACGCGGAGAGCCGCCGGTGGGTGAAGCTGCGGCCCAGCCGCAGCTTGAAGGAGCGGGCCACGTCCGGGTGGCCTCGGGACGGAGACCGGGAGAAGGGAGAACTCTTATAGAGGAAACTGAGGCCCCAGGGAGGGGGAAGAGTCAGCTTTGCAAGCTCCCAAAGGGATCTTGTGTCGCCTCAATAGCTAGGACTTGGAGCAAATGGGGAAACTGAGGCCCCGGGGGCGGCTTTGATGGGTTCTGAATGCATATGTCCTCTTGAAATCAATTGGATCTTGTAGCAGCAGGTGGGGAAACTGAGGGCAAGGAGAAGGAAAATTAGTTGTTAAGTGCGTTTGTGAGTACCAGAGCAACTCGGACCTTTGCAATGGGCGGAGAAATTGAGGCTAATGGTCACTGAGCTCTGGACATCAGGGTAGCCGACACTGTGCGGGGCAGGGCTAACCAAGGAAGGTCGGTTTGGGTGGTTAAGCATAGCCAGGAACCCTTTCTGGATCCTGAAAGGGGTCCTTTGTGAGTGTGATATGGACCAGTCTGGTATGTATTAGTCTTTGTAGCATGCGGCAGGCTTCCCTAGATGTGGGGTGCCCAGTCCCCACTGCTTGACAATGAATTGTACCCCCAGTGTTGGTTGAATGATTGAGGAACTGGAAGGGATGAGGACTAAGATTTCTCCAGCTGAGCACTACTGACGAGACAGACCTTCTGGGTACATTATACTAGTCTGCGGAGCTTGGATATGAGGAGGATTGGGGATGGCCAGCCTCAGGGACGGTGAGCAGCGTCCTCAGTCTCCATCCACTTCTGGAATAACTCTGGCCCCCTTTTACAATTCTGATCATCAAAGATATGCTCCTCAACACACACACACACTGTGTTGTTCTGACTGGCTTGAATTTTACATGGACATGATTAATATTCATACAACTGCCCGGACTGTCATGGAGAGTTTTTATTTAACCAACGTGGAACGTTTAAAACCAACACTATTTTTATTGCTCTGGCAATAAAGACAAGTTTGGTTTCGTAGTTCATACCTGCAGTTCAGCATCCTAGAAGCCGAGGCAGAAGGATGATGAAGTCCAGGTTGATCTGGCCTCTGACCACCTGAATTGTATCCTGGGTAGAAGAGAATCAATTCCACAAGCCTCTCCAATAAAGTAATTAAAGTAGAATATGAATTTTAAAGAAAAAAATGCCCTTCAGAAAGAAAAAAATACTTTTTTTTTCTTTTTTTCGGAGCTGGGGACCAAACCCAGGGCCTTGCGCTTGCTAGGCAAGCACTCTACCACAAAATACTTTTTTTAAATAGAAAACTGATGATGTTACCTTTCTTCCATTCAAATGAGAAGAAGGGATTGTGTTCTGGGGGTCCAAGTCTCTAAGCTGGTGTGCATGGGCTGTTTCCCCTCTGGGCAGCTGAGGTTGTAGGAAAGCTCAAGTTTGAATTCCATGTAACATTAGCAAAGTGTATGTGAATTCTCCCCAAATTACCAATGGACTTCTTGTCCATCCAAGTCAACTATTTAAAATCATTTACCTAATGACAGGTTCTAATCTGGGTGTGGTGTCACATGCCTTTAATCCCAGCATTCAGGGGCAGAGGCAAGTGGATGTTTGTGAGTTTGGGGCCAACCTGATATATAGATAGCAAGTTCAAGCAAGTTCAGTTCCGGATAGTCAAGGCTATGTAGGAAGCCACTGTCTCAAAACAAACAAAAAGATAGGCTCTATTTATGGTCCGATATATGTGAGTTTGATGTGCTTACATATTCCTGAGGCTTTAAATTTATTTTAGTGGGAAATATTCTCTCTCATGAGGTCTTTAATTTGTTTATTTTTTGTAGTTACTACTTTTAGACCAGGTCCCCATGTAGCCCAGGCAGGCCTCAACCGCCAAGTGTCCTCATGCCCTGGCTTATGCAGGGCTAGGGATGGAACTTAGATCTTCCTAACCCCAGGTTCTTTATTGTGTCTTGACAGAGTGTAGTTTCTGCTCCAAAATATGTTCATTTCATCTATTCAAGAGTATGACGCCTTCACTTAAAAAAAGTTTTTGTTTAAAGATTTATTTTATGTGTCTGTGTGTGTGCACGTGAACTAGGTGCCCATGGAGACCAGAAAGGGCACTGGATCCCTTGGAACTGGACTTTGAGTGGTTGTGAGCTGTTGGATCCAGATGCAGGGACCAGAACAGCAAGTGCTTTTACTTTCTAATCCATTTGTCCAGTCACACTCACTCTGTGTGTGTGTATGTGTGTGAGTGAGTGAGTGAGTGTTTGTGCGTGCGTGCGTGTAGAGAAAGTGGGGGATCACTTATGTGGATCCTGGGGATTGAGTGCAGGTGGTCAGTAGACTTGGAAAGTGCCCCTCCCTACCTACTGAACTATCTCGTCAGCCCTCACTTGACTTTTGGGACACTCTTGGGCAGTTGAGCCTTAACTGACCTAGAAGGGCCATAATTACGTAAGACATACTACAAGTTTTTGAGTGAGGTTCTCAGAGGAACTCAGGAGGGGCTGAACCTAGGGTAGTATTGCTCAGTGTTGCTATTTTAAGCCAAATATTTGTTGTGGGACTGGCTTGTTCACTGTGGACTGTTTATAGGGAGTACCTGTGTGTTAGCTGAAGGTTCCCTAAAGCCTTCCCCACTCATGAAAACTGCCTCTGGGGGCTGATGGGCGGGCACAAGGGTCAGGGCATTTGCTATTATGCCTGACCACTTGGGCTCTGTCATTAGAACCTGCAAGGAGACTGAGAGGACCGATTCCTGCGAGTCTTTCTGTTCTTTGACACACCATGTGTCGATGTGGACTGGCAGGTGTATACACAGCAAATACAAAAATGTAAAATCTGCGGGGAAGGAGAGCAGCTCAGCAGCTAAGAACACCCACTGCTTGTACAAAGGACCAGAGTTCCCATCCCAGCACCTACCTTCAGTGCCTCACAACCGCCTATACCTCCAGATTTGGGGGGAACTGATGCCTCCTGCCTCTGTACACACCATGCACACAAACACACAGGCATACACATAAATAAAAATAAATTGTAGCTGGGCATGGTGGCATATACCTTCATTCCCAACATTTGAGAGGCAGGGGCAAGCAGACCTTTTAAGTTTGGGTTCATCCCTGTTACATACTAACTAATACTTTTAAGTCTATAAAAGCAGGCTGTGGTACTTTGTGCCTGGGATGCTAGCATTTGAGAAGCAGAGTCAGGATTGCCATGAGGTTTTTTTCCTAGGTCAGCCTGTGCTGCATAATTTGACCCTGTCTCAAGCAAAGAGACAGTTCAGGTGGACTAGATAGGGCCACAGGAGCCTGCTTGTGTTTGAGTGCTGTGGACTTTAGCTAGCCAAAACCCTTTGTAACTTCTGCTCTTCTGTCTTTACCTACAGCCATGGATTGCAAAGACAGACCTGGGTTCCCAGTGAAGAGGTTGATACAAGGTAACTTAAGTTCTAAACCTAGTTCCTAAGTTGTTTCCATCGGCTTCTGTGGGGTCCTTAGAAGCCTGTGAGGGGCTGAGTGGAGGGCACTAAATGCTCCCTTCAAACTGTATAGTCTCTCCAAAGTATTGGCCACACAACACTGGAGGTCTGGTGTTTGTCATATCTTGTCTCTTTGGTTTTGGTGCTGGGAACCCAGCCCAGGACCTTATAGGACAGCCAAGCCCTGCACTACTGAGTTGGAACTATCCTGGAGTTTTCTTACTTTGTTAGTATGTGTGTGTGGTGAGATTACATAAACATGGGGCTCACTATGAGTGTGAAATTGAATTATGTTCCATGGATGCTTCGTGCACATGAGCTGAGGGCAATTGTCTTGTTTCCATTTGATGATAACTAGTATGTGCATATTTTAAGAGAAAATCTATTACATGTTTATTTACTGAGACATGTATATAGCCCCTCCTTGTCCCTGGGATGAAATTGTATGACCTGCAGAGGGACTAGGAGGCAGAGCTGCACCCTGGGGCAGGGTTTTCAACTCACTGCTTGATTTGTACACAAATAAATCAAATGCTGATTCGCATGTCTATACATAGGTTTGTATGTATTCTGTGGGTGCATGTGGCAATGAAAAGATAGTTAGGGTTTACTGCTGTGAACAGACACCATGACCAAGGCAAGTCTTATAAGGACAACATTTAATTGGGGCTGGCTTACAGGTTCAGAGGTTCAGTCCGTTATCATCAAGGTGGGAACATGGCAGCATCCAGGCAGATGTACAGCTAGTGGAAGACTGGTTCCAGGTAACTGGGATAAGGGTCTTAAACCCACGCCCACAGTGATACACCTACTCCAACAAGGTCACACTTCCTAATAGTGCCACTCCCTGGGCCAAGATATACAAACCATCACAATAACCTTCCTCCATGAGGGTCCTTGCGTCAGGTTTGGCAGCAAGTGTTTTTATTCACTGAACCATCTTGCCAACCCTTTGGTGTCTGTTCTGGGGTGATGTGCCCTGCAGCCCTGCATGCTGTCTCTGGGACACTGCCTGACTGCTTGAGGCAGGACCCAGATGGAGAGCGCTGCTGGGTAGTGCATGTGTCTCTTATGTCCCTACATTCACAAGCCATGTTCATACCCATAACCCAGGCAGGGTGATTTTGTCAAGGATCAAGGCTCCCATCAATCTGACTGACCCCAAGCAGTTCTCTCTCCATTCAGGACTCCATGGCTAAGCTGGTTTGGGTGGAAGGTATCTGTGGGCAGGAGAAATCAGCGTGAAACTCCAGGGCAGCCATGCTTCATGAGCTGACTGAGTTTGGGGAAAGGCTTGGTTTGGTTTTTGGATTATAAAGAATTAACCAATGGGCACTTTGGCATTTAAATGCATGGAATGGGCCCCTGAGGTCAGGTGAAAGTGCCTGCTGCCAATCCTCACTGTCTGAGTTTGATCTTCCCAAGCCCTCTTACTTTCCTGAGTGTGTTTTTCTTGCATGTATGTCAGTACATCATATGCATGTCTGGTGTCCTGGCAGGTCATGAGAGGGTATCCCCTGAAACTGGAGAAACAGCTGTTGTGAGCTATCATGTGGGTCCTGGGAATTGAACTCAAAATTCTCTGCAAGAATAACCAGTGCCTTTAACTGCTGAACCATCTCTCCAGCCTCCCACAGCTCCATTATTACTTGAAATTTTCATCCCAATCCCGAATAGGGCCAGTAATGCCCAGGCACTTAGAATTTGAGGATGGGTGACAATCCCCCTTTGCTGTCACTAAGGATGTTGCTTCTCTTCATTTCAGCCCGCTTGCCCTTCAAACGCCTGAACCTTGTTCCCAAGGAGAAAGTTGAGGAAGACACATCACCAAAAGCAGCTGTGGAAGGCAAAGTCCCGGATCTACAATTGTCTTTGGGCACTTTTGAAAGCCAGTGTCACACAGGCTCTCATATAGGCTTGAGTACGAAGCTGGTCAGTGGCCAGGGTCCCATTGATAGCTTCTTGAGGGCAACGATCAAGCCAGTACCGAGTATGGTCATTATCGACCTGACTGAGAGCTCCAGTGACGTTCCAGACAGCCCTCAGGGCCACAGTGAACTAAGTCCTGACACTGCCAGTGTGGTCACCACAGTGGAAGGAGCTGCCAAGCAGCAGGCGCACTCTGCAACAGAGCTGTGTCTCCTAGAGACCCCTTCAGACATTACTTGCCACGTGGAAGAGGAGCATGGGAGCCCAGGAGGTCCAAAGAGGATGGGTGACTGTCAGACTGGTTCAGTACAGAGCTGTCCTAAGCTGACCCCAGGTTCTAGGACATGCCCCACAAAGGAGTTATCAAACTGGAGCAAGGCAGGGGATCTCCTGTTTATAGAGAAAGTGCCTATGGTGGTGCTGGAGGACATCCTGGCCACTAAATCTTCCAATGCCTCTCTTCCCATGATGTCCTTGGATAGGAGTGTCACTTCAGAGAGTGAAATGCTGGAGTCCTGCCCCGAGGATGACTCCATACTGAGCCACTCCTCCATCAGCTCCTCTTCTCCAACCAGCTCTCCTGAAGGACTATCTGTACCCCCAGCACATCGAGGTGGGAGCAGTCCTCCCCCCACACCCATCTGCAGAGTGAGTACCCACCCCTCCAGAATCCCAGGGCACTGACAGGGCCTGGACACTTTCCCTTACCACCAGGTTACCATGTGGTTAGTGACATAGGAAGCAGGGCCTTGCACTGGGTAGAGCCCTAGTTTGGAACACTACGTTCCCTCTCAGATACCTAGAAACCTATTATCTCAGCACTGGGGAGGTAGAGACAGGACCCACAAGTCAGGGTGATCTTCAGTTACATAGTAAATTTGAGGCCAGCCGAGGCTGCATGAGACCCTGTCTCAAGTCAATCAAAAAAACCTTATATGTAATCATAGTGTTTGGGAGGCTGATGCAGGAGGATCTCGTATTCAAAGCCAGCCTGGACTGTGCAGGAAGAGTTAGAAAACTGAGGAAAGGTGTCTGGGGATAGTACTCAACAATAAAGTGCTTGCCTAACAGTGTGAAGCCCTGGGTTCAATCTCCATCACCAAAAACAAAACCGTGGAAAACCACCTTTGGTCTCTGTTCGGGAGTGGTGGGCCTGGCTGTGAGTTACTCCACACATCTTTGTCACCTGATTAGTAGTAGGACCTTAGGATGGCCTTGTTGATTGGAGAGGAATGTGAGCTCTGCTGAGCTCTGGTGGTCAGTGTAGGCTGCATCTGGAAAAATGTTCCAGGGCAGTCTGCAGCCAACTGGCTTGTGGCAACATACCACTCATCTTTAAATACTGTATTAAGGGTTGGGTTACATCCAAGCGGGGAGCACCTACCTATCAAGCAAGTCAAGTCTCCCCTCCAGCACCAGGAATTTTTAATTGGTTAATAGGTAAATAAGGAGAAACAGGAGAATGGCAAGCTCAACTTTGAAGACTAGGGGATATGAGCCTGGCCACAGCATGAAGGACCACATTATGGGACCTGGGGAGCCAGGCCTTCTCACACCTCAGCACCCCTTGTCCCAAATGCTCTCCCAGGAGCATTGTTTGTGCATTTTGGAATATTTTTGATATGACATGCAGGTTTTGACCTCTGGAGGAAGGGCCCAAGATTCAAATAATTATTCCCATTCTGTGGGCCTACTTTGGGGTTTGTTGTTTGAAATATAGATTTACTTATTCATGTATGTGAGTACACTGTCACTCTCTTCAGACACACCAAAGAGGGCATTGGAATTCATTACAGAGGGTTGTGAGCCACCCTGTAGTTGTAGGGAATGGAACTCAGGACCTCTGGAAGATCAGTTGGTGTTCTTCTTTTTTTCTTTTTTCTTTTTTTTTTTTTTTTTTTTTTTTCCCGGAGCTGGGGACCGAACCCAGGGCCTTGCGTTTGCTAGGCAAGCGCTCTACCACTGAGTTAAATCCCCAACCCCAGTTGGTGTTCTTAATAACTGAGCCATCTCTTCAGCTTCCTTATTTTGTTCTTTGAGACAGCGTTTCTGTGTAGCCCAGGCCAGTCCTGACCTTAGAGATCTGCCTGCCTTAGCCTCCCAAGTGCTAGGATTACACACCCAGCCTCCTGCATGCAGCCATTTATGCACCCTCAGACAGAACCTGAACTTAATTTCAACTCTTTCTTGGAGCGTTGGTGGCAGTCAAGTGAGTGAGGTCAGGGCTGGGCTTTTACACTGGTGATCATACCTTGGTGCTTAGGGGTCCTGTACTAGGGAGGCCTTGGGTTTCAAATGTGTCATGGGTATCGCTTTTTTTGGCTTCAAATCTGCACAATGGCGAATCTGTCACTTCTCAGCTGTCCTTAGGATCTCATATATATAAAAGCTCATCCAAGCCAGACATGCCTTTAATCCCAGCGTTTGGGATGAGGCAGGAAGATTATGAGTGAGGCCAGCCTGGAGTGTATAGTTGGATAAGAAGCCTTAAAACCAAAGTTGGTTTAGAATTCCAAAATATTCTGGTTGTGTGGCATTTTCATTTGTTTGCAGTAGATTTTTATTTGGTGTGGACCCCCAACAAGGGTGATTTGTTCAGCTGTTCATTTGAGACCATATTGCCAGCCTTGGTAGCTTTGTGACTTGATATATGGGATTACTTCACTTAACTGAGAGCACAGACATCCTGAGGGAACAAGGTGACCTGCTGCCTTGACAAACTGAACTTGGAACTGCCGCATGTCCTCCCTCCAGCCTTGCTACCTGTCCTGTCTGTACATCCCACTACCTTTGTCCAGCTTCATCATTTTGCAGAGCCTTTTTATCTTAAGATACATCAAGGTGAATTCCTGATCCTTGGGAGTCTAGAATTTGATGCCTCTCCACCATATCAGATCTATCTGGGTAGTTTTTGATTTGGGCAGGGGGGGTCTTGCTGTGTACACCATGCTGGCCATAAGCCAGGACATTCTTCCTGAGGTGACAGTTGATGCAGCTAGGCCTGGCTCCTGTCCCTAAATCTTGTCAGTCAAATTTGGTTCCTAAGTCCTACATGTCTAAGTGCTTGGTGGGGGGAGGGGGGGTCACAATAGAGGATCCATTACTTTCCCAGCCAGCCCCTTTCCTGATCAGGTGGTAGCCATTTTCCTAGCTTGCAGGATTGTTCTTGTCTCTTCATTTTTCTTAAATTATTTATTATTTTGCATGCGTTGGTATTTTGCCTGCATGTATGTCTGTGCAAGGGCATTGGATCCCCTGGAACTGGAGTTACAGGCAGCTACGAGCTGCCATGTAGGTGCTGGGAATTGAACCTGGGTCTTCTGGGAAAGTAGCCAATGCTCTTAACCACTGAACCATCTTATTTTGTTTTTTGAAGCTGGGTTCCCACATAACCCTGGCTGTCATGGAACATACAGAGCCCAGGCTGGCCTTGAATTCACAATAATCCACTTGCCTCTACCTCCCAAGTACTGGTACCTGTCTGTTTTGTTGTTGAGAATTATATACACACTTATGATGTTTGGGTCAAATTCACCCCTTTCCAATTCCCTGACCTCCAAATTCTCTACACAAACCCCCTCCTTAACCTTTCCTGTTAACTTTATGAGCTCTTGTTTAAGTAGGGTGGTGGTATCTGTAATATCAGTACTTGGGAGCCAGAAGCAGGCGGATCTCTAAAGTCAGGCCAGTTTGTTCTGCAGAGTGAGTTCCAGGACAGCCAGAGTTACACAAAGAAACTGTCTCCAAAGAAAGAAAAAGTTTTTGATTGAAATAGGATTTTATTTTACATGTCCTACAACCTCAAGTTGATAGTCTCTATGGTTACATACATATATGTTTATGCACAAAGATATGTCTAAATACATCCTGCAGAGTTCGTTTTTGCTGAAGTGAGAGTGGTCTGAGAGCTGACCACTCTTCATTAGACAACAAATAAGGGTCTCACCCCTGGAAGAGCCTATTCCCCTTCTACCAGCAGTCAGTATTTGCCTGTAGTTCCTTTCTAGGATGGGACCATGTGAAAATATCCCCCTTCCATGATCACATGTTCATGTCTTGTTTATGCAGCTGGTGTTGGGGTTAGAATTATTTATTTTGTGTGTATATATGCTGTAGCTGTCTTCAGACACACCAGAGAGGAGCATCCGATTCCATTACAGAGGGCTGTGAGCCACTATGTAGTTGCTGGGGATTGAACTCAGGAGCTCTGGAAGAGCACTTGGTGGCTTTACTTGCTGAGCCGTCTCTCCATGCCTACGTAGCTGTTTCTAGGAAACAGTCTCAACAGACTTCTGATCGAGTATCTCTTACAGTCTTTCTACCCACTCACTCTCTGCCATGTTCCCCGAGGCATAGATGTAGGAACTAGGCTGTAGGTGTGTCCCTGCTGTTAGACTCCCCGTGATCCGATGGTGTCTTCATTGTGTCCAGATGCGTTTGCTCTAAGGATTGGCATCTGTAAGGGAAGGAAGCTGTGCATACCCAGGAAAGGAGGCTTATGCACAGACACTGGCGTTTCCACATCTGGCACTAGGTTTATGGGTTTCCAGGTGGAGCAGGATTGCCTGCTCTTGTTTCTACATCTGCTGTGTTTACTTCATGCTCCTACATGTGCAGGACAGGGACCATCCACTGGGCATGATCCCTGTAGGAAGCTGAGGGATCCTTCCCACTCCTACCAGCCATCCTTCCTCAGTGCTTCCTCAGCTACAGTGGGCATTCATGAGTGTTCCCCATGAATGGATGCAATTATAGCTACTGAGAGTCATATGCAGTGCCAAATATACCACTATTTTACTTGAATGTAGATTTTTATGGAGTTTTCTCTGTTGATGTCTCAAGAAAGAGGCCTCTCTTAGGTTGAGAACTGATTCATTTATGGATGTAAAGCCAAGAACACAGGACACTGGAGAGATGCCTCAGACCTGGAGAATGCCTGCTTGCTTTTTCAGAAGACCCAAGTGCAATTCCCAATACTACAAACATACATGGTGACAGATATGCATGCATGCATACAAAACATGCACACAAGTAAAAGTGCCTTTAAAAGAAACCTGAAGGGAGTGTATTACTATCACCAGTCAGGGCAGTTCTGTTTAAATTTCATGCATGCTTTTGTGTGCTAGGATGCTTCTGTAGTAGTAAATTTGTGTACGACTTTGTCAGAGGCCTTTTTAGTGTTATTTATTCTGCCACATACTCCTGCCTCTCCATCCTGGCCCCACTCCTTTTGACCTTTCTCATCTTGATCATTTATCCCTTCCCTTGAGATGCTCCTTTCTCCAAGGCCCCTTACTGTTTTCCTGCCTTCGGTGGATGTAGACCACATCTTTCTGGACCTGGCTTTCCTCACCCAGGTTAAGTTTCCAAGCTGCTCGCATTTTCCTGCATTTTTTTTTTTTTTGTTTGTTTTTGTTTTTTGTTTTTTTTTTTTTTTTTTTTTTCCCCTTGATTGTTCTAGAGCTCAGAGATCCATCCACTCGTCTCGGCATCATAGTTTCATTTTTCTTAGCAACTGAGTAATACTCCATTAGTTGATGAACAGCTAAGCTGACTCCGTTTCTTTCTGGTATCCTAACCCAGGGTGCAGGATTGCAGCAGAGCTGAAGAGCAGGTGTTTGAGGCCCTAGGTGGGTGTGAACACCTCAGTCATTTTCTTGGGCCTCTACCGTCCATCCCGAGAGGCCTATTATTAACCTTTTTCCATATAACACTTATGTTTTTTTTTTTTTTTTTTTGGTTCTTTTTTTTTTTGGTTCTTTTTTTCGGAGCTGGGGACCGAACCCAGGGCCTTGCGCTTCCTAGGTAAGCGCTCTACCACTGAGCTAAATCCCCAGCCCCTAACACTTATGTTTTTTTAAAGACTTATTTATTATGTATAGCAGTGTTCTGCCTGCATATACGCCTGCACACCGGAAGAGGGTGCCAGATCCTATTACAGGTGGTTGCGAGCCATCAAGTGGTTGCTGGGAATTGAACTCAGGACCTCTGGCAGAGCAGTCAGTGCTCTCACCCTTTGAGCCATCTCTCCAGCCCCTATTAGCTTTTTTGAAAAATGTATTGTGTGTGCCTATACATGCACATGCCAGGCACAATGTGTGCAGAAATAAGAGGACAGAGTTGGGGAGTCAGTTTTCTTGACTGAACTCTGAACTCTTGGTTACAAGTATTTTGACCTGCTGAATTATATCTCCTTGGACCCATTTTATTGATTATTTTTGTTATATAAACCTATCCTTCCTTGACTTCTGTGGCCTAGGTGCTATACCTCAGTATACTTGAAGTCCTCCACTCCGTATGCATGTCTGTGCTTGTGCATGTGTCTTTCTATCTACATTGAAAATATTGGGGGTTGGGGATTTGGCTCAGTGGCAGAGCACTTGCCTAGGAAGCGCAAGGCCCTGGGTTCGGTCCCCAGCTCCGAAAAAAAGAACCAAAAAAAAAAAAAAAAGAAAATATTGTTGACTGTGTATCCCAGACTATAGTGGCAATTGCAGAGCCCTCTTTTGTCTCTTCATTTAAGAGGTCCCACAGTTTTCACAGAAGAACTTGGTGTGCCTTAGTTGCTTGGTGTCCTGGGCTTCCCCTGGAGAAGTCTCTGTAGAGGAATACAACTCCTACATGTTCTATCCCCTCAGAGCCTTGCCACATCACCTCGGGTGCTGTGAGTGGGTAGATTCTCTGGGTAGAATTAACAGGTCAGCCTTGCCTGTCTCTTGACAACATCTCTCTGAAGCCCTGGTTGGCCTCAAACCCAATGGAGATCTGAAAAGCTTGTTGATACTGCCTGGAGCTATGGTGACATGATCATCTCACTCGTTGAAGACAGAACAGCCCATGGTCATTTGTAGGTCTGCAAATGGAGGGCCTGGCCTACCCATGCCCCTATAACCAATGCTGTATCACACTGCCTCTGCCCTGGTCTTTTCAACTAAGGCTTAGCTGCCTGAGTTCTGTCCACCATTGAACTTCTCTCCCAGTCTAAAAGGAACTTGCAGAGTTATTTCTACCCTGCTTGTGTGTATAAACTAGAACCTTGCATGTGCAAGGCTAGCACTGTACTATGAGCCAGGAACCCAGCTCCTAGTTGGTTAGTCTCCACTAAGTTGCAGCCTTACAGAAGGGGAGGGTTCATGGGCCCAGCCAATAAGGGACTCAGTTCTGATGACATGCCTGGAAGGTGCAGGCCCAGGCTTCAGCTCTAGCACCATAAAGAACTCAGGCTCATTTGAACCAGGAAGGACTTCATTTGGACTTTTGCTTAAAAGACTGAATCAAGGGGCCAGCCTGTGAATGTGGTAGAGTAGGATTGGGAGGGGCTAGCTCCCTGCACAGCAGGGCCCTATTCTCCACCCTGTAGGCCCAGTACTTCCCACTTGCTGGCTTCTCTGTTCACAGGCATTCTTTTCTGTGCCCAACTTATCCTGAGTAAGGCCTTTGCACTCTACTTGAAACCTCTGGGGCGGGCTGTCTGCTGGAGAAGACTTCAGTTTCTTGTTTTTGCAACAATGTTTCTGCTTTGTCTCAACACAGAAGGGGAGATTCTGGGTGGGCTCTACCTCACCTGGGGATTCCAAGTGTGGCTTTCATCCTTAAATATATGGGGGGGGGAGATCCATACCCCGCTCCCTTACTAAGGGGAGGGGAGTCTAGGCAGAGGCTCTAAAGATATATAGATATGATATATATCTTATATATAACATATATATATATATACACACTGTCCTCAGAGATGTGAGCCACCATGTGGTTGCTGGAAATTGAACTCAGGACCTCTGGAATAACAATCAGTGTTCTTAACCGCTGAGTCATCTCTCCAGCCCCAGAAGACACTCTTGATTATTGGTCTATAGGCATTGTGCCCCCTTTTCGGGGGCCAGAGCAGTGGGTTTCACTGTTTCTTCCTGGTTGGCCTGGATCTTGCTATATAACCAGGCTGCCTGCCTCTGCCTCCAGTGCTGAAAATAAAGGCATGGCCACATTGGGGCTTCTTGTTCCCCTTTTTGTGTTTGTGTCTGTTGGATATTAAAGGGTCCCAAGGACAGCATCGAAGGGTTTTATCTTCGGCAAATCTTCTGTTTATAACTGTTTGCTATTCTAAGGTGAAAAACCATTGGCTTCTGGTAATTAGTTCTAGCTGGCAGCAGCAGGGTATTAAGAAAAAAAGGCTTAATTGCTAGGGATCTTTTCTCTCTGGCTCAAGAACCTCTATGCTGGCCAGACTTGGAACTCATTAACTTTTGTGAACCAGAAATAAAATCTTTTATACAAACAACACACACACACACACACACACACACACACACACACACACACACACTCTCTGCTCTGGCCCAACCACCTGTCCTATCCAGTCCATGAGTATTTGTGCATATTTACATCCATATACCTATAGACATAAGTATATGCATCTGGTGGGTGGAGCAGAGCCCCCCAAGCCACACTTTATTTCTTCTCTCTGGCTTTCTTATACCTTCTTAGACAAAAGTTTTTTGGAAAATTACCTCAGAATTACACTTTACACAGAAGGGCAGTGACAGAAGGATGTGTGAGTTCAAAGCAGGGTTTCATTCCGTAAGCTCATTGTGAGGTCAAAGCAGCAGTTTCCCACGGCCTTGCCTTTGCTTTATCATGGTGCATGCACGCCTCTGGCCTCATCCTGGGACTTGACCTAGGATGAATGTTTTTCCTTGATCACAAATCTGTCCCAAGCCTATTTCTCCTTTTAGTGTAGTCATGAAAACTCTTTGTAATCCTTATTATGCAGCCTTTACTCATGATGAGGGGGCACGTTCTATTACTCCCTCCCCCCTGCCCCGCAAGCTGGGGACTGAACCCAGGGCCTTGCGCTTGCTAGGCAAACGCTCTACCACTGAGCCAAATCCCCAACCCCTACTTTTTTTTTTTTAACTCTATTTAATTTATTTCTTTTTATGTGTGTGAGTTCACTGTCCCTTTCTTCATATACACCAGAAGAGGACATCGAATCCCATTACAGATGGTTGTGAGCCACCATGTGGTCTCTGGGAATTGAACTCAGGACCTCCAGGAGAACAGTCAGTGCTCCTAACCACTGAGCCATCTTTCCAGCCCCCACATTCTATTCTTTTTTTTTTTTTTTTTTTTTTTTTTTTTTTTTTTTTTTGGTTCTTTTTTTCGGAGCTGGGGACCGAACCCAGGGCCTTGTGCTTCCTAGGCAAGCGCTCTACCACTGAGCTAAATCCTCAACCCCCCCCCCCCCCACATTCTATTCTTGATTCTAAATTTATTACATCTTTTTGGCAACAGAACTAAAACCGTCTTCTAAAACTTTCTTCCTAAAATTATTTGAATCAGATCAGGATTTCTGTAAAGTCACTAATTCATCTAAACGGCATAAATTCATAGAAGTTCATCTTCATGTTGACCTGCAGGGAATCTGCTCACTAGGGTAGGCTGGTGCTCAGGAATCATCCGGCTGCATAATAGTGGCAGGGAAGGCACAGCAGCAGCAAGAAGCAGTCCTGGAACAAAGTCTGGTGTCCTTGCATTTCACAGTTCACCCATTGCAGGCCATGCAAGACAGTGGACTATCTCCAGAAAATCTACCTGCATACCTTAGCCTTTCCTAGGTGACTTCTGACGTATCTGCACCACTTGGGCCTGGGCCAGCTAGTTGGTAGACTGCTAACCAGGGAGCCCTCAGGGATCCTGTTATCTCGTTCCCAATACTGGAATTAAAACTGTCTATCATTACACCTGGCTTTTTTCTGTGTTTGCAGCCTAATCGTGTCCTTGTGCTTCAAGGTAAATAGTCAACTGCTATTGGTGCTTTGGTGGAGCTTATAGACTGCATTCACAATGTCCCCTACAGGTTCCAGGTCCTGTTACCCTTTGTGCAGGGTGGGATGGGGTCCCTGAGAAATGTGACTTATGTTCTTTTGTCTTTCCTTTCAGGTTGACAAGAATCTTGTCAAAGGCTCCACAGAGAAGGGCAAGAGCAAACTACACAGAGTAAGGCCCCCTTCCTCCTAGCTCACCGAATCTCTGCTCCTCTGGGGTATCCTGAGTGCATGAGCCCTGCTTGGGCCTCACCTACCACAAATGGAGGTGGTGGGAAAGCTCCCTTCAAAGGGACATTGAATTCACAGGCAGGTTTACATAGTAAAACCCTATCTCTTTTCTCCTTTTCTTACATTTTTATCATTTTGTTTTGTTTTTGAGATGGGTTTCTCTAGACCTGGCCATACTGAAACTCACCCTATAAACCAGGCTGGCCTTGAACTCAGAGATTTACTTGCCTCGATATCCCAAGTGCTGAGATTAAAGGCATACATCACCATCAGCTGGTGAGACCCTTTCTCAAACAAAACAAAGCCAAACAAAATAGCTTTGTCATAGTGTCACTCTCCTTGGATGGGTGTGAGTTAGACTCATATGGAAGTGGTTTCAGATAGTGCAGAGATGACAGATGCTTGTGACTTCTTACTATGTGACTCACAGTGGGGACATTGTTTCTTAGTGTGGAGAAGTCTAGGCCCTGCTGTGCCTGCTGGATCACATGGCCACTTTGGAGTTAGGAAAGGGTGCCATGGCAGTTGGGATTCCTTAGGCATTCAGTATTGAAGGGTTGAGTGTTTGCATGCTGAACATACTGGTCCTCTACAGCGCACCCCAGTCCTATCTGTTGTATCTGTTTGTTTAGACAGAGGTTCACTGCGTTGCCCAGACTGGCCTAGGTCTCTCTGGTGACAGAATGGCATGCCTGCACCTCCAAATAAGCTCAGTCTGGGTGAGCAGCACATGTGCAAGTACAGTGGCCAGCCTGTTTTCAGGGCTCTGTCTCCTTAGTAACAACCTGGAACAGACGAATCTCTGCAGTACTGTCCAGCCTGTGCCTTCTGCTCAGTTCAGACTGCCTCTTTTTGCCAGAAAGTAGCACTTGAGAGCTATGGCTCAGCACACGTTTGAAAGATATATGCTAGGCTCCCCAGTACCAAGACCTACCACAGGCTTGCTGCAGCAGCTGCCCACATCCTCAGGCTCTAAGTGTGGATGGACCTGCTGGACATTGATTGAGTCTAACCTAAGACTCTGTATAACACTTTCCCACCAGCTCCTGTGCCTCATCCCAGTCAACCACTTCAAAAGAAATCAAGTCACTCGTGTGTATGCTAGAAATCTTGAGTCAACCTTGGCTATATGGAGAACTGTCGCCTGGCAGCCACCACTGACCTACCATTTGTGTCTTAAGTGCTGGGCTAAGCCCTGGGCTCTATGTTCTTGGCAGTTCTTGTCATTGGTCATCTGTGAGGTGCTTTTGCCACTGTCTTCACAGGATAAGGAACAGCAGAGGGAGGAGAAGGAGAAGCTGAGGGAAGAGATCCGACGAGCCAAGGAGGAGGCACGGAGGAAGAAGGAGGAGGAGAAGGAGCTGAAGGAGAAGGAGCGGAGGGAAAAGCGTGAGAAAGATGAGAAAGAGAAGGCGGAGAAGCAGCGGCTCAAGGAGGAAAGACGAAAGGAGCGACAGGAAGCTCTGGAGTGAGTGGCCAGCCCCTATGGGCATTCCACAGCTGTGTTCCCTGATGAGTCCTTTCTGTTTCTCATTCTCACTCTCTGGAGCTTGATTAGAGAGGTGTAGTTGGCTTCTGGCCTATGTTCTGTGGGGCTGTGGGCTTTGGCTGGCTGGTGGCTACCAGGCTGATTGGGATTTTGGTTTTAAATGCTCTAGTCACATCAGGATTTCTTCTTCAGTTTCCTAACTGGACCATTGCCTCAGTGGATAACCACTGTGTCCCGTGAGGTTTTGACTCTGAAAGAAGTTCACAGGAGCTCTGTATCTCATGAGACATTCTCATTTCTATCCAGATAGTACTGTTCATTTGTTTTTCTCTTTTTGGTTTCATTTCATTTGGTTTTCTGAGACAGGTTTTCTCTGTAGCCATGGCTGTCCTGGAACTCACTCTGTAGACTAGGCTGACCTCATACTCAGAGATCAGCCTGCCTCTGCTGGGATTAAAAGCATATGCCACTATGCCCACCAAAAACAACAACAACAACAAAAAATTCTTTGTTCCTTGCAAGTAGGTAGTTGAGATTAATAAATGGCAAGTGATTTTTGAGCAAGTTTGTTGTATTGCTGCAAATTACTTCGGGCTTTTGATCCTCCTGCCTCCATCTGAGTGCTGAGTGTTGACATGTTGGGAATGGACAACAGCCTGGTGCATGACTAGCCACCACTCTACTCATAGAACCCCAGCCCATCAAGAATTTTATATTGATGGGCAGATGTGATGCATGCCTTTAATCCTCACTCTAGCTAATGCATTCTGTGAGTTGGAGCCTAGTCTACATAGTGAGACCCTCTCTCAAAATAATTTTATTTGGAGTCTTGGGATACCAATAACGTTGGCACATTGGCAGAAGCAGGAGGCCTTGGGTTGCCTAACAAGACTGTCTCAGAAGCAAAAAGAAGAACTTTGAGGTTGTGCATTTTCCTTTGTTAGTCCCAGTGCCAGAGCCTTGTAGAAGATCGGATTTGGGAGGGGCTGATTCCCTGGGCTTACAACTCACTTCTGTCTCCCAGGGCTAAACTGGAAGAGAAGAGGAGGAAAGAGGAGGAGAAGCGATTACGGGAAGAAGAAAAGGTAGCCTGGCTCCCTGCCCTCCATACACCCTCAGATCTTATCTGGGCTGCAGTGCCAGAACTGCTTCCTTACTGTGTGGGTCCCTCATCAGTTGGGAGCAGTATGCCTTCTCAGAATGCTTTGGGTAAGTGCCTGTCTGGTCTCCTTCCCACCACAGCGCATTAAGGCAGAGAAGGCAGAGATCACCAGGTTCTTTCAGAAACCGAAGACTCCGCAGGCTCCCAAGGTGAGCGCCGCCTCAGCTCTCTCTGCTCTAGGCCCAGTTGACTCTTGCTGGGTGTTTACTGCTGTGAGTTTGCTCCATCCACTCTGGTTTTTGAGATCATCTCTTGGAGCTTCATACCTACAAATTGTCTGTAGATTGGCTGGCCAGCAAGCAGGAAGAGGGCTCCCTGCTCCCGCTCCAGTGCCAGATCCCCGTGCCGCGCTCCAGGTTTCATGTGGTTGTTATCTTGGATGGCAGCATTGTACTGACAACACACCTCCTTAGCCTTGCTTTAGGACCACTGAATACATTCCTGTCAGGGTTCAAGTCTGAGCTTTTTCTTTGCCATTAGAAGGCCATGGAGCCCAGCAATGCTGCTCTGGGAGCTGACCTGTGGCTGGCATGGCAGCCATAGGAACAGAGAGGCTTGAGGTGCAATAGAAAGTGTGTGGCCTGAGGCTGCCCTTTCACCTAGCCAGCTTCCCTCACTGCCCACTCTCATTTTTCTCTCCTGACATGGTGTGTTGCTCAAATGCTGGTCCCACAGTGGCTTTGGTGGCTTGGGGTATCTTCGATCCTGGCCCTGGCATGTTAGGATCTAGCTCTGTAGGCTTAGGATTATGGCTGTGTAGGCTGAGGTAGTCTTGAGCTCACCATCTTTCTTCAGCCCCTGAATGCTGTAATTTCAGAACTAAGCACATGCCAGGGTCTGAACATGGTCTCAATGTTTGCACAAAATATTTTATTCTCATCACCTGGCCAGTGTGAGACATGCCATAGTGCTGTGGATTCCAGTGGCAATTCTGAGGTTCCCTGTAGAGCCTTGTTTGTGGGGAAGGAAAGCTGTGGTGACCCTGGCCAGCACCACCATGTGGGAACTGAGGTGTTAGGTGGCCCCTCCTAACCTCTGCCACCTCGGCCTGCAGGTGAGTGAAGAAATGACGCTCGCATCAGCTCAGTGAAGGAGTCTGTTTACATGTAGGAATTTGTTCTGTTCCTCCATCAAGTCCCCAGCTAATCACCCTGTGAAGCTGGAAGTTCATCAGCTACAGCCACTTGACCTGTGACCAATACCAGAGCCAGAGCCAGTGACAAGACCCACTTACCTTACAGTGGGAAGAAACACTGGGGAAGGGCTTGGAGTGCCCTGACGATAGCTTGCTGTAGCCTGCACTGTGTATGGTAGCTTGCCACCTCCTGCGCTTTGTCCCTTCCTGTTCTGCTGGCTGTTTTGGTTTTTGCTTGGGAAGTCTTTTTTTTTTTTTTTTTTTCCTTTTCTATTTTTCGGAGCTGGGGACCGAACCCAGGGCCTTGTGCTTGCTAGGCAAGTGCTCTACCACTGAGCTAAATCCCCAACCCCTTGCTTGGGAAGTCTTATGTTCTGTGGCTTTGACTGCAGAATTAGGGAGGGTTGGGGTTTTGAGCTGTGGGATGTGGCATCCAAACTCAGGTCCTCTGAAAGAGCATGAAGTGAATGGTTATAGAGTGAGGGGGTGACTACACATGATGCACATGTGTAGTTAAGAATGAAACTTAAAGGAGTTAGTTCTTACAATGTGTGGGCTCTGTGTGTGGAATCCAGGTCCTTAGGTTTGGCAGCAAGCAACTGAGTGTCTTTTTCTTTATGATTTTTTTCTTGTATCTGTGTATGCAGAGGTCAGAGGACATTTTCTGTAGTCAATGTTTTTCCTCCCATCGCAGACAGGTTCTTAGAGTTGGACTCAGGATACTAGGCATGGGTGATGAGCTTTTGACCTGCTGAGCCACCCTGTTAGCCCTTGTATATTAGATCTGATTCTGCCTGCCTGTCTGGCCTGTACCTTGGTAAAGCACTAGGGATTCAAGTGGTCAGCTGGGCTATGACTATCTTGTATATTCCTAATGCTACAGGAGGCCCAAGCTGCTGCTTCTCTGACTCAGAGCTTCAGAAAGCCCAGGGCATGCTCTGGGATGTACTGGTTGCTCTCCAAGAAGCCCTGAGGCCAGGCTTTGGTAGCATGGTTTTTAGGAGTTGGCAGCCTCTGGTGTGGCCACTAGAGAGAGCACCAGCCAAGCAGCCTGGCTGGATACAAAGTGCAGCCCTAGTGCACACTGACATAGCTGTCAGAGAGAACAACTGGAGAATACACGGCCAATGGTGGGATGAGTGGCCCAGCCGACAGGGCATATGGTTGGACACAATCCCTGTTGGGCACTCTTTATTGTGTTTTCACCCAGAACAAAGGAACTGGCTCTGAACTCTGCCACATGCTGTCCCTGGGGCCTGAGCTGTTCCTTGTCCCTTGTTTCACCCATCCCAGTCAATTCACTAACCATTCAATTCACTCCAGAGCTCAGTGAGTTTGACAAACATTTCTGAAAATGTGGGGACCAAGAGGCACAACACATACACATAACAAAATGAATGGAGGTATTCCTCTTTTCTATAAGATTTTTGATTTTATTGGTATGACTGTTTTGCCTGTGTCCTCTGGAAGAGCAGCATTGCTTCTTAACTACTGAGCCATCTTTCCAGTCCCTAAGTAAATAAACTGTAAAAAAGGAAAAAATAAAAATCTGGAAGACAACTGTGTCAGCCCATGCCTGTCATCTCAGCAGGCTTAGATTTTCTGAGTTTGAGGCTGACCCAGGCTATACATAAGGCTGGGTCTCCATAAATAAGGTTAAAGCTATCAAGGTGGAGGTGGTTCTCAAGTGGCTTTGTTTGGAATGCATTCCTATCACTCCGAAGAAGGAAGACTCTGGAGTCTTCCAGCTTCCACGCAGCTCCCTTTGGCCACCAGGCAGCAGTGCACCTGAGCTAGCATGGCTTCTCACCTACTGGCAGTGCATTAAGTTCTTCCTATTGCAGACCCTGGCTGGCTCCTGTGGTAAGTTTGCCCCCTTTGAAATCAAAGAACACATGGTGTTGGCTCCACGGTGCCGGGCTACCTTGGATCAAGATCTGTGCGATCAGCTGGACCGGCTCCTACACCAGCAGAACGTGGCAAGCTCCTTCCTCAGTGACCTAAAGGGCCGACTGCCCCTGAGATCTGGGCCCACCCAGGTCTGTGGCCATGACACAGACATCATGAACAGGTGAGAGCTGGCACACCAGACCATAGAAGAGTCTGGCATGGAGCCCCATGCTGCCCTATGCTGCTGAGTCCTAGAGTCACCATCTCCCAGAGTGTCTCTCTTTACACGTTCTGGGGCTCTGGGGCACACCTTCCTGCACACCCAGGGTGCAGCAGGAGGAACAGGCCTGAGTAGTTCTGAACAGACAGGTCATGTGCAGCCAGCCATGAACACAGTATGGTCTGATTACCAGGGATGTGGTCATCGTGGAGAGCAGCAAGGTGGATGGTGTGCCTGAAAGGAAGAAGTTTGGCCGAATGAAGCTCCTGCAGTTCTCAGAGAACCACCGGCCAGCATACTGGGGGACATGGAATAAGAAGACAGCAGTCATCCGCCCCCGTAACCCCTGGGTCCAGGACAAAGTGAGCCTTGGGATTGGGGTTCCTCATGGGGGTGGGCTGTTCTGTGCTGTTTCACCATGATGCTCATGCCTTATTCTCTCTCCAGAAGCTTTTAGACTATGAGGTAGACAGTGACGATGAGTGGGAAGAGGAGGAGCCTGGGGAGTCTTTGTCCCACAGTGAGGGGGTAAGTAAACCCATTGAGTATGAATAGCAGCAACTACAGCAACTGCAGGAGAAGCCATCGTACACTCTTATATGGGGTGGGCTGTTGACCCGGTTGTTTTGCTCCTGCTTAGCCTAGTGACTGCTTGCCATCCCGGCGCCCCCAGGCAACATGGCTGTTGGAGCCACACTGAGTCCTACTAGTCCCTGCTTCCTCTGCCCACATGTACTGTTTCTGCCTTGCTCCCCAGCTGCTGACACCAGTGTAGATGCACACAGATTTACTGTGACGCGGAGGCTAAGCTAGGGGACATCCTGAGCCAATGTTGGGCACTAGGCAGGCTCTGTAGCCCCCTTAGCATCTGCATGGATGTATGTGTTTATATGTGGGACTGGACTGGCCTTCAACTCTGATATCTGTGTGCTGTAAGCTCTTGTCTTTCTCTTCAAGGATGAAGATGACGATGTGGGGGAAGATGAAGATGAGGACGATGGGTTCTTTGTGCCCCATGGGTACCTGTCTGAAGATGAAGGCGTAACTGAGGTGAGGGCTCCATTCTGAACTGATTATAGGGTGTTGAGGTGATCAGCTGCTTTGATTTAGGCTCTGGGTGAGCAGGCATGGGCTTTCTCTGCTGCATGGTCTGTAGATTTCCCCTAGAGTTCTAACAAACCACCACAGTTCCAGAAGGTCCTGTGCCCCTGTGAGCTCTCCCATAAGGGGCTGTGGAGAGCTTGAGTGGTATCCGTAGGTCCCAAGCTCCTAGTTGCAGGTTTAGGGAACCTGCATAGGATGACTGAGGTCAGACTGTCTGACCATGATGTTGGGCAGCTCAGGCCCTGCTGGAAGCCACATTGATCGGGGTGTTTCTGGGGTTGGGGATTTGGTCGCCTATTAACCAGGTCAAGAGGCTGTGAGGCTGGACAAAGCAAAACCACTGAAATATCCTGCCTTATCATATGATTAAAGATGTGAACTGACTTCTCAGAGTTGTCCTTCACTGCCACATCCTCTGTAGCTCATGCCACGGTGCCAGGGAGCGTGGGCATTAAACAAGGGTCTGTTCCATATCCTGCCAGGAGTGTGCGGATCCAGAGAACCACAAAGTACGCCAGAAGCTGAAGGCCAAGGAGTGGGATGAGCTCCTAGCCAAGAGCAAGCGCTTTCGCGTGCTGCAGCCTGTGCAGGTGGGATGTGTTTGGGCGGCAGAGGCAGCCAACTGCACAGGTTCCGACTTGAAGCTGCTGCAGCAGTTCACTGCATGCCTGCTGGATGTGACATCCCCTGATGAGCCAGAGCCCAGGGCCTCCAGGAGGGAAAAGAGGGACCAGCATAGTAAGTAGGGTACGGGAGTGTCCGGGAACAGCTCCTATCAGGGTGTCCTTGATGAGGTCACAAGTATGCAGAGCCTGTGTGTGGGTATCCGTCCACATGCAGCTTGTCTGCATGTAAAACTGACAGGGCCTTGGGTGCTGGGTACAAACTCAGGTTGTACATGAACCTGCCAAGTGCTTACCACTCAGCCATACCCCAGTCTTGCTATCCTACCCTTGACTTTTTGGGTTTTGTTGTTGTTGGTTTGGTTTTGGTTTTGGTTTTGGTTTTTTTGAGTCAGTGTCATTGTGACACAAGACAGGTCTTGGTTACCAGATGGCTTGCACTTTTCTTGAACTCATGGTGATTTTTTTGCTTCCAGCTCCTAAGAGCTTGACTTCCAGGTATAAGCCCCTAGGCATGGCTCCCTTGGAAATTTTAGTAGGACCCACAGCAGAATGATATAGTCAGTTTTGAGACCTGGACCAGAGTGCAATGCCACTCCCTCCCTGTCCTAAACCTGGGGACACTGGTGGCTCAGAGTGAGCAGCGACTGCTTAGGAGGAACATGAGGGCACACACAGCTGACCACGGGCATGGCCCAGGGCCACTGGGAAGTAGGCGTGTGGCTTCTTAGCCAACCGATGCCAAGTAGCTTTCTTTGAAGTGTGCCTTGCCAACCTTCCTTGGCAACAGTGAGGATGGATGGGGCCCTCTCATGGCTTCATCTAGCCCATCTCATCCTACAGTCCTGGCCCAGTTGCTTCCTCTGCTACATGGCAATGTGAACGGGAGCAAGGTGATCATCCGTGAATTCCAGGAGCAATGCCGCCGTGGCCTGCTGAGCCTGCCAAGTCCCACCCCACACCTGCAGGTGCCCAACTCAGAAGATGCTGTTACTGTGCCATCCAAGGCCAGGCTGAAGCGCCTTATCTCCGAGAACTCTGCCTATGAGAAGCGTCCCGACTTCCGGATGTGCTGGTATGTGCACCCACAGGTGCTCAGGAGCTTTGGCCAGGAGTGCCTGCCAGTGCCCTGCCAGTGGACCTATGTCACCACCATGCCCTCAGCACCCAGGGAAGACAGTGTTTCCATTGAGGGACCTGGCCAGAGCACACCTATGCCACTCAAGCGGAAGCCAGCGGCCACCATGTGCATCACACAGTTTATGAAGAAGCGGCGCTATGATGGACAGGTAAGCTGAAGAGGGGCATGGGCTCACCTGTGCCTAGAGCAGGCTGTGGACCTGCCACAGTTTATGCCAGGTCAGAGGACAGGTAGGACATTGGTTTCCTCCCACTTTCACATGGGTTTCTGGTGTATAACTGGGATTGCCAGGCTCGTGCAGCAATCACCTTTACCCATTGGACTGTCTACTGCCCGCTGCATCAGATTTAGAGTCACAGCACTGAACAGATGGTTGCATCTGCATGCACATCTTCCTCCAGATGCCGCAGTTAACTGAGGGACTGGCTCTTAGTAACCTAGCTGTCTTGGTAGGTGACCTACCATCATGGTCACCTGGAGTTTCTTACTTCCCCAAGAACTTATGCTCCACCCGTCCTCTCATGCCAGCAGCCATGAATCTATCCATGTCTCTGAATGTCAGTCAGGGTCATAGAACAGCCCCTCAGCCTCCTTGCTCCACAGCTCCTTCCTAGGTCTGAGTGGCACTTTAGGTCTGGAGTGGTACTGGGTTGCATTGGCACAAATGTATGTGACACATCAGAGCCCTGTGCAACCCTGCCCAGTTAGGTGGGGTCAGCATCATTTATTTTTCCCATTGAGATGTTCTTTCTGTTCCTGGAAGCCCAGCTTACTCGTGTGTGCTGTTGTCTCTGGTCGTCTGCCATTTAGACTGGTTTAGGACACTGACTTCAAGTGTTACCTGGTGCTGGCTACCACTGTGGACTTTGTATCCATAACCCTTGGAGAGGCCAGCTGTGGTCTTGAGCATTCTGGATTCATTTAAAGCACAGAGTAGTTCAGCCAATAGGTGAAAGTTATGATCATCCCAGACTATGTATTGTGCAAGGTTTTGAGCCTTGACTTTCCATAGTTTAAGGATTTATCCTGTTTTTATGGGTGTGTATGGATGTGTGCGCATGTGAAGTCTGTGAGAGGGCATCAGATTGTCTGCAGCTGGAGTCAAAAGCAGTTGAGAACTGCCATGTGGGTGCTGGGAACCAAGTCAGTCCTCTGCTAGAGCAGCCAGGGGTTCTTAACCACTAAGCAGCAGCCCAGGCTGGCCACAACTCTTTATCCTGCTTCAGCCTCCATGCATAGACCTAGACAGACATCTATACAAGAGGCATCGAAACTCTGGTATAACAGCTGCCTTCCCCAGTCACAGACCACCAGACTGTTTGCTCACCATTTAGTGTCACCCTAGCTGCATCTGTCTCTTCCCCCAGAAACCCATGAACTGTCCAGGGATTCCAGTAGCAGTCCCAGCTACAGGAGCTGCTGAGACTTAGCCAGTCAAAAGAAATGCCAAGAAAGTGCACATTCAGTTTGTTCTCTGAGTCCAAAGTCCAAAAGCCATTCATGTAGCTGTGGGGTTACTGCTGTTGGCAGCTTTGAGATTGAACATAGCTCAGGGTAGACATTGTCACCAGGAATTATTGTCCAGGACAGTGTGTTCAGAGGTGCATGGCTCAACATGCTGACAGGCTGTATTTTGTGCAGGTTGGGTCTGGGGACATGGACGGCTTCCAGGCAGACACAGAAGAGGATGAAGAGGATGACACAGACTGTATGATCATAGATGTGCCAGATGTTGGGAGTAACATGTCAGAAGCGCCCATACCTGCGCCCACACTTTGCAAGCGACAGGTGTCGAGTTGAAAGACCTGTGGGAAGTTGACCTGGGTGACAGGGAGTTGTCGAGTGTAGGCACCTGAAGTGCAAGGCTGGGAGTAGGCATGTTCTGGGCAGTGGAGGCTATGCTTCCCCTTCAGCCTTGTAGAGCTGCTGAGGGAGATGGAAATGGAGACCAGCAACGACGTGCTCCCTGCAGCACCTGATTATCAACCACCAGACTGAGCCTCTGCTAACTCCCATGAGAGCACTTTGTCCTACGCTCCTAGGTCTGGAGTCTGGACAGCTACTTCCAAATTGTAAAGACCCCAGGTCTGCATGCTAATCTGCCCTTAGTTAAGCATTACCTGATTGACAGATGCCTGCTTGGGCCTTAATCACAGCGCTTGCTGTGGGCAAACACCTGCTATGAATTATGCCAGGGATGATGTGGCTGCTGTGCAGGCCCTGGGCAAATGTAGACATGTATAAACATACTCTACCTAAGCCCTGTATGTCTTGTCTCAACTATACTATTTATTCCACTGGTACATGTCCTTTCATCTGTTCTGGGTCCAGTCCAAGCTTGCTAGGGTACAGGTAGGAAAGGAACACCCAGGGGACTCAGAATGATACTAAACCTAGAGTTGGTTGGTTGACTTGTAGGACAGGATTTATTCTGCCAGCCTTTCAATAGCCATGGTGCTGTGGCTCTGATGAAACACTGGAGGCTGAGTTTAAATAGCCGGTTTATTTAGGGTGTATAACTTAGGAATTATAGCTCCATCCTGCTGGCCACCTCTATCCACACCTGTGAGACTCATGCCCGTACTATACACCTATTCTGCACAGAGGTGTCCATCCCACCTGTAATGCACTCCAAGATGGCACAAGGCTCCACATACCTCAGGCAAGTACAAGCCTTTCCCTTGCAGCCCACAGAGAACTCAGCTCCCGAGATGGGATCTTGTTCCAAACCCTACTACTAGTGCCTCTCCTATTGCTGGGGGCTCAAAGGGAAAGGAACGGGTTTGGGAACAGCATGAAACTGGAGCCACAATGGGCCAAGACTGCATTTATTCAGGAGAGTTGCTCAATGGCTGCAAGCAGCTCAGGCCTCAAGACAGATTTTGCTGGCTCAGCTCCTGCTGCCCTTATATCCTCCAACACTGAAGCATCCCAGGAGAAGGTCAGCAGGGCAGAGGGTACCTGCAAGGGAAGGCAGAATGTCACCTGGGATGTAATACTTCCTATGATGACCTGTCCCCATCCCACCTTCACCACCATACAAATCCCTTCAGTTAGCTCTTTAAAGGTATCCTCCCCATCTTACAGGATGAAAACCGAGGCACAGAAACCAAAGGTGACAGCACCTCCACAAATAACCCTGACAGCCGGAATTCAGTCCAAAATGCTGGACCCTGCCAGGGGCCTTTCTAAGGGAGTGATCCCATGAGCACAGCCCCAGCTCACCAGCCCGCATTCATTCAGGGCCAGGGCCTCGTTCTCCTCCAGCTTCTGCCCACCCGAGGCCCTCAGTTCAAAGGGCAGCCAGTCGTTCTGTAGCGCCTCTCGCACAAACTGGAAGAGCACAGATAGCTTCTCCCGGGCATAGAAGGTCCCTGCAGGGCACAGGGCATGAACTAGAGGTGGTATGGCCAGATCTCTACCCACCCTAGGCTAGGGTAGTCATGCACCTTGCAGTAGACAGCCATCCGGCAGGCGCACACGCAGAAGGGCATAGGTATACTTGCGCAGCTCCCGCTGCTCCTCCTTCTCTCGCATGGCTTTGGTCCTGAGTGAACTCAGCCGTTCTACCGCTTCTGTTCTGTGTGGGGAAGGGCATAGTCAGGCCGCCCAAGCTATCGTCCCACTAACTGCCCCCTCTTCATATGGGCCTACCTGAGCCTTTGCTCACGCTTCACCTCCTCAGCTGTGAGGCTAAAGAAATCTGAGGGGAGCTCAAAATGTGAGGCCAGGGCTGAGGGGCGGAAGACTCGGAGCTGCCGATCCAGAGTGGCCCGCACAGGCTCTGCGCCCAACAGTTGCTGCTTGTGCCGCTCCAAGTTCTGCGGCTGCGCCCGCGCATCCTCACCCAGGACGTAGAACTCCTGACCCTCTGAAAAGGCGTCACAGCTGTCTCCAGGTCCCGCGTGCCACCCTTGCCCCTTCCCTACCTGCCTGGCTGCCTTCTCACCTTGATCTGGCACAGGTAGGGTCACCTTCTTGAAGCCAATGGCTTCAAAGAACTCGTGGCTTCCCTCGAGGCAGTTGATTCGTTCCTGGGGATGAGGACACACAGGTCACAGGAACAGGGCCCACCACCACTGAGGTTGATGCCAAGCATCCCCCACTGGCACCCATTGGTCTTCAACAGGATGAAGGTGAATGGTTCTGGGAATGGTGTCCTCCCATAATGGTTTTGTGGTTGGGAGGCTGCACCCACAAGGCTCATGTCTGCATTTGTAGGATAAAGGTGGAGGGTGACTTCCCAAAAATATTCAAATTAAAGAGAGGCCACTCCAGGGAGCCAGGTCTCCAATTCCAGTGAGTTTCAATCATAGACACAACATGTGGTCTTGAAGGTCAAGATCCTTTACTCAAAAAATTTGAAGAACAGGGCTGGTAAAACGGTTAGGTAAGTAAAGGTGTGCCACCAAGTGTGATGCCTGTTCCAGGACCCACGTGATGGAAGGAGAGCCTACTCCCCAGGTTTCCTTTCCTCCACACAAGCCGTGGCTCACGCACCCACCTGTAAATTCAAGTAGGAAAAGAAAGATGGGTAATGAGTTCCGTGCCTGTGTCTTAGCACTTTGGAAGCTGGGTCACAACTCAGCTGACTCCCAGTACTGGGTCAGGTTGGACTACATAGTGAGACCTGGTCTCAACAACAACCAAAGTAAACCACAAAAATCCAAGCAACACTGCATTACACCCACCCCATGCCCAGTGACCCGAGGACAGCCATTGCAGCTACCTGGAACACCTTGTTCTGCAGTTTGATTTTCTGGTACTTTTCTTCCTCTGGATGCAAATGGATATTGTCCAGGTACCTGGGAGGGAGAAGGGAGAGAGTAACCCAGGGGACCTTACTTCACTGTTTTTACACTCAGATCCTCACATAGCCAGGCTGAGCCTGGTGCACAAAGCACACGGAGCCTACACCATAGCCGCCTCAGTGCTCAGATCTCTTGGGTAAACAGGCTCACTCACTTGGCGATGGTATCCACACCCAGCTTCACTCGATCCCGGTCTCTATTGAATGTATGTATCTTCATGATGGAGGCAGCCACAGGGTCTGTGGAAAAGTGCTGGGGGAGAAGAGGCATGCTGAGGACCCCATAAAACTGCTGAGGAATGGGAAGAGAGACAGCAACTGCAGCCATGTCAGAACCATAGCACCTGGCTGAGGTCCCCATGACTGCCAGTCGTTCAACTCCCAGGTGCTGGGTGAAGCTAAGGCCAAGGTAGCCACAACAGACTAACCCCCTGAAACTAAGCTAGCTCCAATTAAATACTTTCTTTTGTAAGAACTGCCTTGACCATGGTTTCTCTTCATTGTAATAGCAGAATAGTGAATAAGACACCAGGCTTGATGGAAATGCGTCCAGTAGCTAGGGCATAGGCCACTTACTGACAGGATGGCCTGCTTGATGTGGGCATCCCGCTGGTCCCTCCTCAGGGTGACACCTGTGAGCGGACAGATGAAGAACACACCAGGCACTGCCAAATGGGGAGAGATTTCATCTTTGGTCTCAGGTACCTGAAGATAGAAGACAAGAGGCTCTTATAGCTGGACATATAGGCCCATAGCTCTCATCCACACTACCACAGGTATGGCTCATATGTATAAAGCTCTCCCTTCCTAGGCTTCAGCTGCTTCCATACTGGCCCAGAACATTGGGCAGTCCCCAGCAGATCCTTACCGAGTTGGTCCCAGGAGCTCCTGGATTGTTGCTGGAGGTGGCTTCGGCCTGAAGTTCCTTTCTCACTGAGTGTAGGAAGGTGTAATATGAACAGAGTAAGGACTCCAGCCATAACCCAGAGGCTCAGCCATACCCATCATCCTCCAAGGAGTGGGGTGTGTGAGGTGTGTCCGAGAGCTAGCAACCCTCCCTGCCAATGCTCCAGGAAGTAAAGTCTAGTCTCTGTCTTCTCCAGGTCTCCAAGCAAGAACCAATGGTGTCTCCTTCCACATGGGACCCACAGCCACCCTCTGTGGACCCTTTTCAGCCTACCCCAGGTTCCACCTAGAGCAGAACTCACCCTGGTTCCGAATGGAGTCCTGAGATGTAGGGCCCCGGGCTCGGGGTTGCTTCTGTTCCAGCCGGGCCAGGGCAGCAGCGGCAGCCATCTGTGCCTCATCAGTGGGGCCCTGACGGGGCTGCCGGAGGGCCAGCTGTGGTGACTTTCCTTTGGAGGTCTTCTCCCTGGACAGACATGGAGACCCAAATATGCAAAAAGGTGTATAGAGGAATTTTAATCAAGAAACATGGTCACTCTGGCAAGGGATCACATCTGATGATATGTAGGAGGAATGCAGACATGCTACAAATCTTTGATCTCTGGCTAGAATACAGACAGGCCCTTAGTATGTATCTTTAATCCCTAACAGTGTAGGTAAGGTTAGTTTGTAGAAGGAAGAAGTCATGTTTGAAAGTAGAATCTAGGGGTTGGGGATTTAGCTCAGCGGTAGAGCGCTTGCCTAGCGAGCGCAAGGCCCTGGGTTCGGTCCCCAGCTCCGAAAAAAAAAAAGAAAAAAAAAGATTAAAGAAAATGCATTTAAAAAAAAAAGTAGAATCTACCTGAGGGGCAGACAAAATGACAAATCAAGAGAAAGATTTGACAGAATGAGTCAGTCTGAGGACAGGAAAGAGAGGACTTAAGAGGCAGCACAGAGAGTGAGTTGAAGCAGTTCAGTCAGTACAGTTTGGAGGTAGGTTGCTGCTAGAGAATGAGAAGGAACCAGAAGATTAGAAGAGATTGCCAGACTTAGTTTGAGCCCAAGCAGAGCAATTCAGTGAGAAGTTGAGAGAAGCCAGATTGAATTAGTCAGCTTGGTAAATTATACTGTGCTAGAAGCCTCCTGGGATAGTTGTTAGAACATGGGAGGAAATGCTCTGGGCTCAGCCCAAGCAGTGTAATCACACAACTCTCATCTCATCACTTCATCTGAGGAAATAAAAGTGAAATTTACTTTTACAGAGGTGCACAGATCATAGACATTGTACCTCCAGACATTATCCCTTCCAGTACCAGCTCCTGGCCTAAGGATCCTTTGAACCTCCATTTTCCTCATCATGGAAGTTGTCCCACTATTTGTAGCTGTACCCAGGACTAGGAGTCTTATGGCCTTAAACAACGCGGCTTGGACACCACCGCCCATCGGGTCCGCCTATCCGTAATGCCCCGCCCACCCGCTCTAGGCCACCCACTGCCCTCCCTTTCTGCCACGCCCACCGCAGCTACAACGCCCCGCCCTCCTCTTAGGCTCCGCCCTCCTGATTTACACTCTTCGGCCCCGCCCATCTCCACATCCCGCCCTCTCATCTGCTCCGGCTCTGTATAGCTTGGAGAGATCCCTGACACCCAGCGGAAGGCCCTGCCTGGCCCTCGCCCTTTTCCGTCGCCCAACCAGCGTCACACACCCTGCGGAGTCCGTAAGCTTCTGGCCGGGCCCCGCGCTTTTGAACTTGATGTCAGCCTTGATCTCCTGGAAGAACTTCTTCATGGCGGCGGCCCGGCGGCGTGGGCCGCGGGGCGGAGGGCGCAGGGCCCGGGTGGGTGAGGAGCAGGCGGCCAACCACCGGAAAGAAAATATCTCGGCGACGGAAGTCCCGCCCGGCACACGTGACAATCGCCTTGCGGCACCTCGCGGGCGGGGCGCCATCTTCCTGTCTGCGGACGCCGTTGCCAGGACGACAGGCTCTCCCTCAGGACCGCGGCAACCGCCGGGGGGGGGGGGGGGGCAAGAGAGCATCCAGACACCGAACAGCCCTGAAGTGTCTCCAGAGCTACTGGAACCTGGGTTGATGTCAGGCTTTCGAGGCTAGCCTGTACTACAGAGAAAATTAATATGGATATGCTGTGCAGGAGCCTGAAATCCGCTCTGGGAGGGACAAGCCAGAAAGGAGCCGACAGAGATTGGTGCAGGCATGGTCAAAGTTGGCCTGGACTACAATACAGTCCCACAGGACCACAGTTGGTACAGAGCTTTCTCAGCATGCACAAAGCTGAGTTTATTCTCCTGCAACACTTCCATCTCATGTGGTGTGTACACTCAACAAAAAGATGGATGCTTTGGACACGGGCATAGTAGAGCACTATTGTTCATGTGAAAAACAGCCATCATCTACATCAGGGCCACTGTGTCTGTGCAAGAGACGCCCCCAAATCATATACTTCACTATTGATGGTCATTCATTAGGAAGGGGCATCGGATGCTCACCTGAGATTCCAGGAGCTCTCTCCATCACCTCCTGCCTCTGTGCATGTAATTCTGCCCTAATTGCACATTGCATTTTGGTCTTGCTGGACTATGGACAAGTTTTCATCTGTGCTGGTGTGAAATTGTCAGGGATGCAGCAGCTTTGGGGGCTACCCAGGCTGTTAGTAATCTTACTATTTTTTCCAACCATTAGACCCAAGATGCACCAAGCTGAAGGACAGAAGCCCTGGTGACTTCCAAGCCCCATAGCTGAAGGGGAGCAGGGGAGGCATTTGATGAGAACTGTGGAAGACTGGTTTCCAAGAGCTACAGTGAGAGGAGTGGAGCACCATAAGGAAGGCAGTCAGGAAGTGCTCAGTAAATGTTTTGGGACATGATGTTTTAGTCCTTTGGGAAAAAAATTGAGCCAGGCATTGGTGGCACATTCCTTTAATCCCATCACTCAGGAGGTAGAGGCAGGCAGAACCTGGTCTATAGATTGAGTTCCAGGACAGCCAGGACTACAAAAAGAAACCTGCCTGGAAAAGGAAGGGAAAGAGAGATTGTAGATATATGGAGTCAGAGTTTGACTATGGAGACCAAGATGGCCTTGAACTCACAGAGATCTACCTATCTGTCTCTACCTCCTGAGTACCGAGATTAGGTGTGCACCACCAAGTTCCCCAATATATATGTCAATGGGGAGGCAGGCAGAGAACAAAGGAGGAGCTTTATTCCCACGAGGCAGAGTCTCTCCCTGAACCTAGAACTAGGCAGGTAACAAACCCCAGCTAGCCATCCTCCCATCTCCACCTCCCACAAGTCTGGGCAATTCTCCTGCTTCCCCTCCTGAATACAGGATGACAGGCTTGAGTGAGCCAGTTCTCTGTCAACTTTTTAGGTCCTAAGATGTCCCTACATCATAGCCAGCCTCTCCTTTATTAGTTTTCCTTTGAAATCATATATAGATTAAAAAAAGAAGGGGCTGGGGATTTAGCTCAGTGGTAGAGCACTTACCTAGGAAGCGCAAGGCCCTGGGTTCGGTCCCCAGCTCAAAAAAAAAAAAAAAACAAAAAAAAAACAAAAAAAAAAAAACAAAAACAAAAACAAAAAAAAAGAAAGAAAACCACAGGACTACAAACGGTTCTTTATGGTGTGAGTCAGGATTCTAGTGTGGAAGCTCCAGGAGTCCCAAGGACCAGACACAGGTCAAGATAGGGAAATCACTACCCCTCCCTAACCCCATTGGACATATTATATTGTAGACCCTGTTTTACAGCTAGAGAAACTGAGGCACTTGGTATCCAGTGTAATTTTTACTCAGCATGGAACAGTTTGTGACACTAAGTAGAGTAGGTGTTCAATCAACACTTTGTAAATAAGCATGGTGGGAATGGGATCAGAGGGTGAAGAGCTAACCTACTCTAATATGCAAAACACCCAGATTCCATACCCAGGACCCAATAAGCCCTTGGGAAATAGAGTCAGGAGATCAGAAGTTCAAAGTCAGCCTTGGGTACATAGCTATTCAGAAAGTAGCCTAGGCTAAGATCCAGTCATAAAAAAAACAATGATTAAAACTAAGATACAGTATAAAATTAAGTAAATAAAAATGGCTAGTCAAGGATGGCACATCGAATGAATTACTTTCCCCATAAGCCTCAGGTGAGGGAAGAGGACTGGCGAGCTCCACAAAGCTGTCCTCTGACTTCTATACGTACACGGTAGCATGAGCGTGCATGCCCACACATAGCACACAAAGATTTTAAGGCTGGGCCAGGTGGCATACATATTTCATCCAGGACTGGGGAGGCAGAGGCAAGAATACATCTGTTAGTTCGAGGACTGCCTGGTCTATATAGTGCACCCAGTGAGGAGAGGCAGTGGGATCCTGTCTCCAAATAATAAAGTAAGAATAATAAAAATACAAAATGTCGGGCTGGAGAGTTGGCTCAGCGGTTAAGAGCACTGTCTGGGGGTTGGGGATTTAGCTCAGTGGTAGAGCGCTTGCCTAGCAAGCGCAAGGTCCTGGGTTCGGTCCCCAGCTCCAAAAAAGAAAAGGAAAAAAAAAAAAAAAAAGAGCACTGTCTGCTCTTGCAGAGGTCCTGAGTTCAATTCCCAGCAACCACATGGTGGCTCATAACCATCTGAAATGGGATCCGATGCCCTCTTCTGTGTGTCTGAAGACAGCTACAGTGTAGTCATATAAATAAAATAAATCTTTAAAAAAATACAAAATGTCAAAGTATAAAGGTGCTGTGAGTATGAAATGAAAATATGTATTATAGACAGCAAAAAAGAAAAACAACATTTTTAAATAATGGACGTAAACAAGTGAGCTCTGCCCCACCCGTTTCTCAGCCCTGCCCTCTCTTGAGCCCTGCCCCTTCCTCCATCAGCTCCAGGCGGGAGTTTGCTGAATTCTGTTGAACTTGTCTTCATGTCAGCCATTGGTCGAGCTGTAGCCAATGGGCTCCAGTTTCTGTCGTTACTCCGTCTTCTACGCTGATTGGTTATATTTCGTCTGGATAACTCCAATGACCTGTTCTGTACTGTTATGTATCTCCCGCCCTCCGTAGGCCCAGCCCCATCGAGGCTTGGTATTGGTTTCAGTCTTCCTTTCACCCACAGGCTCGGCCTCAAACCGCTCTTAAGCCACACCCTCTTTCTATCTAAACTTTTTCCTGGTTTCTGCGCCTAATTCAGCTAATCCCCTTCACCCCGCCCCATATCCTGACTGCGAGCCACGCCCCCGAACGGTCCCCAACCTAAGCTCCTCCCCTCATTCCTCTCTAGGCTCCGCCCTGTAGCCGCTTAAACCTTTCGTCTTTTACATCCGACAGCCTCTGTCCACGGCCTTGGCTTCTGCTCCGTTATCCAATCCCGTTAACTAGCTCTGATCCAACCCCTCCCTTTATTGGTCCGCGCGCAGCTCTGTGGTCGTGAGCGACAGCGACGACGGCCCATAGAGAAGGGAGGGCGGGACTTCCGGCCGTGCTAAACCCAATAAGTAGACGCCGGCCGGCGGCCCCTGCGGACGCCTCCGCCCCTCAGGCGTCCGACTCCCGCTTTTGGATTTGCTTCACTACGCCGCCGTTGCTGCTTCTCGCGGCCTGGGCCTCTGCCGACAGCATGCCACACGCCTTCAAGCCCGGGGACTTAGTGTTTGCCAAGATGAAGGGCTACCCGCACTGGCCGGCCCGGGTGAGGCCGCGCGTGGAGTGGACGGGCCCAGCGGAGTTGGCGGCCGGGAGCGGAGGGGCCGCGGGCGGGCGGGCGTACGTAGGAAGGCTGGAATGGAGGCCGAAGGCAGGCTGAGGAGAGGTTGCGGGCTGAGGTGGTTGCACTGTAGCTGTCTGGGAATTGAGGAATCTCCTTCCTCCGGGACCACAGTGCCTGGGGGCCTGGAGCGTCTTCGGGAAGGTCCTGGTCTGAGGGACTTGTGTTCCGGATCCTGGCTCTGAGACCCATGGTCCTTTGGCGCTGAGGTGTGGCAGTGTTTTGGTCTGAGTAACCTGCATGGTGAGGTCCTGAGTCTCAGAGACCCACAGTCCTGCAAAGACGGCTATGGTGACCTCCTCCGGGACCTATGTCACTTGGTTTGGTGTCCAGGGCCTGAGAGACCAGTGTACCAGAGTTCAAAAATGTGTTTAGGGGATCCCAGGATCGTGGAATCTGAGGGTTGTAGTGGTGCTCTAAGGGTGCATAGGCACCTTGGGTTTGGAGTGGAAGGGTCAAATGATGGGAAGAGTCTCAGCCAGAGAGGCTGCGTGTGATGGATGGGGGAGCACTATGAAGCCCCAGAGAAAGGGACCTTATCTCCGTGACCGAAGTGAGGGCAAGGGTTGGAAGAAAGCTTTACTGGGGACCTGGAGTCCGGCCCTTAAAGGGACTCAGTGGTCTGTATATAGCTCACCTGGGAACAGGCAGCTTCGGGCTGGGGATAGAAGGCTTTAGGGTTTCCTGTTTGAGGAAGCCGGGTCATGTGTGTTTGGAGACTGGATGCACAAGTGGTAGAATTCTGGCCCTGGCAAAAGATGACACATACACAGGGACCCAAAGACTTCAGTTGCCCCCAGGATTTAGGACAGAGGTCACTCTAGGGCTGAAGTTAGCTACATCCATGTGTCAGGACTGAAGGAATTTTTGTTCGTGCAGATGGTGGCAGGTGTTGCAAGTCCTAGTGCAAATGTTCAGTTGCATAGAAACAGTTTTTGTTGCCTCTAGGTCTTAGTGCAGAGGCTAGATTGGCTGTGTCTGCATGGGGGTGGGAGTGGAAGGCCATAAAGTTGCCACTGAACAGGAACCAGCCCAGGAGATCAGGACCAGAGGAGCCCATAGGCTCCTGAGGTGTGGGACCATTGGGAGAAGCAGCCAGGCAGTCTTCAGCCAGGCAGATTTGAGGATGCTTGTGCATCTAGTATCCTGCATCCAGCCACCAGGGACCAGAGTATGCGCTAGTAGGACCAAAGAGACTTGAGGACTGATGCTGGGGAGCATGCCGGGAGGATCCGGCAATCCCCCAGGAGTGGGTAAGGTGGGTAGGTAAGCCCTGGGAATCCTACTGTAAGTGGAGAGACTGAGGAGGAAAACTTTACAGTGACCACTGCCCTCCCTAGTCTACCTCTGCTCTCTATGAAGCTCTTGTTCCTTCCCCCTCCCCCCTCCCCCCTCCCCCTTCCCCCTTTCTCAGCCTTCTCTAGCACAGAGAGAACAGTTCCAAGCACTTGATTGGAGGGGAAGGGGCTGCTAGCATCCTGTGGGAAGGTGACTGACAGCTCCTGGAGCCCATGGGCTTTCACAAAGAGGGTGGGACTTCCGGGATGCTCTGGGCCTGGTTCCTTCAGCCCAACCCCCATCTTCTCCATCCCTAGAGCTGCCAGATTCATCTGTGGGACAAGAGCAGACCGGGCCTTTTTTCCAGGAGGGGCAGTCATTGGCGAGTCCCGGGAGTGGGGTTGAACCTGGACCCTCCGGGGGGAGGGGGGCTTCAGGGAACTATGCTGGGCCTGGCTTGGCTTAAGTACCTGTATGGGGGCCCTGCTTTCTTCTTGGTGGAAAGAACTGTGGGTGGCAGATGGGTTAGCAGGGTGCACATAGGGTGCAAGTTTCATAGCTAGGCATGGTTATGCTCACCTTCAATCCCAATGCCCAATCTCCAATACTTAGGAGACAGGCTACCTTTGTGTATATAGTTTGAGGACAGCCAGGCTATATAGTGAGACTGTCTAACAAAAAAAAAAAAATTAGTTCCAAATTGAAGGGCCAAGGAGATAGCTTATAACTTAGTGGACCTGAGTTCAGATCTCCAGACTTCTGTTTGGAAGGTGCTGTGCCTCCCCATGGTGTCGCCTTCAGCCCTTAAGAAAATGGATGGTTTTCTGGGTCTGGATAAAACTGCCACCTGGCCTTCACCTGAACCCTCTAACCAGCCTGCCTCTCACTACAGATCGATGACATTGCTGATGGTGCTGTGAAGCCGCCACCTAACAAATACCCCATCTTCTTCTTTGGAACGCATGAAACGTAAGTGTTCCCTTCAGGTTTTTGGTGTTCACCCACAGACTGGCCTCTTTCACAGGGTGGCCTGGCTCACCTGGAACTGGTCTATGGTTCTTACCTCTAGGGCCTTTTTGGGACCCAAGGACCTGTTCCCTTATGACAAGTGCAAGGACAAGTACGGAAAGCCCAACAAGAGGAAAGGCTTCAATGAGGGGCTCTGGGAGATCCAGAACAACCCCCACGCCAGCTACAGTGCGCCTCTGGTGAGTGCCTGGGCACAAGTGAGCAGTAGAGCATCAGGAGGCTGCTGGGGCAGGGCTTCTCAAAAAGTTCCAGGATGGCTTCTCTTTTCTTCAGTCCTGCAGATCGAATCTTTCTTTGGGGTGTATTGCTGGGCCCTACAGAATGCTTAGCAGAATCATAGGTCTGCTTATTCCACTCCAGGGACTCCACATATGTCTAGCTACTACCCAGTGTCCACTATGGGGACCACTATCTAAGGATGAGCCTGGATTCTGAACAGGGTGTTGCAAGTCTGGTAGATGCTTCTCAAAGGTGAAAGGCTTCCTGTAACTAGTGCCCTCCTTTATCCTGAACACTCGGCTGTGGCTTGGGTAGAGTAAGCAGTTGTTCGTGAACGTGATAACTACTGGTCGGTCAGAGAGGAGAAATAATGTCAAGAGCCTATCTGGAAATTTCTGGGGAGAGAAGAAATTTAGAAAAATTGAAGAGAGGGGCTGGTGAGACTCTATGCCTGATGTGACCTGAGCACCTTCCCCAATACCCACATGGTAGGAAGAGAACTATCTCTTGTATGTTACTCTCAGGCCTCCCTCCACACACGCCCACACTAAACAAATAAAATTTCTAAAATTTAAAATTGGAATTGAAATCAATAGATAGCCACTGTGAAAGGCTGGAGAAGGTTGCCTATATGGTTGTTCTGGAGTGAGATGAGAGTGAAGGGTATTGGGCTGCTTTGACTTTTGCTTTGGGGTGCTAGTGGGGTTTCTTGGCATGTTTATAGTGTATGCATATCTTTGCAGGCTGGAGATTGACATCAGTGTCTTCCTTGATTCCTCTCCACCTTACATATTGAGCCACGGTCTCTCATGAACCCCTAGCTCACTCAGTTGGCTGAATTAGCTCAGAAGATACCCTATTTGTATACTGTGCACCTAGGCTCACAAGTGGCATCTCTGGGAATGCCAGGAACCTTAATCCTGTGTACAATAGGTACTTTGCTGGGTAAGCTATTACCTCAATCCCTGCTCTAGAGGTTTTAATGAGAAGTGAGTGGCAAAGTAGCACCAGCTTGGGAAGGATGGTCATCCAGTTAGGAGGTAGTCAAAGGGAGCACCATCACAGCAAGCCAAAAGGTCACCTGGGTTTGCTGATGGTGAGCAAAGCAGGAGTTGATGAGCATTAGTCCCAACCCTGGCTTTACTGGTAGAAATTGGAGTCTTCTTTTAGAATCTGGTCATGATTGGACCTTGAAATCTTGAGCTAGTCGGGTACCTCTCTTTCCCTAACTGGCTCATGCTGAAAGAAGTCTCCTTGGGGAGCAGCAGACACGGTTGAGTTGACACCTGCCAAGACCAGAATCAGGCACTGATGTGAACCCAGTCCTGGCCTTGAGTACGCAGTCAGCAATTGTTCACACAGCAGGTTTCTCCCAAGCATTTCTTGTTTGGTCACCTTTGTTGAGAAGCTAGGGACATGCACTGTGTGCCAGTGACAGTTTTTGTCTGTCATCTGTACCATTTGGGGAGAGTGGAGTAGTTCTTTGGGCGTCTCTCCTGAGCTCTTCTTGGGCATGGAATCTTGAAGAAGATCATGTCATGATTTCTTCTGGCACTAGTTTGAACGTTCTCTGGTTTCACAGCCTGAGCCCATTGCCTGCTAATAAATCATCACTATATTTAATATTTCTTGGATACTCATGGCTTGTGGGCACCATGCAAACAAATGCAGCCCTCAAGGAAACAAGACTCAAACATCAAGTGCTAGTACCAGCCATCCATCCACATGCCTCCTGAGACAGAGTGGCTGGAAGCTCTTAGAGTCTCTGACTACCCTGGGGTTCCATGACCTAGAAGGCATGAGTATGGAAGGTAGATGGGCCTGTCATGCCAGCATTTAGAGATGCTGAGACAGAAGACTCTCATTATAGAGTACAGGGTCAGCCTGGGCTGTACATAGTGTCATACCTTGAGTCGAACAAAAAGGTCCTGTGCCACCCTAGAGTGGTCCTTCCAAACATTGTCAAGATAGATACTTTTGACAGTGTGTACACAGGCCTTCAGAAGCATGATTTTATGGGAAACTGAGTGTAGTGACAATTCTGGAACTTTGGTTTCTGTTAAAAAAAAAAAAATGGTTTCACCAGCAGCAGATAGATAATCTCTGTGATTGTGTGGTATTTGGAATTCTGGGACCTTTTCAGAGATTATATATAAATGCTAGGGTCCCAAGAGGTGGGGTTGGTGGTTGGTGGTCGCTCAGTGGAGTTGACTGCAGTTTTTAGTAGTCTTGCTCAAAAGAAGAAATAAGAAGAAAGTAAGTAGATTCAGGGATCGCGATCTCTTGTTTCTCTCCTATCTAGCAATAGGGGATGAAACTGGGGGGATAAAGGGTGGAAAAAAGAAGAACCCACAAAGTAGTAAAAGACTGGCTACAATTGAGCTATCTCTTCCCTAAAAAAAATTTTTTTTTTTTTTTGGTTCTTTTTTTCGGAGCTGGGGACCGAACCCAGGGCCTTGCGCTTCCTAGGTAAGCGCTCTACCACTGAGCTAAATCCCCAGCCCCTTCCCTAAAAATTTTAGCTTAATTTTATAAGTCAGACAGAAATATAGACTTCACATTCAGAAAGAGCATTGTTCTGTGGGGAACCATCCTGCTGCAGTGCCTTTCTACCTCACTAAAAACTACACAAAACTTTCTATTTTATGTGTATGGTTGTTTTGCTTGCATGTATGTATATAAGTGTACTGTGTGCATGCCTGGTGCCTGAGGAGGCCAAAAGAGGCTGCCACATCCCCTGGCACTGGAGTCATCAGACAGCATGTGAGTGCTAGTTTTGTTTTGATGTGAGTTTTGTTTTGTTTTGGTTTTGGTTTCTCACTTTTCTATTTGACAAATTTTCCCCAATTTAAGAAGTTCTTTGAGAATATGTTATCAGCCTTAGTCGGAGAATAGACAGATCTGATTCACCTGTCCTGTGATTGGCCCTGCAGATAGCATATGTTTTAAACTGGTTGTTAAACCTACCTCTGACCTTGTCTCAGCCACATTCATTTACATGCACGCATGGTTCTTGGCACCAATGATGTGTTGCTCACAGAGTGTTCCATGGGATGTATGGTCCACAAACTCACTAGAATTGTTCTGAATGTTGAAGTCTTCATGCCCGCTCCAGGTCCAGTGAGAGCACAGAACAAAGGGGCAGCAGTACTGGGCCAAGTGCTGGGACTGAACCAAGGTTCTGTGCAAGAGCAGCCAGTGTTCATAACCCCTCGGCAGTCTCCAACTCCAGCTTTCTGTTAATTCTAAGCTTTGCTCACTCAGCAGGGATCTTGGCTGTTGGTTCTTACTAACAGTAACCAGCCTCAGCTTTTTGGGGGAGTTGTTTGTGTGTATGATGTATGCACATGCAGAGGAAGCCAGAGAAGAATGTGAGTATCTTCCTTTGTGACTCTCTACTACTGCTGAAGCAGGGCTGTCTGCACTAGAAGCTTGTAGTCTTTGCTAGGCTAACTGCTTGGTAAGCTCTTGTGTCTTGGTCACAAACCCTTACAGTTATGACACTCATGTCCTCCTGGTTCCTGAGAAAGGGGGGTTTTATCCACATAACCCTCTCTTTGAACCATTTTGGGTAGTTTGGTTTGGTTTTGAGACAGGTCTTATTATGTAGTCCAGGCTAACCTCAAACTCACTAGTAGAGGATGTCTTTGAAATCCTGATCCTCCTGCCTCCACTTTCCAAGGACTGAGATGACCCCTAGCTTTAATCTGTTTCTTCCTTCTCACAGTCAGGATGTCGGATGGCCACAGCACCTTTGAGATGTTTCTTTCAGCCCTGCTGTGGTCCTCAGTGGGGAGTACTTCATTATATGGCTAGATCCCCAGACTGTTTGTGCTCTGACACCACTCAGACTTAAACTAAGCCACTCAACTGTAGTGCTGTTTGTTTGTTTACATGCATGTTTTTTAGTTATATGCATGTGTGTCTGGGTGTACTTCTGAAGAGAACAACTGTGGAAGTTTATATTCTTCCACATGTGGGTTCTAGAGATCAAACTCAGCTCAGGCTTGACAGCCAGCATCTTTACTCATGAGCCCTTTCACTGGCTCAGTGTTTTTGCAGGTGGGACAGGCTAGCTCTCTGATAAGGTGGACTTTTTTTTTTTACCAGAAGAGCTCAAGCAGTGCTCTGGCTGGTGCCAAGCTTGTGCCTACCCTGCCTCACTCTCCCAAGCATAAGGTTAGAGGTGTGAGACCCACAGTCACTCATGACTGTAAGTGTGACCATAAAGGGGTCCAAAGGGGTCCTACTGATCTAGAGAGATGGCTCAATTGGTAAAATGGTTGTCATGAAGTCAGGAGGACCCAAGGCCAGCACCAACATAAAGCCAGATATGGTGTGGGCTTGATCTCTGCACTGGGGAGACAGAGATAGGGGATCCTTTGAGCTCCTGGCCAGCCAGCTTCATTTCAGTGAGCCTCAGTGAGCTCCAGGCACTTTAGCCTTGCCTCAGAAAGCAAGGTGACCCACTCCTAAGTGACAACAGTTGAGCTTGGCGCATTCTAGGCACACCTATTTTTCATCATTGCTGTTCAGTTACTTTTTGGTTATGATTTATATAAACACACACATGTATATTGATGTCAGAGGACAACTTGCAGTGATTGGTTCTTTCTACAATGTGGAGCTTAAGAATCAAACTTCAGGTGATCAGACTTGGTGACAAGTACCTTTACCCAATGAGCCATATCACCAATCCTGTAATATTTTTGTTTTCTTACCATGCATCCCAGGCTGAACTCAGTTCAGCCTCTCAGATGCTGGGATGAGGAACGGGAATCCCAGGCTTGGCTTCTGTCCAGAACTCTCAAGCTAGTTAGCAAGTAAGCTGGATGCAGAAGGTAGACTCCTGATGCTAGGCATCCTTCCCTTCCAACTAGTACGTAAGCCCACAGACTGCTGGAAAAGAGAAACCTGGTGTAGAGGCACCACTGCTGATGGGGAGTCCCATCAAGCCCTGGGTCTCTACCACACCTACATGGTGTTTGCCTCTAATTTCCTGCCAGACCCCCCAGGGTTATGGCAGTGTGCAGTCAGTACTCAGTGAAAACTGGGCATAGCCACTGTCTTAGGGTTTCTATTGCTGTGATAAGACACCATAACCAAAAGCAACTTGGAGAGAAAGGGTTTAATTCAGCTTATACTTCAAAAAGGGCAGGATCCTGGAGGTAGAGGCCATGGAGGGTGCTGCTTACTGGCTTGCTCAGCCTGCTTTCTTACAGAACCCAGGACCACCAGCCCAGGGATGGTACCACCCACAGAAGGCTGGGCCCTCCCACATCAATCACTGATTAAGAAAATGCCCCACAGGCTCCCTACAGTTAGATCTTATGGAGGCAGTTTCTCAGTTGAGGCTCATATATCATAAAATTAGCTATCACAGTGTTCTCCAGGGTACACAGGTGGGCTGGACTGTGCTGGTGTGGTCTCTTCTTGTCCAGACAGACACTGAACTGCTGTCTATTTTTATTTCTGAGTTTTTGAAACAAGGTTTCATTATGTAGCCCAGGCTGGCCTGGAACTTACAATTCTCCTGCTCCAGCCTCCTGTGTACAAGAATAACAGTACTAGGATGCCATGAGGCTCCACTTTGAGGAATAATGCTGCTAGTGGTGTCCTGTTGTATTGGAGACAGAGTCTTGTGTCACATGCATACCATTGTGCAAATGTAGAGGTGAGAGGACAGCCTCTGTGTCAGCCCTCCCCTTCCACCTTACTTGAGGCATGGTCTTTTGTTCTGTGTAGGCCAGGTTGTCTGCCAGCTCCCAGAGATTTTCCTATCTTGGTAGGCATGCCTTGATTTGCTGTGTGCAATATGTTTTGCTTTCGTATGGGTTCTGAGGGTTTGAACTCCAGTTCTCATACTTGAACAGCAAACACTTCTCCCCAACCCCCATCCCACTATGGCATCTGTCCATTGTCCAGACTTCAAGGCCACAGTGGGCCTGGACCTGTGCTACAGGTCTTTCTGACCTACTGAGTTATGTAGTTGATGCACAACCTCTCTGGCTTGTGTGCTTGTCCTGCAAGATCCGAATGCCCCTGACTGTGTTATCTATGAACAGTGGTTGTCCATGGTGTGATGTTGCCCTGTTCTTTCTTTTTTTTTTTTTTTTTTTTTTTTTGGTTCTTTTTTTCGGAGCTGGGGACCGAACCCAGGGCCTTGCGCTTCCTAGGTAAGCGCTCTACCACTGAGCTAAATCCCCAGCCCCTGCCCTGTTCTTTCATGAAAACCACTTGGCATTGTCTTCTTGGAAAACAATCATGCTGTCGTTGTTTGGGAGGATGAGAGAAAGGGAGAGAGAATAGAGTCAGGGCCCTGTGCCTACCTTGGGAAGGTGGTGTCTCGGTCCACCCAGCCCATTATTTTTCCCGTTCAGTACGTTTGCTTTAGGATTCACCTACTTAAGTATCACACAGTTCAAAATGGTTCAGGCAGGGTTGTGGCACAGCCCTTTGGCCACACAAGCACTGTGAAGACAAAGGTTCTCTTCATGGAGAAGCCGGGCTGGGCCAGCACCTGGTTTTCATTTGATGGGGTCTTTAGCCTGGGCTAGGGTCTGTACTGAGGACTCAGTCTCTACTGTCAGTTAGAAAAGATGCAGGACTTTCTTTTTTTCCTTCTCCCCACCCAAGATTCAGGACTTTATGAAGGAGGCTGGAGAGCTTCTGCCAGCCCTGCTGCCCACCCTCTTTGCCTCTCTCCCTTCTCTTCCTTCCATTGCTTTTGAGACAGGATATCTCAGGGACAGGCATATCCCAGGCTAGCCTGAAATTCCCTTTATAGCTGAAGGTGACTTCAGACTGTAGATCCTACTGTCTCTGCCTCCTACATGCTAGATAATGAATAGGTCTGGCCTGTGTTTCTGTGATGCAGCGTGAGTTTATGTGCCTGGGCAAGCACCTGGGAGACCTGGACTTCTTCATCTCTCTGTTCTGGTCTCCTGTCTCTAGCTGCAGCTCATTTCTGTTCTCATCCATGCTCTGGGGATCTGCTCCATAGCTTTTTTTTCTCAGCCTCTGCAGGCCCCCATCCCCGGTCCATCATGCTCACTGCAGTCACCCCAAGGAAGTATCTCTTCAAACACCCAAATTCTTTTTTTTTTTTTTTTTTATAGAAAATATCTTTTTTTTTTTTCTTTTTTTCGGAGCTTGGGACTGAACCCAGGGCCTTGCGCTTGCTAGGCAAGCGCTCTACCACTGAGCTAAATCCCCAGCCCCAAAATACCTTTTTTTTTTTCTATTTTTTATTATGTATATGTCATGCAGCTTTTCTGCCTGCATGTGCACCTACAGGCCAGAAGAGGGCATCAGATCTCATTACAGATGGTTGTGAGCCACCATGTGGTTGCTGGGAATTGAACTCAGGACCTCTGGAAGAGCAGTCGGGTGCTCTTAACCGCTGAGCCATCCATCTCTCCAGCCCCCAAACACCACGTTCTTAAGATTTACATCTATATCTATGTATGGTTTTTGTCAGCCTGACATGGTAGAGTCATTTGGGAAGAGCCTCACTTGCAAAGATATCCCCAACAGATTGGCTTGTAGGCATTTTATTGATTGATGATTGATATGGGAAGGCCCAGCTCACCGTGGGTGATGTCACCCTTTGGCTAGTGGTCCTGGATACAATAAGAAAGCAAGCTGAGCAAACCAATAAATAACACTCCTCTATGAACCCTGCATCAGCTCATGCCTTAAATTCCTGTCCTGACTTCCTGGATGATGAGCTGTAAGCTTAAATAAATCCTTCCCTCTCCAAGTTCATGACTTTTTAAATCATAGCAATAGAAATCCAAAATAAGACACATTGGTATCAGGAGTGGAGTATTGATGACAGACATGACCATATGTTTTAGGGAGGATTGTGCTAGCATTTGAACTTTGGGAGCTTTGGGCTGAGAAGTCCATTGCGTGCGGGCACAGAGCTCAGTTGGCTGCTCTGTGGGCACCTGGAATAGAACAATGTTGAAAGCAGTACAGGTGGTGGACCTGCCTCTGCCTCTGAGGTTAACACTTTGGAAACCACACCTGCTAAAGCTAAACTTTTAAAGACTGGTACTTATAAAGTTATTTGGTTTTATATTGTGATATTAATACTAACATATTGTGGGAAAGAAAGTTAAATAGTGATGTGTTTATATGACAAGTTAACAAGAGGTCAGTTATGCTGGGCGTTTATGTCAACCTAACACAAGATACAGTCATTTGGGAAGAGGAACCTACTTCAATTGAGAAAATCTCCCCAACCAGATTAGCCTGTGGGCATGTCTTTATGCCATTCTCTTGGTTGGTGATTTATGTGGGAGAGCCTACCTACTAGGCTCTTGGCCCTGGGTTCCATAAGAAAGCAGGCTGAGCAAGCCATGGGGAATAAGCCAGTAAAAAGCATCCTCCATAGCCTCTGCATTGACTTCTGCCTCGCTCCCTGGAGTTTCTGCTCTAGCTTCCCTGGATAGTAAACAAGCTATAACAAAAATAAATAAATAAACCTTTTCCCCCAAGTTCATTTTTGTCCTTTTTAAAATCACACCAATAGAATGTATTTGGGGATGGGGGCTGCTGCATGCCATAATGCCTGTAGAGGTCAGGTGACAGCTTGTGAAGTTCGTCTCCTTCTACCATATGCATTGTGAGGCTTGAATTAGGTCACCAGGCTTGACAAGTGCCTTTACCAACTGAGTCCTCTCCCTGACCCTAAAGACTAGGTTCGTGGGCATATAAGAATGATCAGCACTCTAGAAGCAGAGGCAGGTAGATTTCTGTGAGTTCAAGGCCAGCCTATCCTGGTCTACATAGTGGTTCCAGCACAACCAAGGCTACATAGAGAGACTCTGCCTCAAACAAGCAAAAAACAGAATAGTCAGAGCCGCACATAAGGTCCAGGCCTGCAATCCTAGCAGCAGGTAGCAGGAGAACAACACTTAGCCACCCCTAAAGCATAAGGTAAACTGTACACTCTGTAGTTCCTGTTTAACAGTGTAGGTACATTTGCGGCTGGTGCAGCTTTTACCACACTGACTGCAGCACTCTTCATCCCACAGTGCCACAGTCTGAATGCCTGCCCTTTGGCATTCTGCTTTTCCACCCAGATTCACCTGCGGTAGACAGGCCCACATCATCTTGTGTAACCCATGCTGCCCTAGAACAACCAAATATCCAGGGAAGGCTTTGATTTTTGCCCCCACTTGCCACACACTGGGATTTTTGGCCTACACAGTCACAGCAGTGGCCACACTGGCCATGCTCACTATCTCTGACTGTACCACATCTTTTTCACTCCTTACTTGATGGAAGTTTGAGTTCTTTCCAGACATGGTCCTTGAAAAATGAACAACTGCCCCACTCTACCCCTACCCTCAGGTCACAGTTATGTGGAATTACAGTGACAGGTTCTGGGTGTGGCTGTGCTGGTAGAGGTCCACTATTGTCATGGCTTTTACCTGTCATAGTAGGTGCCCTATAGTGTGTGTTGGATGAGTGAGGGGGAGCGCAACATGTTTGGGGCTCACACATTCTCCCTTCATCCTGAGACTTCTTGAGGCACCTGCTCAATAGTTGCAGTGCCTCAGTAAGTTAGTGTGTGAGTTGGCCACAGCCGTCCTCAGTCTCTTCACCATACTTTCCATCTCTCTATATACAACCTGGCCCTCCCAGCATTTTTCTTTTGCTGAGGGAGCGTTCATTCCCTTGTAACACTTGTAAGTTACATCTTGCCCACCCTGCTTTACCAACTCTGACCAGCCTTTCTGAGGCCTTAATACAAATCCTTCACCTCACAGTCCTCACAGCAGCTCCTCATTTCTCAGTCTTCACTGTCTTTCTAGTCCCTGTGTTTAGGAGCCTGTCCCTAGGTCCTCAGCTCTTGGATTGGACAGGAGACCAATTGCAGTCAATTCATACGTAGCTTGTGGTGTGGCTGGACTGGCTGCTGCCTGAGTAGGCATTGTGAGGGTGGCAAGTTCAGCAGTGCCTCTGGGGCCAGCTTTCTTCTCACAGTTGTAGAACACCTTGAAATAGAGCCAAGCCAGGCCTGTTCAGGCAGACCTGTCTTCCCAACACAACTTGAAGGCCAGCACAGGCTGTACAAAGTGAATCCCAGACCAGCCAGGCTTCATAGTGCCCTATCTGACATAGAAAGTAAAGAAGGAGCCAGGGTTGTAGCTCAGTGGGAGAATGCTTGCCTAACATGCCTGAAACCCTGTATTCAGTTCTCAGTAGCACACACACAAAGTAAAGAAACCCCACAGTTTTTATTATTACTTGCTATGGTCTGCATGCTGCCTTGTTCACTTTGCTACCTGCAACATCCTCATGAGGCCAAAAGCTGTGACTCCCCTTGCTCAGATAGAAACTGAGGCACTGAGCCAAGCACTTGCCCCTCTATCTTCCTACACCATTCAACTGTCTCAGTTTCCCAACTCATAAGGTAGCCAAACCCTGAGTTTGGATTCCCAGCATTGGATGCTGTCTGCCCAGTTAACATGGGGCTAGGAAGTCTATCCTGGCCCCTTGGTGACATATCTGTCACCCCAACACCAGCCTGTGAGCTCCTCTGACAGTGAGGCCCCTGAAGCCGACCTGGGTGGTGGCAGTGACGCAGACAAGGAAAAAGAAGCCCGGAGGGTCATGACTGTGACAGCTGTGACCACCACAGCCACCAGTGGCAGGACGGAGAGCGACTCCGACTCTGACAAGAACAGTGATCACAGTGGCCTGAAGCGGAAGACGCCAGTCTTGAAGGTAGTGTGAAGAGGGTGGCTATTCCAGACCTGTCTCCTTGGTGGCCCCTTGCTATCTCCAGCCCCTCTCAATAGGAATTGTTTTTGTTGTTTGAGACAGGGCCTCCTCACTGTATTAGTATATAGTCAGGCCCAGTCAGGCCTGAGACTTATAATCTTCCTGCCTCAGCCTCTTGGAGTGCCGAGGTCATGAGTATGCACCACCACGCCTACCTCTCTACTCATTTATAACAAGAATTGAGGTAGAATTCAGATACCTTGAAGTGAATTTCTTCAAGGGGTATGACTCTCAGTGGCATTTTTAATCTGTGAATATGTGATTATGTCCACATGTCTATTTCTGTGTGTAGAGATTGACATGAGACATCTTCCTCAATTGCTTTACATCTTGTATTTTGAGTCAGTCTTTCCTTACCTGCATTTGAGAGCTCACCAGTTTTACTAGGTGGCCAGTGAGCCTGGGGACCCTTTGTCTCTGCCTCCCTGGTTCTGGGTTACAGATATGGGTTTGCTTTTTGTTTGGATTTAGGGGGAACGGAGCAGTTCTTACTCTATTTTCTACACCTGGGTGTTTTAACTGCACACCATTTATGTCTGTACACCTCATTCATTCTATGTCTGATACCCAAAGCCAGAGATGGCATCAGATCTCCTGGGACAAAGTTTGTTTGTTTGTTTGTTTGTTTGTTTGTTTGTTTGTTTGTTTGTTTGTTTGAGGCAGGTCTCACTAGGTAGCCCTGGTTATCCTGGAACTCACTATGTGGATCAGGCCTGCCTCAAACTTTTATACTAGCCTCCTCTTCCTCCTTAGTGCTGTGATTAAAGGTATGTGTAACCACTCCTGGGTTTGTAGTTACTGATGGATATGAGCAGCCTTGTGCTAGCTGGGAACCAAGCCTGGATCCTCTTGACAGCAGCCAGTGATCTTAAGTGCTGAGTCATTGCTCAAGCCCCGGCCCCTTTTTAAAATGTGTTTTTCATCATGGGTATGTATTTGAGCCTTGGGAGAGGGTGCACATGAGTGCAGGTGCCTGTGGAAACAAGAGGCATCAGATCCATAGAACTGGAGTTACAGACAGTTGTGAACTACCATGTTGGTGCTTGGAACCACGGAGCCTGTGTAAGAGCAACCAGTGCTGTAACCATGGAGCCGCTGCTCTCACCCATGATGTAGGTTTTCCACAAGGGTTCCTGATGGTGGGACACAGGTCCTCAGGCTTGCACAGTCGATGCTTTTGCTATTGACCCCTATTCTTCACAGACTGTTTGACCATGTCGATGAGTACCTTCCAACCATAGTAAGCTGCGCTGCCTCTTCATGGTTCCTTCTGTGGGCCTGTCAGTCCTACAGTCTACTCTCTCTGTGTGTCAGTCCTACTGAGATCTGTCTGTCTGTCTGTTTGTATCACTGTTTTCTTTTTGACCTAGAGTTTATAACATAGAATGAGGCATTCTGGGGTACAGTTCTCACCATTAAAGTTCCAGCCCCATCATACACTATCCTCCCCAGACCCCTAGCGCTTGCCCCCCAACTTTAATTCTGAAAACTCAAAGGATAGGGAACCCCTAGTAGTGGGATCTGTGGTTGTGTGTGACTCATGTCCCATGTGGGCTGTCTAGCTACTGACTCAGCCTGACCCTGTCTTCCAGATGTCAGTCTCTAAACGAGCTAGAAAGGCCTCCAGCGACCTGGATCAGGCCAGTGTTTCCCCATCGGAAGAGGACTCTGAGAGCCCATCTGAGTCAGAGAAGACCAGTGACCAGGTGAGCAAACACCAGCCGCCAGGGCAGCCTGGCATGGCAGCAGCACCCCTGACACTCCTGTCTCCACCCAGGATTTTACCCCAGAGAAGAAGACAATAGCCCGGGCTCCACGGCGGGCTCCTCTGGGAGGACGCAAAAAGAAGGTAAGGGTGCTGCCCTGGGTCCTAAGCAGCTATTGGCATCAAGAGGGGCCTTTTATGGCAGTGATACCTGGATACCCAGGTATGTGGTGGTGTCCTTGTGGCCTGTGGGTCACTGCTGCTCCTCCCAGGGGACCTCATTACCACAATTGGAAACTCGAATCCTATTTGCTGGAATGTTGTGGCATAAAGGATCATGTGTACTGTGTGTACACGTTGGGAGTGTGAGGATTTGTGTTTACAAGGTTGCTTATGCATGTGCAGGTGAGTTTGTGTATCTGTGGCTGGCTGTGTATGTGATGTGGACTGTGAATGTTGTACTGTGGCTTGCTGTGGGAGAGCATAGCAGCCCAGGCCTTCTATGCGGTTTTCAGTGTCCACCTGCCATGGAAAACCCCTGGGCTTGGCCCTGGTCCTATTCCTCGGGAGCCCCCAGGGTGCCAGGACCCATGTTTCTGCTGTGGATGAGTCACAGAACTGTATTCCTTGGGGACTGCAGCTACTTCTGCCATTACCCTCCCACCCTGTATGGTTCCTCTTCCATTTTGGGCTCTAGCAACCTACTGGCTCTGCCTGTCCCCAGAAGGTGCCGTCAGCCTCAGATTCAGACTCCAGAGCCGACTCAGATGGGGCCAAGGAGGAGCCTGTGGTTACAGCACAGCCGTCTCCGTCGTCGTCCTCCTCCTCATCCTCCTCATCCGCCTCAGATTCAGATGTGTCCATCAAGAAACCCCCTCGAGGCAGAAAGCCAGGTAAGGCCTGAGCCTGCCTCGATATAGCCCTGGGAGGCCATGGAGAGAGAAGGTCAACCCTCCTTTTCCACAGCTGAGAAGCCACCCCCCAAACCCCGAGGGCGGAGATCAAAGCCAGAACGACCACCTTCCACCTCCAGCAGTGACAGGTGGGTATCAGCCAGTGATGTGGGGGCCCCTGCAGAGGGTGCTGGGATTCCCACTGATAGACTCTCCATCCCAGTGACAGTGACAGTGGTGAGGTGGACCGAATCAGTGAATGGAAGAGGCGTGATGAGGAGCGAAGGCGAGAGCTAGAGGCTCGGAGGCGACGGGAGCAGGAGGAAGAGCTCCGGAGACTTCGAGAGCAGGAGAGGGAAGAGAAGGAGCGGCGCAAGGAGCGGGCAGAGCGTGGGGGCAGCAGTGGGGAGGAGCTGGAGGACGAGGAGCCTGTGAAGAAGCGTAGCCGCAAGGCTCGGGGCCGGGGCACACCATCCTCCTCTGACTCAGAGCCCGAAGGGGAGCTTGGGAAAGAGGTGTGTGGTGCCCCCTCTTCACCCGAGGCCCCAGATACTGACCCTGGGCCCTACTCTATTGAACACCTGGGTACTGGGCTTCATCCCGGGTGTTGGAGATAACGATAGGACCCTAGGCCTAGAAAGTAGGGATAGCCAATTGAGGGTTCTTCCAGAGTATAGGGCTTGTCTCTCACATGGAGATCTGCCTTTCACACCTCCTAAAGGCCAGGAAAGCCATTGTCCAAATATGCTGGATGGGGGTGGCAGGGCCCACAGCTCTGTAGAATAAATGATGGGAGTAGGGGGCAAACTTCTGAGGCAACAACCTATCCTTTGGCTGTTCACTGTAGGGGAAGAAGTTGGCCAAGAAGTCCCAACTGCAAGGCTCAGAGTCTGCAAGGAAGCCTGGGCAGAAGGAGAAGAGAGGGCGGCCAGACGAGAAGCCAAGAGCCAGGTCAGCATCTGTCCTGAGCCCTGGACCTATGAATTTAGCCTCAGAACCACACTCATCCAAGGGTTTCAAACCTTGAGGTTGCAGCCTCAGGACTTTCCTCACCCCTGATTTACTGTAGGAGTCTCTCCTGGGCCATGTGTAGCTGTCAGACTAGGAGATGCTGGCCTGTAGTGGGTGGAGGTCAGTAATAATGTCCAGAACCTCTAAGAGCAATCCAACAAGTATCTTCAGCACCCAGAGGACACCATGCCCCAACCCAGTGGCTTTAACTTAGCCTGCAAGTAGTGAATGCAGCTCATATTTTTTCCCTAAGTACATTCCCAACTATTGCCAATCAGAGTTGCCCATGGGCATCAGCAGTGTGCCATAGTGGCCACACAGCAGAGACTGTGATATGTTCAATGGATTTCTTATGGTCAGCCAGGTGTTCCTCATCTGCACAGAAGCAGAGGAGGGCCCCAGGCCCCTGGCCTGACTGTCCTCACCTTGGGCCTCCCAAGATAGCCTGTCTGATGGGAGCCTCTCCATAGGCCTGTGAAGGTGGAACGGACACGGAAGCGGTCAGAGGGTCTCTCACTGGACAGGAAGGGGGAAAAGAAGAAAGGTGAGCACTAGCAATGGTGCTGGGTTTCAAGGTTCCAATGTAGACCTGTGGTGGTGAGAGGGACTGGGCCACCTTGTACCTGGAGCCAGAGCATCCTGCTCAAGCCAGTATCTCTCCTGCTCAGAACCTTCCGTAGAGGAGAGACTGCAAAAGCTACACAGCGAGATCAAATTTGCACTGAAGGTTGACAACCCAGTAAGATGCCTGCTACACTGCCCCACGCTGTCCTGAGATGGGTGCTTTCCTCAGCCACCTCCTTACTGACTCCTTGGAAGTCTTGGGAAACTAAGGCAGGGTACCCTGGGTGGAGGAATGGGTTTCATAGTATTCCAGGGATTCCCTTGCAATCTCCCCTGGGAACAGCAGGCAACATTCTAGGAGACAGCCAGGGCTGCCTCTCTATTCTTGCCTTGCAGGATGTGAGGAGGTGTCTGAGTGCACTGGAAGAACTGGGAACCCTGCAGGTAACCTCTCAGATCCTTCAGAAGAACACAGATGTGGTAGCAACGCTCAAGAAGGTATAGCATGGGACACCAGGGCAAGGCATCTAGGAGATGGTGGTGGTGTCTAAGGGGAGGTGGAAGGGGGTGAGAAAGGGATGGAGCACAACCATTGGCCCTGCTAAGCCTGGCCTCCTGCTGGCCAGATTCGCCGGTACAAGGCCAACAAAGATGTGATGGCGAAGGCAGCAGAGGTCTACACCCGGCTCAAGTCGAGGGTCCTGGGGCCGAAAGTTGAGGCTCTCCAGAAGGTGAACAAAGCTGGAGCCGAGAAGGAACGGGCCGATGGCGAGAAGGTGGAGGAACAGCCTGGGGAGCAGGCTCCCAGAGAGCTGGCGGAGGATGAGCCCAGCACTGGTGAGGGCCGCCTGCACCAGAGGGCAGGGGAACAGTGCCATGTTTGTCCCCGGCAAGCTTGCCAGACTCCTCTGGGTCAGCTGTGTTCAAGCTCCACTGGGTGCTAGAAATGGGGTGCTGGAAGTGCTCTTTGGGTCATAGCGCCTACATGCACTTGAACTGCTTGTAAATTTGGCCACAGCTGGGTGAGGAAGGTTCTAATGAAAGGTAAGCTATGTGTTCATAATGAACCTCTGTCTCTAGATCGGTCAGCACCTGTGAATGGTGAAGCCGCATCCCAGAAGGGAGAGAACACAGAAGATGGAGCACAGGAAGACGGGCAGGACTTGGAGGATGGCCCCAGGGGTGGCTCCTCAGAAGAGCTGCATGAGTGAGTCCCTGGGCCATCAGGTGCATTCCCTGCACTAGAGCCCTCACCCTACCCCTAACACATGCTGGGGCTGGCTGGCCCACACTATGACCTTGGCCCACATCAGGCCACCCCAGGCTGCCAGCTGCCGGTGCTCTGGGAAAGAACTTCCTGCTGACTGTCTAGGATTGGCCCTTCAGAAACCAACACGAGCACTGGCCACCAGACTGAGCTACAGTTGGACTGGGGAGGGTCAGGAAGGCCACACAAGGCACAGGTGCCTTTGACACAGGTGTCACCCTTGCTTGGCTGTCCACCCACCCAATGGCCCCATGGCAACACCAGGCAACTGCATGCTTACCAACCTTCATTATGCCCCCAGCAGCCCACAGGACAGCTCTGACCCCGCCAGGCCTGGGAATGAGCATCAGGACCATGAGAGGATGCAGTTGGCCTCTGAGTCTGCCGATGATGATGATGAGGACAGCTGAGCTCCAGCCACTGTGGCCATGGTGCCATGTCTGTCCCCAGCCTCCCAGGGAAGTGCTGCGCTGTTTGTATTTGTGGCCTGGGCTTTTCTGCCTAGTTCTGTGATTTCAATTGACATGAAATGGCTATAAAGAATTTTGTAATGAAAAAGAAACAGCTTTTATTGGCTCGGTGTCCTGATGTGAAATACACAAGGCTAGGGCCAGGGCACTGTGCCTGACATAGGGCTTAGGTGCTGGCCACCTCATGGGAGAGCGCTTCCTACGGTAAGTAGCCTGTTCTACCAGCATGAGTGAAGCAGACACTAAGGACCACCCAACAGGAGAGGTCACCAGCCGTGTAGGGACCCCCAAGTGGCACCAGCATAGTGCCTCTGGTGCAGCCCAGCCTCTGGTCTGGAGTGTTGCAGTCAGCACCATCCCAGCCTCCTTCACTGTGTGGTTTTGAGCAGGGGCTTCCCCGCTCTTCTGTGTTCCCAGTGGGCTCAGGAGTTGGGTACATGCCTTCCAGTGTATCCACCTGCATCAATAGCCACCGATAACCAGGCATGATGTGATGAGGCTCAGCTGTAGGCTCTGAGCCCAGTGTTTGCCAGTGACCGAGTATAGTGTCACCCCGATGCTGACAGCAGGACAGGGAAAGGCTCCTTGCCGTCTCTGTCATGGCATTCCTTGGCCACAGCTGGCCCTGCCCTGAAGCTTGTGGACATTGTTATTTTCGAAGAGTGCAGATAAAGGAACTGGAAGGTTGGGGTCACTAGCACTGCTGGGGTTCAGGGAAGGCTGTGCTGTGGCCTTGACCTGGCAGTGAGGCAGTGCCTTGTGCCCTAGCATTTAGCTAAGTCTAGTGCCTAGCTATTAGCTAAGATCTGTGGTTGTGCTGCCCAGAGTGGGGCCTGGGCTGGAGTGGCACTACCCATAGGGGGAGCTATAGGCCCTGGAGAGAGGCTCAGAGCACCAAGGATGGCAGTGGGGATGGGTGGTGCTTCTTCACTCTGCCAGTGTGGGGGGTCTGTGTGGCCTGTATCTGAACAGACTTGGTGGCTAGTTTGGAAGAGGGACCATGGCTTCTTGGAAACAGCAGGAGCCATGACTAGTTTCAAATTCACTTTCTGAGGACCCTCTGGTCCTGCTCAATCCAGAGCTTTGGGGAAGTACAGTCATCTGTGGTCATAGCATGGTCCCTAGGCACCCCACCCACCCAGCCCTCAGGTGCCTGCAGCTGGCCACAAGGCATCAAGGTAAAGGGTCCAACCAGCCAGTCAAGTGGAGGGTTTTGCTGCAGCTTATCTAGCAATACCTCCAGGCCCTGCCAGGCCTGCACAACACCAGCACTGCTCTGGGCCAGCTGTTCTGTCTGCAGCTCACTGCCTGCCTCCGAAGTCACAAGGCCATACAACTTGCAGAGGCTGTGCCGTGCCTGCCCTGCCTGTTGCTGCACCTCTGGCAGGCCCTGCAGGCTGGTTGCCAGGCTGCTGTAAGCTGCGTGGAGCTGATGGACAAGGGCGCACAACCTGTCCTGAGCCACGGAAGCCCGCATCTGCAGAGGTGGAAAAAGGTAAGGAGGGACAGGGCTTTCACTAGAGGCAGTGAGTGGGAAGGAAGGCCCGTACCACACCCACCTCACGACTACCAATAGCCTCCACCGTGGTGCTCAAGCTCTGGTTCCTGCACAGCTACCCATCTGTAGCTGTGATCATGTATGTCTGGAAAAAGAGCCACAGGAAAGGTGGTGGGCCCAGAATGGGTGGGGACACTCAGTGCAGTACCTGGATCTTAAGTCTAAACCTCCATATGTGGTGCAGCCAAAACATAGTCCTCATGAGGGCATCTGGAAGGCCAGGTGGTGGCCCCTCTGTCCACTCATATCCCACCCGACTGCCCTCTGCATGTCCACAGATTCCTTTCTGTCCCAACCACTCACCATGCTCTTTCCCCAGGAATCTGCCACCTTGCATCCCACAATGTCTCTGTCTTTTCCAAATTCCGTGGGTATCTGCTTAGAGGACACAGGGGGTGCTTTGTGACCAGGGAGGAGGTGGGCAGATGACAGAGACACAGAATATCAGGCTTTTGTGTCCATAATGCCCAGCATAACTCTGGAGGTGGGCTATTGGGGAAAGAACCCCTGCTAGAGCCTGGTCAACCATACTACCCTCTCCCTTGGGTTCACAGATCGCAACCACACACCTAGCTCACTAGATGATGCCAGAACACCCATGCCTCAGCTCTGTCTGCATGCAGGTGGCTTAGTTCACTGGGCACTTGGCTGGTGACCAGTTGGAGGTGTCTAGAGTGGGGACCAGAGATTCTCTTACCATCTGGAAGGCCTCCTGGAGCTGGGCCAGTGCGGCCCTGGCTTGGAATTGGTTGTGCTGTATGTGGCTCAGGGCATGTTCAAAAGCCCGCTGGCGGAAGCTCGGGGCCAGATCACCCAGGCAGATGTAGTAGCTTCCCCGGTTGGCAGAGAGTACTCGGGACCCTGACTCTGAGGCTGCCAGCTGAGCTGGAGGAAAGCAATGAGACGATATATCTGAAAGGTGCCTTGAGACCCCCAAAATGGGGATGGGGTCTCACCAAAGCCCAGACCCCAGGGACCTGTGATGGGGAAGGGCAGGCACTCACCTTGTTCCTCAGCTGTCATGGGCTGGAAGAAATCACCCAGGCCTTTCAACTCATCAGGAAGTGTAGCAAAGTGTGTGGCAGCAGGATGACCACACTCTTCCATAGACCTGATAGCTGTGTGGGGAGATGAAGTCATACCAGACACAAGGTTTTTGATGGGAGCTGTGGGCTCTGTGACATGCCCCAAGCCATATGTGTCTAAGAAGCTGCTGGTCTCACAGGACAGGAACTTTGTGGAAGTCAGAGTGGCCGGTCCTACCCCTGGGTTGATAGACTCATGATATATTGGGGGGTGAGAGCCAGAGAGTGAACTCGGGACTATGTGAGCACCTGTGTGGATGGCATTGGTGGGTACATTACCTGAATGAGCCAGCATGGTGGACAGTCTGTCTCTGGTGGTGTCCATGTTCTTCTGACTATCTTTAGCCGTGTCCATGATGCTGGTAACCCCAGCACAGACCATGTCCTCCGTGCCTGTAAGTATATGCTTGCTGGGGTGCAGGCCTGTCTGCGCCGTACCCCTGGCCATGTCCATTGCGCCTGCGAAGCCAGCTAACATTGCAGACTTTGTGCCTGGGAATGCAGAATTTGAAGTATCCAGGCCTCCTTGGGCAGCCCCTTTGACCACATTAATGGCTCCTGGGGCTCCAGCACAAACAGTGTTCTTTGGGCCCATCAGAACAGATTTGCTGGTGTCCAGGCCTCCCTGGGCAACCCCCTTAACCACATTCACAGCCCCAGTGAGCCCTGTGGTCACCGTGTCCTTGGTGCCCATGAGCACAGACTTGCTGGTGTCCAGGCCCGTCTGCACAGTTCCTTTAGCCAAATTCATAGTCCCTGTGAGCCCTGTGGTCACCGTGTCCTTGGTGCCCATGAGGACACTCTTGCTGGTGTCCAGGCCCGTCTGCACAGTTCCTTTAGCCATGTTCACAGCCCCAGTGAGCCCTGTGGCCACCGTGTCCTTGGTGCCCATGAGCACAGACTTGCTGGTGTCCAGGCCCATCTGCACAGTTCCTTTAGCCATGTTCACGGCCCCTGTGAGTCCTGTGGCCACCGTGTCCTTGGTGCCCATGAGTACACTCTTGCTGGTGTCCAGGCCCGTCTGCACAGTTCCTTTAGCCAAATTCATAGTCCCTGTGAGCCCTGTGGCCACCGTGTCCTTGGTGCCCATGAGTACACTCTTGCTGGTGTCCAGGCCCATCTGCACAGTTCCTTTAGCCAAATTCATAGTCCCTGTGAGTCCTGTGGTCACCGTGTCCTTGGTGCCCATGAGCACAGACTTGCTGGTGTCCAGGCCCATCTGCACAGTTCCTTTAGCCATGTTCACGGCCCCTGTGAGCCCTGTGGTCACCGTGTCCTTGGTGCCCATGAGCACAGACTTGCTGGTGTCCAGGCCCATCTGCACAGTTCCTTTAGCCAAATTCATAGTCCCTGTGAGTCCTGTGGCCACCGTGTCCTTGGTGCCCATGAGCACAGACTTGCTGGTGTCCAGGCCCGTCTGCACACTTCCTTTAGCCAAATTCACGGCCCCTGTGAGCCCTGTGGTCACCGTGTCCTTGGTGCCCATGAGCACAGACTTGCTGGTGTCCAGGCCCATCTGCACAGTTCCTTTAGCCATGTTCACGGCCCCTGTGAGTCCTGTGGCCACCGTGTCCTTGGTGCCCATGAGTACACTCTTGCTGGTGTCCAGGCCCGTCTGCACAGTTCCTTTAGCCAAATTCATAGTCCCTGTGAGCCCTGTGGTCACCGTGTCCTTGGTGCCCATGAGTACACTCTTGCTGGTGTCCAGGCCCGTCTGCACAGTTCCTTTAGCCATGTTCACGGCCCCTGTGAGCCCTGTGGTCACCGTGTCCTTGGTGCCCATGAGCACAGACTTGCTGGTGTCCAGGCCCATCTGCACAGTTCCTTTAGCCAAATTCATAGTCCCTGTGAGTCCTGTGGTCACCGTGTCCTTGGTGCCCATGAGCACAGACTTGCTGGTGTCCAGGCCCGTCTGCACAGTTCCTTTAGCCATGTTCACGGCCCCTGTGAGCCCTGTGGCCACCGTGTCCTTGGTGCCCATGAGCACAGACTTGCTGGTGTCCAGGCCCGTCTGCACACTTCCTTTAGCCAAATTCATAGTCCCTGTGAGCCCTGTGGTCACCGTGTCCTTGGTGCCCATGAGCACAGACTTGCTGGTGTCCAGGCCCGTCTGCACACTTCCTTTAGCCAAGTTCACGGCCCCTGTGAGCCCTGTGGTCACCATGTCCTTGGTGCCCATGAGCACAGACTTGCTGGTGTCCAGGCCGGTCTGCACAGTTCCTTTAGCCATGTTCACGGCCCCTGTGAGCCCTGTGGCCACCGTGTCCTTGGTGCCCATGAGTACACTCTTGCTGGTGTCCAGGCCCGTCTGCACACTTCCTTTAGCCAAATTCATAGTCCCTGTGAGCCCTGTGGTCACCGTGTCCTTGGTGCCCATGAGCACAGACTTGCTGGTGTCCAGGCCCGTCTGCACACTTCCTTTAGCCAAGTTCACGGCCCCTGTGAGCCCTGTGGTCACCATGTCCTTGGTGCCCATGAGCACAGACTTGCTGGTGTCCAGGCCCGTCTGCACACTTCCTTTAGCCAAATTCATAGTCCCTGTGAGTCCTGTGGTCACCGTGTCCTTGGTGCCCATGAGCACAGACTTGCTGGTGTCCAGGCCCGTCTGCACAGTTCCTTTAGCCATGTTCACGGCCCCTGTGAGTCCTGTGGTCACCGTGTCCTTGGTGCCCATGAGCACAGACTTGCTGGTGTCCAGGCCCGTCTGCACACTTCCTTTAGCCAAGTTCACGGCCCCTGTGAGCCCTGTGGTCACCATGTCCTTGGTGCCCATGAGCACAGACTTGCTGGTGTCCAGGCCGGTCTGCACAGTTCCTTTAGCCATGTTCACGGCCCCTGTGAGCCCTGTGGCCACCGTGTCCTTGGTGCCCATGAGTACACTCTTGCTGGTGTCCAGGCCCGTCTGCACACTTCCTTTAGCCAAATTCATAGTCCCTGTGAGCCCTGTGGTCACCGTGTCCTTGGTGCCCATGAGCACAGACTTGCTGGTGTCCAGGCCCGTCTGCACACTTCCTTTAGCCAAGTTCACGGCCCCTGTGAGCCCTGTGGTCACCATGTCCTTGGTGCCCATGAGCACAGACTTGCTGGTGTCCAGGCCCGTCTGCACACTTCCTTTAGCCAAATTCATAGTCCCTGTGAGTCCTGTGGTCACCGTGTCCTTGGTGCCCATGAGCACAGACTTGCTGGTGTCCAGGCCCGTCTGCACAGTTCCTTTAGCCATGTTCACGGCCCCTGTGAGTCCTGTGGTCACCGTGTCCTTGGTGCCCATGAGCACAGACTTGCTGGTGTCCAGGCCCGTCTGCACAGTTCCTTTAGCCAAATTCATAGTCCCTGTGAGCCCTGTGGTCACCGTGTCCTTGGTGCCCATGAGTACACTCTTGCTGGTGTCCAGGCCTGTCTGCACAGTTCCTTTAGCCATGTTCACGGCCCCAGTGAGCCCTGTGGTCACCGTGTCCTTGGTGCCCATGAGTACACTCTTGCTGGTGTCCAGGCCTCCCTTGACAAGACCTTTGGCCATGTCCACTGCTCCCATGACACCTCCAGACACTGTCTCCTTAGTGCCCACAAGAGCCAACTGGGTGGCACTCAGGCTACCCTGAACTTTTCCTTTTGCAGCATCCATGATCCCAGCCACCCCAGAGTAGAAGGCATCTTGGCTGCTGGTCGCACCAATGCTTCCCATGTTCTTGTCCCCAGCTGTCTAATGAGGAAAGGCACAGGTCACACCTCACAAAAATCCCTCTATGCTATCCACACCTTCTGTACACCCAGTCCTCGGGGTCCCTAGGACCTCCCTCTGCACCCACCCTGACCAAATACAGCCTCATCCAGCTGTAGAGTAATGTCTGGGGACCTAGAACACACATTCTGTCTTGCTGAAATGATTTCTTTCTAGCTAGGCATGTGATCTTCCCAGCACTATGAAGCTGAGGCAAGAGGATTTTCACGAGTCTGCCTGGGCTATGCAGTAAAACACCCCATCAGTGTCTGCTGGGCTTTGACACGTCTCATACTGTTGCCAAAGGCCCACAGGGTCAGAGGCCGCACTCTGCTGTCAGCTGGTTGCTTGATACAAGGTCTCATGTAGCCAAAGAGGACTTGCTGGGATGACAGATGTGCTGCCACTGAGTGGCTCCAGGCAAATGCTTCTTCCCTAGGGGATATTGAACATACCTGCAGATACTAAAGTCCCAATGGGAGAGCCACAGGCACTGAGAGGGTGGAAGCTGGGCCCAGCATTTGCATCCCACAGTGTCTGTCTCTGTGCTTTCTGCATTGACGTGGGCTAGTGTCCCCAGTTCTTCCCTACTTCTGAATCATGTAAGGTGCGTAAGGTGTCTTCCCTCCCCAAAAGCCTACCTAGAAAATACACCCATGCCTTCTGGGGTCAGCGCTGCCGCTTGGGTTGGAGCTGTATGCATGTATCAAGTCCTAGGATTCATTCATCTCCCAGCAGCCCATAAATCAGGTGCAGAGGCACACACACCTGGCAACCCAGCATTTGGGAAGCTGAGGCAGGAGAATCAGATGGTCAAGGTCAGCCTCAGCTGTATAATGAAGTACAGGCCAACTGGGCACATGAGACCCTTTATCAGATGCAAGAAAACCCCACTTCCTTCAAGGTCAGGAGGGTGAATGAAAGGGATTCAATGAATGCTTAGTTGTTGCCGAAATAGAGGAACAAGCAGGGCTGCCAGGGTTGTGATTTGACTTGAATCTATAGGGTATGGGCCTACCACTGCTGGCCCTTTGCTAGTGTGAGTGGTACTTTGGGGCACAGTCCCTGTGTCCCAGGGGCAGGGGAGCGCAAGTGCTGAGCACAGAGCCTTATATAGGATTGCTGAAAGGTTGTGCCCATTTCTCAGATGTGAAAACTGAGGCCCAAGGTAGAGAATGTACCCAAGGTAAAGAGAGGGAACCCCACCTCATGAAAGGAACTTGAACCTCCCAGACAATGCCCAGGTTTCCTATCCAGGATCTTCTAATCCAGCTCACCTGTTCAGAAAGCTGGAGCAGCCCTGATGCATCTCTTGCCATCTGTGGGTTGGTAGCCACTGCAGAGACAGAGCCAGACAGGGAATGAGGGGCAGGCCTCTTGGCTAGAGCCTGTTGCTGTTGTGCAATTACCAGACCTGGCCTTAGAAGACAGGAATGTCCCAGCCACTGGCAAAGGACAGCAGAAGCCAGGCCCAGCCTCCCCTCCTGCTCCCTGCCAAGGGTAGCCCTGGCCCATGTGACACAGGCCCCAGCAGCTGCAGGAGGACATTCTGTTTCGGACTCTGGGTCCTGGACACCCACCTTGCACACTTGGGACTTCCAGAGTCTGCAGTGGGGGGAGTGGTGCCACCTTGCCCCGGCCACCAGCTGCCAGAAGCCTACTGCAGACACCCCAACTGAGTCCCAGAATGCTGTGTGACCCCAGGGCAGCTGCTGGCCCACTCTGAGTACCCTTGACAAGCTCAGACAAGCACAACATTGAGCCTGGCATCCCATACAACAAGCAAAGGGCTATAGCAGGGTTTTAAACACCCACTTTCCCTGGCTGTAATATTGCCAGTGTCTGCCTCAGTTTCATCTAAGAAGATAACACAGACACAAGGTCACCAGAATTGTCTCGGCTCAGGGTTGGGGATTTAGCTCAGTGGTAGAGCACTTGCCTAGCAAGCTCAAGGCCCTGGGTTCGGTCCCCAGCTCCGGGAAAAAAAAAAAAAAAAAAAAAAAAAGAATTGTCTCGGCTCCTTCCTGGGCAGTTGCTCTGCCAGACTACTCAGTTTCCACCACTTCTCTTTTGCCACTCACCTGGAGATGGAGGGACAGGAGTCCCTGAGGGGTCTACTGCTGTTTGTACATCCTTTGTGGAGCACTTAGTGTGGGACACCGGGTTCCAGGCAGAGCTGAAGCCAGGCAGGGACCCGAAGAAACTTCTCAGGGTCTGCATGGGGTGGGTGAGGTAGTGTGAGTGGACACTGGGGTTATGTTCCCAGGATCCCTGGCAGGGTAGCCCTCTGTTCTCTTACCTTGCCTTTTGATTTGGGGGAACCTCTAGTCCCATCTCCTGAAGCCGACATGATGGCAGCCCACGGGGCTAGGAGGCAGAAAGTGCCACATGTTGAAGGCCCCTCCTGTCTCATCCCCACCCTGCTTTCCCCCAGCACCCACTTCACCCACCTGGAGGTGGCAGTCGCTGGGTGACACAGCAGTTGGACTCACCTGGACCATTCGGGGTCCCTCAGAGCAGGGCGGCTGCTGGCAGCGCCTGGGCTCCCAATTCCCAGGCCTTATAGGGTCTGGGGAGGGTGTGGGCCTGGCTGGCCCAGGCAGGCGGCCCAGAGAATGGGGGGAGGGGTGTCACATGCCTGCCCGCCCAGGCCAGTGTGGATGTGGCCCAGCACCTTTCCCCTGCTCTCCACTGTGGGCCAAGCAGCCTCTGCTTATGGTGCTGGCTGAAGGCCTGGTGACTCACGGACTAGCTGTGCTCCCCAAGGGGCTTCCTGCTCTCTGCCCCTACTTTTCTGAGGCCTCCTTCCTTACCAGGCACCACCTTACCTTTGGGTCTTAGTTTCCCCTTCTAGACTCATCAGCTGACTACTCCAGTCACAGACGCCACCTCCAACATTCAGGACCCTTTCTCCCTCCCCCAGAACCTTTGCACAGCTGTGTTCTCTGCCCCAGGTCCTTTGCACAGGCCACACCTCTGCCTGCTATACCTTCCTCTAAATTCCCACACAGCCTCACCTCTGTCATCCTGTTTATATAGTGCACCCAGAATAGTGCTTGCCATACATAAGACACTTAGGAAACGTTTGTCTAAATTAGGACAGGTAAAGGTGCATGAGAGTTTTTTTTTTCTTTTCTTTCTTTCTTTCTTTTTTTTTTTTTTTTTTTTTTTTTTTTTGGAACTTGTGTTTGCTTGGCAAGCGCTCTATCACTGAGCTAAATCCCAACCCTGCATGAGAGTTTGAAATGAGGTTGTATGTGATCAGTAGTCACTCAACAAACAGTATGTTAGCATTCCCTGGGCAGAAACAGGGTCTCCAAGAGAAGAGTGTGTGTCCTGTGGAGGGCAGTTACATGTTCTACTGAAAGGGACATAGACTGACTGATGTGTGAGAACCCAAGCTTGATGGGTCTGGCTTAACCAGTGTGTGAGAGGGCGGGAGCAGTAGCATCCTGGGCCTGAGGTCCCACAGACAGCATTCAGACATCCCCAGAACTCACTGTATGCCAAGCAGGCCATCAGTGAAGTGACTGCAGAGTAACTGCCACCCCCATTCTGGCCTCTATCCTAGGATTGTACCCCTGGAATGGATGTGCCAACTTCAGCAATGGAGCACTTAATTCTGGCACTGGAACTAGGGGAAGAGGCAGGGGCCTGGTGTCCCTGGGTTGGTCTCTTTGAACTCTTGGTTGTGTTGGGTGACAGTTCTGGAGCAGAAGAGGGTGCTCCTGAAGGGTTGGGGTGGGAGCACTGCAACAAGGCAACCTGGAGGAGGAGGCATTGAGTCTGGAGGAGGGTTGTGCCCTGTTTCAAGACACTGGTCTGAGCACTAGGGAGTTATAGGGGTTCTGGATACCCAGAAGTGCTATCTAGACCAGGCTCTGGGGAAGCCAGGGACTACCCTGACCTCCCCAAGCTAGAGAGTGGTTTCTCAACTGCCCAGACCTGGGAGTCAGAGGGGCAGCCAAGACTGTGGAGAGAGATCAGGGACCCCAGGGGACCCACCCTGGCCTTTGCCCTGCCTGTCTTCTGCAGCCCTCATCAATGCAGCCAGGCAAGCTGCAGGTCCAGTGAGAAGAAGCCACCCCTTGGGTCCCCCATTCCTCTTTTGATCCCAAGAGGTTCCAAGAACTAATTTGTACTAAAGTAAGAATGGCTTTCATTTATGTGTATTCGAAGTTTAACCTATGCTACGCCATGCAGCTCATTAAGAAATGCACCATCCTTGAATGCTGGCTCAAAATTCCATCCCCACATCCCTAAAGTCACACCCTGAAAACTCGCAGCACCTTAGACCACACCAAACATGTTTATTCTGGACCACAAACAGCAAAGCAATTGAGTCTCTCTGGCCCAGCAAGGGTGGCTGGGCACTAACCAAAATCATTTGATTTGAGGAGTCCCAAGCCCCCAGGTACTGTGGGTACCAGGTCTTCCTCCCAGCCACCTTTGTCTTTCTTTTTTTTTTTTTTTTTTTTTTTTTTGAGACATTCTTGATAAGGCAGCTCAAGCTGGCCGTCAACTTTGGGGGTAAGGACATGATCATAAGGAAGGGTCTCCTGTGAGGGGTTGAAATTTGTCTGCTGAAGTCCACTTAGACCTCAAAATCTAGGGAAGGGAGCAGAAGCCCTGACTAGCTTGAGTGCTGTCATAGGACCACCAGGGGGCAGTAGGGACCTCGATGGTCAGAAGTCTAGCTCTGGCATCATTGTGTGCTTGACCTGGCCCAGTGGGGGCTCAGCCTCTTGTCCCCCAGGGTCTGCAGGCTCAGCCTCCCAGGCCCTCTGCTGGGCTGGCCAGTCCATGTGTGCCCAGCGGGGGTCAGGGTCACCCACCACCTCATCCACACAGGTGGCCAGGTTGATCAGGGGCTCTGACCGCTCCACCAAGATGGGCGCAAAGGGCCCCACAAGCCAGGCCAGTGGCATGGCTCGAAGGACCAAATCCAGGAACTCATCCACACAGGCATGTGCCTGGGCCACGCTGTCCTGGCCCTCAGCCAGAGCAGTGGGTGCCACGTCACCAAGGCAGTGTGCATCAGCAAAGGTGGCCTGTAGAGCATCCACACTGCGCTGCACTTCAGCCACCTTGGCCTGGGCACTAGGGGGCAGGCCCCGAACACAGCCTGCAAGGGCATCCACTGCACTCTGCAGCTCCAGGGTCAGACTTCTCGACAGAGCCAGTGTCTCCAGCTCCACCTGCAAGGCAGGCCTCAGTTTTCTCATACATCTAACAGGAACCGTGGCCTCTCTTAGTTTTCTCATGCATTTATTGGGAGCTTTGGCCTGCCTTGATTTCCCCACAAAATCTAATGTGAAGGCCTTGTCTTGTTTCAGTTTGCCATGAGAACACAGTATTTTGAGCTAATTTCTCACATGGACACCTAACAGGATTGACCTGTTTCCCTTATGGCACACAATGGGGAGGATGACCTAATGACTGAGAGCACTTGGGCCTGGGCTTAGCACACAAGGTCTCCATCCCAGGTCCAGGGTGGGTCTTGCCTTCCCTTGGCCCCTTACCTGGCTGTGGCGGTAGCCATTCTCCAGACATGGGCTCCAGTCCCCGCAAAGCTCCTGGACCTTTGGGTGATGGAAAGTAGGGGTGGGGCTTGCCCTACTCTGCATATGCTGGATCTGTGGGATGGGGACACCAGGGGTTAGGCAGTCTTGGGGTGGGCCTACCCTAAGCGGCTGCAGGCCTCCAGCAGCCCTTAAAGAGTGCAGACTGAATGCAGTCAGCTTTGCCCTCTGTTGGCCAGCCCGACCCTTCTCCCTTCTGCCCCTCTAGATGCTCACTATCATAGCCCTGTCCACATGGGTCCCTGCTCTGCCTAGCACAGAGCCCTCCCTGCCCCTTGTGCCTGAGGAAGATGAATGGATATATAATGTGGACTATCCGTGGGAAAGAATAGTATTCAGCCAGGAAAAGGGGGGAAACTGATGACTAACTGCTATCCGCGGTCCTTGAAACAAAGCTCAGTGGGCAACAAAATAGGACACACAGAGCACAGATTGGCTCCCAGGATGCCTCAGCCTCATCTGCAGAACCAGGATGGGGAGGGGGCTCACTGGAGATGGAATTACTGCTGGATGAGGACAAAACCATGGCATAGGGAGGTGATGGTGGGTGTGGTGGCTGCCCAGGTCCCTGAGGGCTGGGAGGCCTGTACCACCATGCCCCAGCCACCCATTAGATACTACAAGATCCTGTTGCCTCACACAGCTGGTAAACCATGCAGCTCTGGCCAGACACACAGTGAACTTTCTCAATAAGCATTTAGTAATCAGACTGTGTGCAAAGTGTGACCCATCAGCCACAAGAGACAGGCCACCGATGGGCCAGCTATGCAGTAAGTGCTCAATAGCCAGGTGCCGGGAGAACTGGGGTATGGCTCAGTGCTGAGCACCTACCCAGCATATGTAAAGTCCCCATGCCATCACTACTGGGAATGGGGAAAGTCTGGAAGCTTCTGACACGCAGGAAATTAACTAAAGGTCACACAGGCGAAGGATGTGATAAGGCATAGGCACACTGCAAAGGCACCGTGGCAGAACAAGCTGAATGGGCATAAATATGTATAATGTGTGTTGTGGAGTACTATCCGGCCAGGAAATGGAGGGAGACACTAACACCTGTAGCCACATGAATGCAAAAGCACACACTTCAGGATCTCCCAGAAGAGCCTAGACAAAGACGCTAGGCACAGTAGCCTGGTGGGATGCAGTGGGGGCAGGGAGGGAGGAGGACACGATGTAATGGGGATAGGAGAGGAAGGATGCAGATTGTGTTCACAGGCACTCTCTGGTGTCCGCTGTGGAGAGGACCACGTGAGTGAAGCTGGGTGGGTGGAGGGTGAGTGTGTGAGGAGGTGAATGAAGCAGTGGACTGGGCAAGGGATTTGAAGGCAGAGGGCACTGTTAACCACCAGGTAGGTGGGAAAGCAGGGATAGGGTTTCTTCCTCCCCTCTGTAGACTCAGAATTCTGGGAGCCCAACCTCCAGTGAGAGCCCCGCCCCCTCCCCTAACACGAGCCCCTCCCATATCCTCCCAGGAAATGCCCCGCCCCCAGCTATAGCCCTGCTCATACTCCCAAAGACTGACCACAAAGACAGGTTGCTCACCAGCTCCAGAGTTTTCTGCAGCTGGGCCAGCATCTCCTGGGTGCGGTGTTTGCTCTCCCTCAGTTTCCCCAAAGAGTGTTGATAGGCAAGATGGCGGAGGCGTGCCGATAGGGATCCCAGACGCACAAAGTAGCCCTGTTTCTGCCTCTGCTCCTCCACTGAGCCCACTTCTGGGCCCTGGGACTCAGTCGCCAGGGCCACTAAGGATGAGAAAACCAGGGGTTCGGCATGGCCACAGCCTGCACTTCTGTCATTCATCATCCCTGAACTGCACCCAGGTCCCAGATATACAACATCGGCCCCTTTAAACTTCCCCAGATCCTATGGAATATAGTTTACTTTTGTTAACCTTGTTTTGAAACATGTAACCTCCAACTCCAATTGTGGAGATTGACCTTGAACTCCTGATCACCCTGTCTCTACCTCTGAGTGCTAGGGTGACAGGCATGTGTTGGGTATGGGACCCAGGGCTTTGTGCATGCTAGGCAAGTAGCCCCAGACCTGCACAGATAAGGGAAACAGGTAGGGAGTGCTGGCATCAGGCCAGCACTTAACTCAAGTTCAGTGTCATAGTGAAAGGAAAGAACCCACTCCAAAGATATCATCTTAAGTCCCGTGCCTGCTGTGGCACATATGTGTGCACACAATCACACACACACACACACACACACACACACACACACTTTTTTTTTTTAACTTAAATATCTTAGCATGCCAGAAGCAGACCAGGATTCAGCACACAAGAAGCTGAGACAGGAGGATGGCCATGAGTTTGGGGCCAGCCTGGGCTACAGAGGGAAACTCTGTTTCAAAACAATGAAATTACATGAAATGAATAGACACATCCCCAAGCCTAATAAAGCAGTTTTCAGGGCCGCCGGTTTGAGACTGCTTCATCACATGTATCTTTAGAGTTGAGTGTCTGACTTTCTAGGATGTATAGTGGAGGAGAAATTTGACATGGGTTTGAGTTCCAGGTTTCCCTGTTCCATGCTGTGCTGTGCTGTGCGGCCTTGGGCAAGCCCCAGACCTCTCTGATCAGTACCTAGCTCAGCTTCAGTCATGGGCAGGAAATGGTCCACCAGCTCCTCTGATTTGCCCAGCACAGTGTCCATGGCTTGGCTCACGGAGCGCCTCAGCACAGTGTCCATGGCTTGGCTCACGGAGCGCCTCAGCTCCCCGCTCCAACGCCGGCCCCTTTGGGCCAGGTCCACCACGCCTGTGACACTTTTGGCCACTGCATCCTTGGCTGAGGTGACCACCTGCAGGAAAGGGTGATGCTGTGACCTAGTGGCTCTGTTCATCCCTAACATAGTCCTTGAGCAGAGGACCTGAAAGACCTCTGGGCTTCCTCTTAGTCCTGTGCCTCAGTTTCCCTTATTGAATAGGCAGCCCTGAAGTATGCCCCCTCTGGCCAGCCAGGGCCAATGCCCGACCTACTCAGTCCATCATACATACCTGATTCCCCCCAGCTTCTCTCCCTCCCTAGCTCTTCACCCTAAGGGGTACCCCGAGGCCTGGTCATCTCTAGTACCGTGTCCGATGGCTGCTGCAGGAAGGGCAGCTTCTCTTCCAATTTGTCTAGTCCCCTGCAGGCAAGATCATTCACTGTGGCCACTGAAGAGAGAGGGAGAGTGACGGACAGGTGTGAAGTGCTCCGACAGGAGGGACATGGCAGAGAAGGTGAGACCACAGGGGACCTGTGGCATTCCAGCAATTGAGCCCATTTTCTTCCATCCCCTGCTGGGTCCCTCAGTTTAACCAGGCTCACAGTCTTGGGGACAACAGAAGAGTTGAGGGCCCCTGCGCAGGGACCCTCTTCTTCAGTCACACAGTTGGCCCTGTTTCTCTTGTCCCCTGGTCAGGTGAGAGCCCTGAGCCAGTGACCTGACCTTAGGAGACAAGGATTATGCCCGAAGGTTGGAAAGGGGAGGGGGGACAGAATTAGGGACCTAGAGAGGACCCAAGAAGAATCCCTTCTTGGGCTCACTACGTGTGGTTTTGATCCCAGCACTACATAAACCGAGTGTGGTGGTGCAGAGCCATCATCCCAGCACTCAGGAGGCCGAAGCAAGAGGATGGCTGAGCATCTTAGGCCAATCTGGGCTACAGAGCAAAACCCTGACTCAGAAAAATTTTCAAAAGAGATGATTCGGGGAGCAGCCTTGAATGGCCTGGGAGGGACACCTGGCTCTGGGAATGGTAGAGACAGACCACAGACCAAGCAGGGACTCAGACTCACACTTGGGCTGCAGGTGCTCCAGCAGTGGCTGTGCGTGGTCCAGGGCACAGGTAGCCACACTACACACACAGTGTTCAGCAAAGCGGCAGGCAGAGCCCAGCAGCGGGTGCCTGTCCTTGGCTGAGTTGTAGGCACCAGACACAGCAGTGCACGTGGCCCTGACCAGGGGCAAGGCCACCACTCGCTTCACCACGTTCTGCAGAAAACAGTTACATTAGGGCACAGCCACACCCCCATTCCCTTTTCTAGTCCAGGCTGGGGGACAGAAGGCAGGTCGCCCTGCCAATGGCTGCAGCTTGCAGCACACACACAGAGCATCAGGCATCAGGGCAACATCTGGTCCTCCAGATGAGGCCACCCTGATGGGATCTGGTTGGGTGATAACCCCTTGGAGAAAGACCTGGCTGCTCTCGGGGCCTTAGTTTCCCCACAGGTGTAATTGTGAATGATGTATACCGTAAGTTTGGTGCTATCACTGTAGTGTCTACTATGGTTGACAACAGTCACCTGGAGCTGTGAGAAGGGACTGGACCTTGGTCGTGCAGGGACCCAACTATGAAGCTTCCTCAGACTCCCCTTCCCTCCCCCTCAGCCCTTGCTGTCACTCTTCCAGCCCCTTACGTGCTGGTCCAGTTCCCCCAGGCTGGATCCAGGGTCCTGAGCTGTCTGATCACCGGACATCCTAGGGGGTAGGACACAGAGAGAGGGAACCCCTGAGTCAGCCCTGTGGGGTATTCTGGGGTCCATAGGCAAGGCATGCACAAGGCCCAGCACACAGAAGGTATATAATGAAAAACTTATGGCTTTGTTGGAGAGGCGTGGGCTCTGGTGGAACGAGGATGAGTTTAAATTTCATTATTACCTGCTGTGTAGAGCTAGGGTGGTGTCTTTGCCTCTCTGGTCCATTTCCAGTAGGGACAGACAGGAACACCAGCCCCACTTACAGAGGTGGAGGCAGCAGCCGGAAAATCAGATCCCTTTGACAGGCAAGAAAGTTGAGGCAGAGGGTGACAGGGACGCTGACCTCAAGGCTCATGTCCTAAGTGTCCCCACCATGGCTGTCCCACTGTCCTCTGCGCCTGGTCCCCGCCCAACTGGGTCCTGGACCCCTGCCCACTGGGACAAGGGTCCTACCACCTGCTGTGCCTGTGGCTCTGCACATGCGCCCTCGCCACTTCTGCGCCCTCGCCACTTCTACCCCCTGCCAAGTTAGGGTCAGGGCCATCCCTACCCCACCCGCTTCCGAGCCCTCACCTGAGTGCAGAGCTCAGACTCTGCGGGTATTTCGGGCGATCCCACCAGAGTCAACCCGCCGTCCTTATAGCAGGTCTGGGTGGGGCCTCCGCACGCGGGCCAATGAGGCACTGGGGGTGTGTCTTGGCCCGCCCCCGCCCTCTGGTTGCCATAGCGGCCCAGGGACGCCGAGTCCAGATCCAGTCACCAAGGCTGACCTCAGACTAAGGCGGAGGACTTTCTTTTTCTTCAGTCTTTTCCGTTGGTTTTGTTTTGATTCCGAGTCCCTCTCTGTAGTCAAGGCTTGACCGGAACTCATTATGTAGCCCAGTATAGCCTCAAAGTAATCACATAGTCAAGGATGACTTTGAACTCACTGCCCAGTGGCTAAGACAACAGATGTACCACAGCACACCGGGTTCCACGGGGCTCGGCATGGACACATAACCATAGGTATCCCGACGCCCAGTCAGGCCCAGCTTCCTTTATTATTACATTTATGTGTCCTGGTGTTTTGTTGACATGTTCATCTGTCTGTGTGCCACAGATGCTTGATACCTGCAGAGGCCAGAGAAGTTGACAGACCCCCTGTGACTGGAGTAACATGTGACTAACTATCATGTGGATGCTGAGACTCGAACCCCAGCTGGAGATGTTAACCACTAAGGGGTTAACTTCTGACCTCTAGTTTATTTTTAATCTGCTGTTTAATTCTGGGAGCTCTGACCCCATTTTATAGATCAGTTAATAGAGGCCCAAGGTTTAACCCCCTTTCCCCAGCTCCCTCTGCAGCACTGGGGTGAGAAGCCTGGGTTTTGCTGAGTCATATGCTTGGTACCCAGAGCCACAGGGAGGCAGAAGAACCATGAGCTCAAATTATCCTAGGCTGTATAGTAAGTTTGAGGCCAGCCTGGACAATATGACACCTTGACACCCTCCCCCAGAGTTCACACCCCTGCCTCTCAATGGGCAGAGTCCCTCTGTCTTGGGGTGAAAACTAAAGCTAGACTGTGTTAACGCCATTAATCCCAACACTCAGGAGGTAGAGGCAGGAGGATCTCTGAGTTTGCCTCCAGCCTGGTCTCCGGGACAGCCAAGGCTATACAGTGGGAAGGATTTAGAAAGCAGCCTCAGTCAGTAAAGTGCTTGCCCTATAAGCCTGAACACCTGAGTTTGATACAGTGGCTCATGTGGGTGACACCCCAGCTCTGGGAGGCAGAGGCAGAAGAAGAGGCAGGAAGATCCTGAGGCTCTCAGCTGGCCAGTCAGAGACCTGTCTTAAAACATAAGGCAGAGGGTGGGCAAGATGGCTCTGTGGGTGAAGGAGTTTGCTGCCAAGCCTGAGGACCTGAGTTTGAATCCCTAGTTGCCACATTGTGGACACCTGGAACCCACTCTGCAAGTAGCCCTCTGACCGCCACAGAGGTGCATGCGCACAAAACAAATGTACAACAAAAGGAAGCTACAAAGACGCTGAGCGGCTCAGCCAGCCGGGAGCTGTTTTATTAACTGCTTTGGTGACCCTGAAACATATGAGGCAAAGCTAGATAAACACATGGTAGCCTGGGGGCCAGCACAGGAACAGTGAGAGGTGGAAGAGTTGGGGCAAATGGAGAGGAGCCTGAGGGAGAGTCAGGGAATAGCATTCCTGGCTGAGGGAATGGGGAATGGCAGATGCTGGGAATCTGCATTCTGACATGGGACCAAATTGCTTCAGTGGCAAGCGGGGTACCCTTGGCTCGCACCCCAGTTGCCATCCTCACAAGGTCCCCAGCTCTGCCACGTCCAGCAGTCGCTGTCCCCTCACGGCCTCGGGCCCCGCACAGAGTGTGTCGTTCTGCGAGAACATCTTATGTCGGTTGGCGGCCAGCCAGCGGCACAGGTCCACGAGGTCCTTGTCACAGACCCAGGGGTTGTGGGAGACATCGAAACCATCCTGCATATCGCGGGTCGGTCTCCCCAGGAACGCCCACAGACCCGGGGGAGTGCTGGACAGAGAGTTATTGGACAGATCCAACATATCCAGCTGCTTTAGGCCCCGAAAGGAGTCGGCCGCCACTGCGGTTAGCTGGTTGTCATTCAGGAACAGGACGCCCAGGAACGGCTGGGGCGCAAGTAAGCCAGCCTCCAGCCTTTGCAGCCGGTTCCCTTCCAGGTGCAGGCGCTGTAGCCGCCTGGGGCCCCTCAGGAATCCCTCGGGCAGCGACTCAAGCAGGTTGTGCCCAAGGTCGAGGGTGTGCAGGGCGCCTAGGTTGGCAAGGAGCCTAGCGGGCAGCGAGCGCAGCCGGTTCTCCGCCAGGTCCAAGTAGCCCAGGGCGTCCAGGCCCTGCAGCCAGCGCGCGCTCGCCTCCTGCAGCTGGTTCTCCCTCAGGACCAGGGTGTTCAGGGCGGCCGAGCTGCGGAACAAACCGGGGGGCAGGCTGCGGAGAGCATTGCGAGTCAGATCCAGGACGCGCAGCCGGGGCACGGGCGCCAGCAGCCCGGGGGACAGTTCCTGCAGGCGGTTGCTGGAGAGGTGCAGTTCCTGCAGACCGGGACACCCTTGCAGGGCGGCGGCGGGCAGCTGAGTCAGGCTGGAGAATTCCACCGACAGATGGACAGTGTCGGCCGGGAGGGAGCTCGGGAACTCAGTGGGACCGTGGCAGGAGACCGTGCTTCCCTTAACCGACTGCAGTATCAAGCATTCCCTGAGGCCCGACACCCCGCCCAAGAGGGCCAGGAGGAACAGGGTTCTGGGAAGGCAGGTATTGAGATCCGGGAGGCTGAGGTTAGTGAACCATGGTGAAAATTATATCCTTTTCTTCCCATCCCCGTGGCCACCACACTGAACTGTACCAAGTCCTTCCTTACCAGGGCTGGAACGATGTGAGCCTCATGGTTTCTTTCCTGAGTCTATATTTGTCTCCTTAGCTGGATGGGTGGGTGGCAGAGCCAGTGAGTTACTTGTTATTCTGTAAAGCCTTAAGCACACTATACCCTGGGTCTCATTCTCACCTGCTGCTTCCCCTCAAGCTTCCAGAAGCAGCCCCGGTTCCACAGCAAATCTTACCTCTAAGGCTCTTAATTTCCTGCGTCTGACCCCTACACACTTCCTCCCCTACTACCAGCTCTCAGAGGTGACCAGTTATTAATTATTCCCAGTCCAAGTATCTAGTTACTTCTAACCTGGTTTGAATCCTGGCTCTACCCCATCTCCCCAGTTATGTGTTCAGAAGGGAGAGTCAGTGGACTCCTGTTCATTCTGCAAAGCTTCAGCCATAATGCCTGGCTTTCATTATCCTTTCTCTGCCCTTCTCAGGAAGGCAGAAACTTCCAAACGGAGCTTATCCTTTCTCTGTCCAGCTCTGGTGTGGGTTGCATGGTTACTGCTGGGTGTTCAAGGAGAACTCATCATCAGGGTGAACATGAATCCCTCTGTAGGCCGATAGGTCTACAGATATGGTCCCTACAACAGCCCCCGGAGGCTTGTCCGGGGCTTCCCTATTCAGTGGGTGTGATCATGGCCTCAAGCCCCTGGTCAAGAGGCCCCTAGCAGACTGTCCGGGAGTAAGCCTGTTTGTACAGTCTGCAGGCCTGAATCTATCCCTAGCAACCTCAATGGGTCAGACTAATGTCCTCATAGCTGTGCTTGACCTAGTGCCAGGTTTGCCCAGAACTGGTCAGGTGAAGACCTACCTCCCTTGATGCTGCCAAGAGGCCATGGCTGCTCCTCTATGTTTGTCCTCAGCACCCCAGGAAGGTGTCTTTATATAGTCCCCACCCCAACTCTGCTCTGCAACAAAACAGGAAGAGCCTGGGGCCAGGTCAACATTGCTACATCCCTTCCTAGCAGTGACTTGCTTCCTGCCCACCCTTTCCCAGACTTTCGCCAGCTTTTACTTCCTTGTTAGGGATGGGGGTAGGGGTTTCCCAACCGGTGTCTCCTGGACTGAGTCCCCACCTCTCCCACCCAGGATTCAGGGACTGAGCTTGCAATGAGATCAGGAGCCTGGCTGCTCTTTGAGCAGGGGACAGGAAATGTGTTAAAGACATCTCAGGTCTTGAGTACCTGGTGTGCTGCTGTTTGCTTTCCCACTGAACAAGGAACAATGCCTGGTTCTAGATTTAAGGTCTTCCACAAGGAACCAAAGCAGGTCTGGCTTAGGTTCTCTGGGACTCGATTTCTCTGCCTGCACAGCTGAACTTGAACTTCAAGAGATTCTTTGGTGATTACATTTATCTGAAGTTCAGTGTGTGCATACATGTGTTGTGAAGTACACCGTGGTACCTCACATGTCATCTCATCACAGCCTAGGGTTAGAGTACAGAGACTATTTTGACACCAGACTAGACTACATACTGAGACTGTCCAACAACAACCCACAATTGCAAAGATGCATTTCAAGGCTATGAATTTGCCTTTGAGGACACCTTTGGCTGTCTGAGTATATGTGATTGCACATGACTTGCATAGGTCATAGGTTGATTCTAGGTGTCTTCCTCAACAGTTCTCCATATCGTTCACCAAGGCAGGGCCTCTCATTGATTGGGCTAGGCTGGTCTGCAAGAGGTCAGGGACCTTCTTGTCTCTGTCTTCCCAGTGTTAAAATTACAGGCATGCACCACCACACTGGCTCTTTCTGAGTGCTAAGGGATTCTAACTCAGGTCTTCTTGCTTGCCCAAGAAATGTTTTCCTCACTGAGCCATTTCCCCTACACCCAGCTAGTTCCTCTTTGTTGGCATCTCAGTGTTATTAAAGTTTTCTTGCCATGACCTCTCCTTCCAGCCTGGGATTTTAAGAGGCTAAACCCCCATTTGCCTGTGAATGTGACTAAAAGCAGGTTTTGTCCCCCAAATATTCCTAATCACCCCAGGAAACAGAGCTGACCCAGAGTCAAGGGGGCCGGTGGATGTAAACAAGAGTTTTATTGACAGGGATAGGGCTGAGGAGGGTCCTGGACTCAGCTGGCCACGTGGCATGCATGGTCAGTTGGCAGTCAGAGGGCATGTCACAAGTGGGGACAGGTGGCATGGGCCTCTCTGACCACCCCAGGGCTGTATTTACAGGGGTGTCTGCCCACTTCCACCCTCCCAAAACCCCCCACAAGCCCTTTAGAAGTAGGTTCCCCCATCTCCCAGCCTGGATCCCCAGATTCCCTCTGCAGGAGCAGGATTTGAACTCCAACCGGCACCTCAGAGGCTCCATCCCCTGGGTTTCTTTCCAGAAGTACCAACATTGGCTCAGCCAATGCCAGGGTCTCTGAGGGCACCACCACCCACATTCTGAGTCGCACACACACACACACACACACACACACACACACACACACACACACACGGCAGCCCTGTCTCACACGCACGCACACATACTTCTGCCTCGGGCCTTTGCACACAAACAGGCCATGCACACGGACACACACACACACACACACACACACACGCGCGCGCGCGCGCGCGCGCGCAGGAGCCCAGGAAAGGGGAGGGGGTCCCTTCTAGGGAGGATGTGTTGAGGCAGGAAGGCTCGTGTCTGCAGCTCTGCCTCCCGTTACCCCATATCCTCACCTCCCACCCCGGCCGACACCCCAAGTAAGAATGGGGCTGTGCAATTTCTTAGAAAAAAAAAAAAACCAAACTCAAAATAAACAAAAATCAAAGTCTATGCTCAGGTAAAAGGTCAGCCTCTTCCCGCCCACCCCGGGGCTTCATGTTCTGCATCTTCCGGGATGGAGGGGGCTCTTGTGCTTCCCTGTGGCGAGGAGATCCCCACCCGCGAGGGTGGGGAACGAACGCGTCCCACTCGGCGCCAGTAGGGCTCGGTGACCTGGGCTGACGCCCGGGTCGCTGTGGTTGGCACCGTCGAGGCATCCGCCCGGCCTAGGGTACCGGGGGTGCAGTCCGCTCGCCCGTCCCGCAGGGCAGCAAGTGTGTAGAGTCCGCGGGTGCGTGGCGGCGAGGACGGTGACCCCCGGGCCTCGCCTCGCCGCTGTTGAATGTGTGTGTGCGCCGCAGGGCGGCTGTTGGGGGCCCATGGGGGCCCGGCCTCCGCAGGCTGCTGGTTGCAGGTGGGCTCCATGGCCCTGGAAGGTCGTCGCCCACCGAAGAAGAGTCCAAGGGGCCCGTGGGTGCGGACACAACCCGCCGGCGGTCCGGGCTGGCGTGAGGCGTGAGTGGGAAGTCGCCTGGGTGAGAGGCCCGGCAGGATCTTGGGGCGCAGAGGCGAGATTCCGGGCCTGACTCAGTCGGCACTGGGGGCTGCTCAGGGGCGCGGGTGTGCGCCAGCAGGAGCAAGGATGTGGAGGCAGAGGCCGACAGCAGCGCGTGGCTGTGGTCCCAGGCTCGCGGTCCTAGGGCGTGGGCGTGTGGGTGTGTTGTGGGCAGGCGTTTCTGGGGCAGAGGCGTCTGCTCAGGGGTGGGCAGCAGCCCCGAATCCAGGTCGTGAGGACCACCATGCAGCAGTGCCGCCTTTGTCCAGCCATTCTGCATAAGCGGGGCCAGCAGGGCCTCCGGGGGACCCCCGGGACCGCCGCCGGCTCCCCCACGACCCCCAGTCCCGGTTCCCCTGCGCTCGCCCAGTCGGCTCACGCTCAGCACTGCCTCGCTGCCGCCATGCGCCAGGATGGCTTCCTTGTCCTTGCGCCGGGCCAGCTCCCGCCGCTCGCGGAGACCCACGAACCAGCCCACGCTGAAACCGGACACCACGGCACCCACCACGAACGCTGCCACCGAGGACGTCACCAGCAGGTTCACCGATACCAGCCCTGCGCGGTCATCTGAGAGGCTGGCGCGCAAGAGTCCTGGGGACAAAGAAGGTGGCAATACAAAAAAAAAAAAAAAAGAAGAAGGTGGCAATACAGTCCCTACACTGAGCTACGCTCCATTCTAGGCGGGGTTCCATCCATGACCACGCCCCAGGCCTCTCACAAGGGCATTCTAGGCAAGGGCTCTACGCCTGAGCCATGACCCTTTGTGCCTATTTTTTCTGGAATCAGTATCTTTCATCTCCCTATTAGATGGTCTCATTTTCACCCTTCATCGCAGCGGCCACCAGAGGGCGACCGTGAACACTGGGTGAACTTAGCTTTTCATGGCTCCCAGCTCACTAAGGAAGTCTGCCATGTGTCCACCCTCCATTCCCAGGACTGAGTGTCTCTGGCTGTGTCACAGCACACAAGGGAGTCCCTTTCTCAGCTTACCAGTGCAGTCACCTAAGCCAGAGGTGCTGGCCCCGGACACATCTTGCTCAAACGTGGCACTGAGATGGGGAGAAGGGGACAGAAGTAGACTCAACACAGAGCTCTGTATACCCAGCCTGGCACAGAAAAGGGAACACAGGCAGTGGGTTGCTAGATATGCCCCACATGTCCCCCTTCCCTATACCTGGTTCCTGGTCTGAGGAAGATGCAGGAGCCATCGGGGGCCCACCCGCAGTATGGATCTTGGCTGCCAATGCAGTTCCTAGGACAGAACACGGAACAGCCAGCTGCTTAGAAAACCTGGCCACGTAGCTTCTAGTCACCGCAACTGCGACTGACTCAGAGTGAGTTTTGGAGGCCCAGGATACTTTCTCTCAAATTTTTACACAAGAAAATGGATGCTCAGTTCAGAAGCATTGCCACGAGACTGGGCTGGAACCTGAGCCCAGACAGTCTATCCTCCCTGAAGCAGCCCCCAGCCTCCCCATTGCTCCTCCAATACAGGCTGCATCCTGCCCCAGGGACTTTGCACAGCCGTGTCCTCTGCCTTTGTTTACCTCTGGTGCATCAAAGCTTTCCAACAACACATAGCTCTCCTCATTCCATATGCTTCCCCTGACCCTGTACCAGCCTTGTGGGGGGTACTCACTTCATGCACCCCGAGTACAGCTGGCAGCGGGCAACAGGAACACGAACCACACAGCGGGGGAAGGCTGCCAGCAGGCCACCTGAGGCAGCATCTAGCTCCAGGCTCAGAAGTCGTTGTCCCCACTCACCAGCACTGCTGGATCGTCCACACCTGGGCACACGGGGTGAACCATGAGGCTGGTATGCCCACCCCATGGTTCAGCCAGTCACTCCCACCTCCCTGCTTATCCTCAGACCTGTCTGGCCGGTAGGTCTCAAACTCCTCCAAAAAGATGCTGGGCCCTGTGGTCCCTGAGACACTGGCATTGGGCTTCACAAGGAATTTGAGGACTGTGCCAACCTCAGAGCCAAGGAAGACTATTGTCTGATTGCCCCATGGGCCTGCACCCACATCCACAGCCACTCGGGTCAGCTGGTGCCTGGAATACAAGATGGAGGTCAGGTTTACCCTGAAGTTTCCTCAGGCCTCCCAGCCCAGGTATCACACACATCCTTTGACCTGTGGGATACAGGAGTAGTTAGAAAGGTGCATACTATCAGATAAACACTGATAGACAGTGACATGAAAAAGTGATGCTATGTTCTGCCTCAGGCCCTTTCTAAGGATGGTGGGCCCTACCCACAGCGTCCTTGCCCAGCATACCCCACAATAATGAAGGCCCTTGACTGGGCTCTATTACCCCCACCATGAAGGACTGGACTACCCCCCTCCCCAGCACTGACCGTATCAGAGTTCTCACAATCCAAGGCGAGTGGCCCAGGGAGGGCACCGCTTCGTCCATCAGTGGGTGGGTCTTTACAAAGTTGAGAATCTCGTCAGGAAGGGCATTGGATGCGTTGTACTGCATACCGGGCGCTGCACAGCACCCGGGCCTGGGTGAAGACAGTGAGTCAGGGAGGATGCCAGGATACCACAATGACGCCCTGATTCCCTGGGGCATCTTGGGGCTCCCCACTTTTATGGTTTCCCTGATCTGATTCTCTGTAGCCTCAGCACCTCTTTACATTCTGATCTGATTTGCCTGGGCCTCACACAGGCCACGCCCCCTAGTCCAGGGCCTTTGTGCACATTTTCACCCTCTGCCCAGCTTATCCCTCAACAAATGAAGATCCTTGAGTGCCTGGCCCTTTGTGCCAGCCTCCTAGTGTCGCTTCCTCCACAAGCTTCTTTGTTTCCCTCCATTGCTCTCCTTATCTGACACAGTGACCAGCCATTGTAGGGGCAGAACACTCCTTGACTACCCTGTGAAGATGGAAGTCACTGTCACCTGGGCCGTGGTACTTGGTCCTCAGGCACTGGGGTCCAGATTGACTCAGGTGACTTCTGCTCCCGGAAGCGGCCTTCAAACACAGCAGCCACTTGGTTCATGTCAAAGGCACAGACAGCTGAGCCAGGGATGCTGTGGGGGTGGGGTGGGGGGGAGAGTGCTGAGCTGGGTGGGGATGGTGCCATCTCTGGGTCCCATGCACTGCCTGAGTCCCCTGCTCCTCCTCTCATCTGAGCAACACAAGCCACTCCACCTCAGAACATCCCCAGGTTGGACCACTGTGCAGCTTTCTTAGACCCTCTCTGATGTACTCAGTTACCACTGAGGATTTAGTCAGTTCCCAGAGGCTATGCTAGCCGGCCTCTCTATTGATCCTCATTTGTCTATGACTTCCTTGTGCACTCAGACCCAAGTCTAGGCCCTGCCCCATGGTTCAATCCTCCATAATTCTAACACATTCCCTGATTTCATTGTCTCCCTCCACACCTCCACATAAGCCTCCTTCCTCTGACCATCACAGAGTCTTGGAACCATTGCATGCACTATGCCCTCTTCCACACCCCAGTGTCACTCTTCAGGAGCCCTTCCTGACACGCCCCACAGGATGAGAGGACTCCAGGTGTTTCTTTCATTCTTTGGCCCCAGATTGGCATGGAGGGCTCCTAGGACCAATGCTGCCCAACACAGGACACAGAAAATATTTGCTGAGTGAATGTGTGAACACTAGGATTCTGGCCAACAAACACCCCCAGTGGACACCTGCCTGTTGCTAGGAGTTGAGAAGACAGCAAGAATCACTGGACGGCCGCCAAGGCTCACCACACCAGTCACAGCCTGCAGTACATTGAAGTAGAAGTGTGAGTCCCCAGGCACGGAGCAGTTGAGCCGGGCCTTCAGGAAGGAAGTCCACTGCTTCTCCAGCACCCGTGGGGAGCCGCCCACATCATTCTTGCATACACGGGCCACACGGGACACCACCACCTGGGCAAGAAGTAGGCACCGGGAACACCCTGAGTTAGCATGATGTAGAAATGGCTACTGCCTGTCATGCCAGACAGGGAACTTCTCTTACAAAGGACTAAGGGGGGACCTGCTACCCACAGCACTCTGGATGCCAGGCAGCAAGGACAGGGGTGGCACAGGCGACAGTGCAAAACATAAATGTGTGGGAGGCTGGATGGGTGAGTGGATGAGTTTCTGGATGGATGGATGGATGGATGGATGGATGGATGGATGGATGGATGGATGAATGGATGGATGGATGAGTTTCTGGATGGATGGATGGATGGATGGATGGGTGGATGGGTTTATGGATTTATGGATAGATGGGTGTATTTATAGATAGATGGGTGGGTGGGTGAATGGATGGATGGGTTTATGGATAGATGGATGTATTTATTTATAGATAGATGGTTGGGTGGGTAGATGGATGGATAGGTGGGTGGATTGTGACTAGACTCAGGTTAATGATTCTGGGAAGGGCTGAAGAATAAATAGTTGGGCTTTTGGTCATGTGTCAGTGAGACAGATTGAGGGAAGGATGATAGACAGGAACTGTGGGACCACATGACATCAATGTCTCCAACACTGTTCTATACAAAGCCTTCAAGCTCCTCAGTTCCTCCTTAAATGTCTTTCAGCCTCATAGACCTGGTCCTCATTGGAGGGGACACTATGTGAAGACTGGTTCCTCTGATCCAGGTGGATTTAATGGATTAGACCTTCTGTCTACTTTCCCTGCCTGAGCCTCTCAGCTAATGTCCTGGGCCCAAGCATCACAGAAGTTGCAATGAAACCTTTTCCAGATAGTTAAACTCCATGGCGATCTCCCGGAAGAAGAAGTAGACGTGGCTTCCCCACTCCACCGCATGCACAAAGTATGGCTCTGTTGAGAGAAGGTGTTGGGATACAACCTTACTCATCATGAAGGGATCTCTGAATGTCACTAGAGCACACTTGAGCTGTGCCTCTTTTTGGAAAGAAGAAACTTAGAATGGTCACTTAGCCAAAATGAACTGAGCCTAGTTCAGCTTTTTTTGGAGGGGGGTGAGTGGGGTCATAAATTAAAAAGAAGACCACTATCCTACCATTCCCATGCAATCTATGCTGTTTTGTGACACCTTCCTCCCTATTTGGTGGAGACCTCAATTCCGCAGTTTCCTACCCTGTCCTTCTATTTCAGGTTCCTCAGCTACCTGCTACCTGCAGGCACTATTTTACACCAAAATCTTCCATCTAGTTTCACCTTTAAAAAGATCAAGAGATTCCAAAGACAAGGTCCCAGACTCTTTTCTCCTGATCTCTGGGACTCTTGTTTTGTTGGGGGTGTCAGGTAAATGTCACCTCTACAAGAACCTCACCTTTAAACCACTTGGAGTCATGCTTTACTGTGCGCAGTGTGGGCCGGTCCCCAAGGCTACGGTAGATAACAGCGTCGATGGCTAGGAAGTCAGTTACTGTGGCTGTGAAGAGCATCCCATCTGGACATCAGGGAACAAGGTGTGAGGGAAGCAGATTGAGATTAAACTGGGAAGGCCCAGAGAGAAGCCAGGCACAGTAGCACAGGCCTGAATCCCAGCACTAAGGAGGCAGAGGTGGTGGATCTCTGTGAGCTTGAGGCCAGCCTGGTCTACAGAGTGAGTTCCTGGACAGTCAGGGCTACACAGGGAAACCCTGTCTCAGAAAATCATAATGACAACAACAACAATAATAATAATCATAATAGAAAGACCAGAGGAGGCAGGAGTGAAAATTAGAATCTCAGCCCAGTATGGACTGTCAATAGGTTGAGCCTGGTTCCCATCAGGATCCTGTTACTGAATGAGCCTGAATCCCAGGCTGAGTCCTCACACAGGATGAGACTAAATCCAGTTGAACCTTGGTCCCAGGCTAAATTTCTTCCTCTGGCTCAGCCTCACGTCTTCCTGAACATGACCCTGACCTGACTATGTCCCCTTAGATTCTGCTCATTTCCCAGCTGCCTCTGAGCAACCAGGATTTTAGGAATGAAAAACGCCTTTCTTGGAACTGGACATGCCAACAGCAGAAATCACTCACCTGAGAAGAGGGCGACATTGGCATGCTTGGGGTCGTAGGGGCAGCGGGCCATACCACTGATGTTGTCTCCAAGAAGCTGCAGTGTGTCCATCTGCAGGGAGGACAGAATCTAAGAATACGTCTCACTCTGCCTGGTAGCTCCAGCCTTCCCCAGTCCTCCACTCCAAGCAGAACCCTAGCTTCATACTGTATTGCTGTGTGATTCTGGCCAGGCAATTAACCTCTCAGGGCCTCAGTTTTCTGGTCTGTGAATGGGCCCGAGTTTATTGTAATCAGACTTGGAAGACAAGGGAGATAAGCCTGAAAAACCTCGTATAGGGGTGTGTGTGGCTGAGAGGAAGCACAGGATAGATGGAGGGCGAAGAAGATTCTTGGGGTCTTGAGAGCTGAGACTCACACTGTAATTGGCACAGATGGGATTGAATGCATTGGAGCCGCACACGAAGAGCGTGGATTCGTCACGAAGCAGGAGCACCTTGACAAAGTTCCGACACTCACCCTGGGGTGGGGAAGAAGGAAGGAGTTGCAGAGGGTGTTGCCTGGTCCCTGTGCACAGGGCTCGGACTGGGAGCTCAATCAAGGCTGACCCAAGAGACGGGGCTATTCCCAAGGGATGAAGGAGATTGGGCGTGACCTGAGTAGATTGGGCGTGACCTGAGTAGATTGGGTGTGGCAATCGAGGCACCTGTCCTTGAACATAACAGTAACAGCTCTGAGAGGAAGAATCACTCCGAGGCTGCAGGGAAGTTTGAGGCCCAACTAGAAACATGGCCAGGGAGGGTAGGATGGGGATAAGCCTGGACAAGGACAGGTTCCTCTTACCTCTTGCTTGCCCTTCATCCGACACACATCGATGTCACTGGGGTTGGAGCGCCAGGTAAGCTTCTGTCAGAAAAAAAGTGTGGTGAGGGGAGTGTGCCTCTCAGCATCCGGCAGATCCCTTCTCCCAGCCAAGTCCATCTTGGACTCCAGCTCCCCTTGAAGAGCTCTGCCCCACTGCAAGCAGTCCCTCTTCCTCACCCGCTGATACCGCAGCTCCGTGGATGTGGATGGCTCCAGTTCTACTTGGTACAGGTTGTCTCTGCAGGAGAGCAGGAGAGCATGGTACAAGAGATGGAGGGAGAAGGACCCTATCACTTCAGTCCAATAACAGTAAACATGATGTCCATCTGCCATCCACATCATTCCTGGTCTGTATTGTGATTTCTGCCTTTGAAATCTATCCCATGCCCACCCTTTTCTCAGTCTGCATGCTGCCACCATGTCCAGCCTCAAACCTCACAGCTTGGACACATTCAGGCCTCGGCACTGACTCAGCCTTGGGAAACTGCCAGCAGGAGGCGCCTGTGAGCATCTAGTAAACTTGCCTAGAGCCCGAGTTCTCTTTTGCATTCCCCTCCATTACTCTGTATAGGCACTCAGTAAATTATGTCTTAGACATTGCCCCTAACAGTACACATGCATCACGCAGCGTCCAACGCCCTTAAGACTCAGGCATAAGCTGGGTGGTGGGCGCATGCCTTTAATCCCAGCACTCAGGAATAGAGGGAGGGGGATCTCTGTGACTTAGAGATGCCAGCCTGGTCTACAGAATGAATTCCAGGACAGCCAGGACTACACAGAGAAATTTTGCCTCAAACAAACAAACACCACCCAACAGCACCTTTAAACGGAGTGCTCAATAGCCTTAAAAAAGGTGCTGAATACCTTGAAACGCAGCATTCAGCCCCATGGGGTTACACTTTCCAGCCAAGCAATAGGCCTATCATGGACCCCTCAAATTCGCTCTTCTGGGCACCTTAACATTTGCATACCTGTCCCCGATGAACAGTGTCCTGTTAACACGTAGCACTCTCTGGATGTTGAGGTCCTCAGCACCCTCTGCAGGGGTCAGACGACCAGGCCCGCTGCCCACGAACACGGGGTAGTGGCTCAGGTCTAGGGGAGGGAGTGGAGGGAGAATTCGTTTGGGAACAAGATCCTGTCCACCCGAGACCCTGACACACCCCTGCCCATCACCCCGCCCCCCGCCCAGACTCACAGTCCCTGGGAGCCACACTGAGTGGAGGTGGTTCATCTGGGAAAAGGCCATGGGTGACCCTCAGAAGCAACAGCAGGAGGAACAGCAGGGCCGGGCGTGGAGGGGGCGCTCGCGGGGTCCACATGGTGAGGACCAGGTGACCACAGGTAACACCTACAAGCCAGAAGGCCAGTGAGTGGAGCTTCCTGCAGTTCCATAAGAGGCCATTAGGGGGCGCGCGAGTCCCTCTCTTCCTCCAGAATAAAAATAATAACATTGATAATAATAATGACGCTCAGAGGTTGTTTAATTAACAAGCGACTTTAAGACCACATGTGCATAAAATTCTCAGGAAATAGCTGCAACCAAAATGCATTAGGTAATTAAAAATTAATCACGAGAATTACAATAATGGATATTATCTTAAAACGTGTGTTTAAAAATCCAATCTCAAAAAGCATTTTAAAAAAATCCTTTGGGAGCTGGAAAGATGGCTCAGTGGTTAAGAGCACTGACTGTTCTTCCAGAGGTCCTGAGTTCAAATCCCAGCAACCACATGGTGGTTTACAACCATCTGTAATGAGATCTGATGCCTTCTTCTGGTGTGTCTGAAGAGAGCTACAGTGTACTTATATATAAATAAATAAGTCTTTTTTAAAAATCCTTCAAATTAAAGCGGGAAAAACTTTAGAGCTTGGCATCATGGCATAGGCCTGTCATCTCAGCCATGGACAGGCTGAGGCAGGAGCATCATTAGTTCTAGGACAGCCTGGTCTACATAGCAAGACCCCCACGATAAAACCAAATGGCCACAAAATTAGAACAAACACACAAAGAGAAACCGTATTTCCAATTCAAAGGCTGAACAAAACATAACAGAATTAAAAGTCCTTGGTATTTTATAAACCACAACATAAGCGATGGGAGTCGTAGAACATTGCAGTGTACAGAGGCCTTGGTGTCGTTGGTGGGTTTGACTTCCTGTCCCCTTGGACCGCTTCCTTCTGCTCTCATTCATAACTGAGGAATCCCGAGTGTGTGAAAACACGTGGGACCCCAGCCCTCCAAACCTGGGGACCCGGGGCAGGGCAGCACCTCCCTACCAGAAAGGAGTACAGTCCAATTTGAAACACTCCACATGGGATTCTCAGCAGCTTCGTCAGTCTCCAACAAATTCTGGGCCTCAGTTTCCCCTTCCAGGCAGCAGAGATGTCCCCCAGCCATCCCCTGACTTTGTGTCTTGGCGATCCTAAGCCACAGTGGGTGGGGTGATGGAGGGAACATCAGCCCCAAGTTAACATCAGCGCCTATTCTAACGGTCAGGGCCAAAAAACAGGAAGACCTTGCACAGCTTCCTCTGCCTGACCCGGGCTTCCAGGATTTGTGACTCAGAGTACTCGTGTTCTAGGACATGAGCCTACTTCCTTACGAGCTTCCTAAACTGGCTCCTCGCCTGTGCTGTCCTTCTGTACCCGTCCGATGACCCCAAATTCCAGGAGACTGACCTCTGCTCTATGGCCATCCTAACCCTCTGGTACCAGCCCCAGACCCTCAGTAGGGATTCTAGGCAAGGCTCCCTAGAGCCCTGGGGGATTTGAGGGGGAGGAACAGCTTAACTCACAAGCCACGCCCCCAGCTCTTTGACTTTGCTTCCTGGGACAAGGTCTGATTCTGTAGCTCCAGACTCAGCAACCACAGGAGCTGCTTTGAGAAGCTCTGGGTTCAACGAGAACCTCTACCCGCTTCTCCCAAATAAGATAGAATAATAAATATAAAATGTTTTGAGACAGAATCTTACTATGTAGACCAGGCTGACCTCAACTTTCCAGAGATCCACCCCAGAGCCATGAATCATCCTACATGATCTCCAGATCCTCGGCCGTGCCCCCCGGCTATGGCGGGCTGAGTCTTCGGGCGTCACCACTGAACTCGGGGTTCTAACCCGTCTCAGACACGCTGCAGCATCCCTGCATGCCAAAGCCCCTCCATGGCACCGCACAAGAAGTCTCCGTCACGCCCTCTCTCTGTCACGAAGCCTAACTTCCTCGCCCCACCACCCCACAGCCCCAGGTTTATGCCATAGTGGTAACTCATTTTCGACTCCACCACAAAGTTCTCTAGCACACAGTAAATGGAAGGAAACCATTGGCCTTTCTCCTCCATCAGCGCCCAGGCTGTCTCCGCCACCACGTCCTCTCTGCCCTCACGCTCTGGACACGAGGGGGCGCCTGCGAGCAACCGGCCCGCCGTTAGTCCTCCGCGCTGCCATCCCATCGAACCTCCCTCCCTTTCTTTCCGACCCTTGCTTTCCCCCTCCCCAACCTTCTCACGGCGCTCTGACTCGCCCAAGGGCTTTTGCACAAGCTTGACACCTTGGGGGACAGCAGGCAGGCCCGCATGGTTTTCCTAGGGCCAAGTAGACTTTTGGTGCTCAGTAATCACTTGTTGTATATGAATAAATAATCAACACTTAGTATTGCGCCCCCACCCACCTCAGTGTTCTTCAGTCCTCTGGCACACACCCAATGTCTGGCTTAGACCAGTCCCTCCCTGTGAGTCCCCAGGAAGTCAGACCACCTACATATTCCCAAGTGTGCTTTCACCCCAGGCAAATGTCCCAGCTGTGAGAGGGGCACCCACACGTGTGTTCACACCTGTCTCAGGGTGCACACCCAGAACCTGCCTGTGAACCTCCCCCACGAGTGGCTTCCAGGGACAGCCCAATTCATTGGCTGTGTGGGGAAACTGAGGCCCAGGATGTGGGATGGAATAGCCAGTGCCTGTGGTTCTCATGCAAACCCTAACTAAGCTCTGCGACCAGTGACTGAACCGGCACTTCCTGGACTTTGACTGCCCCTCTCTGTGTGCCAGGCTCCTGTGACAACTGTAAATGTCCTAAGCATCAAAAGCACCCCCTGAGGGGCAGAACATCCCCTAGTCGATAGTTGTTCTACAATCTTCTTTAGCCACTCAGATTCCCCAAGGGCCAGGGCACCCTCCACCCCATCACCAGGCCTCTTTAAGTAAGTTCTATTTTGAATCTAACGTGGGTCTTTCTTGCTTCCATGAGGGTTGTGTAAGGGCTCTTCCACACCATTCCACTGACACCAAGCAAATCACAGCATACCTTCCATGCCCTGCCTCACCTGGCCTGTGACTCCAGGCCCTGATGCCACTTTCCTGGACTTCTCTGGACTCCACAGGGAACACAGAGACCAAGGGCTCTCTGCCGATTGCAATCCCCTGCCACCACCTCCTCTGTAGTTGTGCTCCCTGCAGGCCACTGCCTCAGGGTTCCGGCTGTGCTGCTGGTGTCCCCAGGGGGAATCAAGTGACTGTGGGGCAGCCGGGCCCCTGTGCTGGCCTGGTCTGGTTACCAGCTCTCCTTACAGCTGCCCTCCAGCTGCCTCTCTGGCCCCACTTAGCATAGCCTCATGTCCCCCTCAGCACAAACCTCTTCCGGACTCATTACTGCTGCTTCAGTTTCCTCACCCACAAGACAAGCCCGTAGCACACACCCACCTCAGTAAGTTATCAAAGTGTATATGAGCAGTGCACGGTAGTTGATTAGCAGAAGGATATCTCTGAGCTTGCTGAGTCCTTCAGTGCCCTGGTGGTCACTGCTGTGTCCCTGAGCCTAACATAGGGCCGGAATAGAGTAGTCACTGATAAATATCAGGTGAAAAAAGAACCCTGGCAAAGGCATGCGTACCCAGACTCCCTGAGTCCAACTGCAGGCCAACATGGCCATAGATGCCCAGGCCTTGGAACTACAGCAGGTATACAGAAGGTAGTCAATAAATGATGTACAAAGCTCCCCATAGGTGTGAATCCACTTTATGCCCACACCAGTCTTGAGACCATGGAAAGTACAGAGCTCAGAGAGGTTGAACTATTTGGCTGAAGTCACACAGCACACCCCAGTGGATGGTGGGGAGAGGAGTGAGGTGACTTTGAACCACACCTACCTAACATGTGACTGTTCAATGTTTACCTACATCTGACATGAGGACACCTAAGATATGACAGGCAGCTGGGGCCTCACTAAGGACTGCTGGGAACAAGAAGTGTCAGCAAAGAGCCTGAAGAAGACAAAGGTGGAAAATAGGTCCCCGAGGAAAGATCATGGTGTCAGAGTGGACCAGGGGTGCCATTTAAGTCAGGACTCAGTAATGGCGGACACACAGGTAGAATGGATGTAGAACCACACACTGGTAAAAGTCAAGCCCTGTCACGGAGAGGGTGACCTCAGGGGAACGTGTCTTCTCAGAACCTTTAAGATGACCCCCAGCACACACTTAGGAGCACCTGTGTTCCCAGCTCAGATCTGGAGCGTCCACTGTGCAGAACTCTGTGGTAGCATGTCAGAGGACATCTACCTCAGTACCAGGGATAGTGACTGCTCTGACTTTTCACAGGTGGCAATACTGAAGCCACCCATAGGGACCCACCTAGAGATGAAGAGGCCCCCAACTCCTGCAGGCACCAGTACCCATAGTCACTGCAGCCACAGCCCTCCAGCCCAGAGCCATGGTCACTGCTCCCTGTTCCCAGCCACAGGGGCCTCCTCCACCGTACCAGGCTGCATCCTGCAACTGGGGCCTTTGCACAGCTGTGTCCCCTACCCCGGGGTCTTCGCATGGCTGTATGTCTGCTGCAGGGTTATTCCTCTCAACCATTCCACCCCTGTTCCACCTCTTCTTCCAGCCCCTGGATCTAAAACCACCTCTAAAACCTCAGCTGCAGCACCCATGTTCTGTCTTTAAGGTGTTCAGCGCTGGTATACTTGGTTTGCACGGTTGTGAATTCAACAGCCATGTGGGTAGGGGACTGGCCCTATCAACACTGGCCATTGGCTTTGTTTTACACATGTAGAAACTGAGGCTCAGAGAAGGGCAGGCTTGATCCAAGGGTGGCTCCTGCTGCCAGGCGAAGAGCCACATCCTGGCAAGGGCTCTCTGCTACCTCTTGTATCAGAGAATACGTGACCACCCAACACAGCCTTCACAGCTCTAGCTGTAGTGCCCCTTCTCCGTGCACCTTTCCTGAGTTGCAGTGCAGAATCAAACATTCCCTAGCTTCAGTTTGCTTCCTCCACTCCAGTCCCAGCTATAAACAGCAGAGTAAACTAGGATCTGCCTCTGTTCCCCTTCCATGGTCTGAAAGAGTCTTGAGGAACAAATAGAAAAGTTAGGCTTACTGTCTGAGCCAGACACAGACCACGGCACACAGGAGCCACTGGGAATGCTTGTTTACTGACTGACTGACTGACTGACTGACTGACTGACTGACTGACTGACTGACTTCCCTAATCACCTAAGGCCCTCCTAGAAACCTATAATCCCCCTTAGGGCTCTTGAAGCATTCAAGAAGTTCCTTGGGGCTGAGCCAAGAGCATCCTGGGAAATGTAGTCTTCAGCCGGTCTGGCCTCTCAACTGAGTTAAAAGTCACCTACCCACTCTGGTTCCAGAAAGTCGCAGTCTCGTGCCAGTGCTCCGGCTCCCAGCAGCCCTTCCTTGAGGCCCGCAAGCCCGGAGGCCTCGTCATCTCCTCTCTCCTCTACCACCCTCCCTGGCTCCTTGTGCCCCTGGGGATGAAGCTCCTGCTCCAGCTTTCTCGTCTCACCCCACTTCAGAAAGTTCAGCCACCCTGGAAAGTCCTCCCATTCCCCAGTTCAGTGGCAGAGTCTGTCCTCCCAGCTGCCACCTCCAGGGCCACACCCAGGGTCAGCTCAGGACACCCGCCTTCCCAGGAGAAGCCAGTCACCTTTTCTGTCCGGCTCACCTGTCCGCAGGCTGACGTCACCTCCTCCAAGGGCAGCTGCCTGCCTGCCCTCTGCCAATGGATAGACAGACAGATGGACAGGACTAGGGCTGAAAGCCCCGGAGAATGGAGGACCAGGAGGCACCGGGACACACGCAGCTGAGTGAGGAGCCGGCAGAGCCTGTCCTGAGGAGGCCGCACAGAGACTGACTACCTGCCCCAGAACACACAGAGAAGCTAAAGTTCCAATCCACTTCCTGCCAGTGACTGAGACATCAGGGCCACCCTTGGAAGGGACAGGGACTCGCGAGCACTAGGTTTTCAGTTAATGGAAAGAGCGGGGTTCCCCCTCTTGCTGTGGAACTCAGGGCCTCACAATATGGGGAAGCCTCAATTGCCGCTCAGTGCCTCAGTTTCCCCATCTCCTCTTGGCCACCCTACTATTGCTGACAGACACGATACAGATACAAGATGCCCCCAGGCTGCCATCTACCAAGCAGGGAGCAGTGGCCACCCAGTCAGAGGGCCAGACAGGATTAGGCTATGTCCAGATCCAGGCCCTGAACCTTAGATCTCCCCCACTTCTAACCTCTCTAAATAGCCTGAAGGCAATCGTGAACCCTGAAAACCCGCTAGAAAATCCGAGTCCAAGACACACAGAGTATAAAGACGTGTTGTAACCAGGCAGAGGCGCTCTGGCCAGTCCCTTCAGCCATTCTGTCCCCAGGGCCATCCTCCTCCTCCCAGAGCTTACTGGCCTGCAATATTGGGGTTCCCAACTCCATTGCGGTTTGGGGTGGGTGTCAGGCAGGTAGAAAAAATAAGAAGTCGGGGGTGACACAGATGTCAGGTAGAGTGACACAGACCTCTGCAAGGGTGCCGGAGATCTAGAGAGCAACACAGACCTCAGGCAGGTGACAGAGACCTGGGAATCCCAGATGGGAGTGACATAGACCTTAGGCTGGGGTGACAGACCACGGGCAGAGAGGGCCTGGGATCCTAGAGTCCCTCCCGACCTCAGGGCTGTCGTAGGCCTAGAATTCTCCATCTGAGGCCGAGGTGGGGGGTTTGGCCTGGCAGCAGCCCTGGGGAGGCGCCCCAAAGTCGGCAGTGGAGAGCAGAATGGGGCACGTGACCCCCGCCCCAGGGACCAATCAGCGCCGCGGTCGGCCTGGGGGCCACGGTGGCACCCACCCCGCGCCGCTGCCAGAGACGCTCCTTTGTCCCATTGTCAGGCTTTGGGGGGGGGGGCTTGGCAGCCCAGTTTCGGGCTGTGCTGCAGCGGGGGCGTTGGCCGCGGCCTGTGTTGGGGGCCCTGTGTTCATGCCAGTTGCGGGGCCAGCAGAGACCAGCGGGGACCCGAGAGCCTGGGGTGCAGTTGGTGCACAGGGCCGCGTGGGGACCCACAGGAGGTCGCGCTATGTGTCCCGCCCCCTCCCCCGCTCCCACCAGTAGGCCGTCACCCCAATAAGCCACTGTCGATGCCACGGCGTGGTGAGCCCCGGCTTTGGCTGCAATCCCCGCCCGCTGCGCAGCCCGTTAGCCCCGCCCAAGGCGCTGGAGCTGCGACCGCACGCGGGGGGCCCCCCAGGCCAGTGCCGTTGCACGAGGCGCCCGCGCCCTGCGCGCGCCTGGTGCGTGCATGTCCACTGCATCTGTCCCTGAATCTGTTCCTGCATCTGTCCCTGCGTCTGTCCCTGCGTCCGTCACCGCATCTGTCCCCGGTGCATCTGTCCAAGGTGCGTCCCCGCGTCCGTCCCTGCACTCACCTCCAGCGCAGGCCGAGCACCTGCCCGGCTCCGCCCCGGCCCCGCAGCGCCTCAGCCCAGTCTCCCACGCGCGGGCGGCTCCCGCGGGGGCGCAGCGCGGTGTCCCGGACGCGGCCGCATCTCTGCCGCCGCCGCTGCGACTCGCAGCTCCGCCACCTCCGCCCCCCCCCCGCGCCCAAGCTCGGAGCTCCGCAAAACCCGGCACAGATCATCAAGGAGCGGAGCACAGACGGGAGAGGGCGCCTCCACCATCTCCGGCCTCAGTTTCCCTTTCTCTGTCTCTCCTCGGGAGTGGCTCTAAAGATCACCCGCTCCCGCACTGAGCTGCGCTCTGTTCTGACTCTGGACATCTCCAGTATACCATAGGCACTCCATAGACGTTTTGCTATTGTATATTCCAGTGAATTTCCAATTCATCTGACCGGTCACCCACACACAGGAACCACATGGATATGGAGAGAGGTCCCACGGTCCTGGTGGCTCATGACATCATTGAGTCAAACCATCAAGGTCTCCTTTATTAATTTATAATGATGATTGACTAAGGCCTGCCCCAGCACGCCGGCAACACTCACTTTCTGAGGGACATTGGGACAGCAAGATATCTCTTTCCATGCCTCAGTTTCCCACTATCTAAAGCCCCAACCCATCTCGGTCATGACGCTGAATGAAAACCTCTCTCGGATTGGCCTCACCTCCTGGCATCTCCCAGATACAGCAAGCACTCCACAACTGCTTTTGTAATTGTCTGTGGAGTTGAGTCCTGCTCACATAGCTGTCCCGCAGCTCATCCAGCTGAGGACTCTCAACCAGAGGTTGGGACTCTGAGCTGCCTGGGACAGCCAAGTCTGTGGGTGTCAGGATTTGAATTCTGGCTTGTGGGCACCCTGAGGGGTTGGAGCAGACTCCCTGGTATCACCACTGTGGTGACAGGCTGAGACTTCACTTAGTCCATCAGCTTTTCTGTCCCCTGTATATCAGCCAAGACACCGCTTCTGTGGAGAAACTGAGGCAGGCGATGAAGCCAGTTCTCAGCCTACTCAACTTGGCCCAGGATCGAGTTTATCTGACAAGCATTTATTGAGCGCACCAACAGTGTCTTTCGACACGGGGGTCTGCCAACATGACCGACCAGTGGCTGCAGAATTCAAGGTGCAGAGGGCTCAGGGGTCTCCTGGGGCAACAGATAGGGAAGAGGGGACATCGGGCTCCTGAAGGATCACGAGTGGATTTGGCAGGGAACGCAGAGTAGGGGTGTAGGGGTGGCCTGTCCCCAGGAGACCTGTCTGAACAAAGGTGTTATGGTCATGAATGATGCCTCTTTCATCAGGGAGGTCAAGTCACCCTCCCCCAGCAGGCTCCAGCGGGTCTCCGTCATGGAGAGTCAAGGAGGAAGGAACTTGCCTGAGGCCTCCAGAGTTATCTTGAGGGCCCCTTCCCTAAGCTGTGATGCTCCAGGAAGGCCCCGCCCCCTGGGCCTCAGTTTCCCTAGCTTCCGCAGCGTTACTCTCCCGCCCTGCTCCAGGCGGCAGCGATTCCAGTACGGATTTTGTGAACGCCCGAGGCTACAGACACCTTCTACCCAGTCGGGTTGCGGCCCAGGGGTGCAAGGGGGCCTAGGGAGACCGCAGGAGGGATAGTCGGCCTCAAAGACCCCAGACGGGGAGGTTGGGCCCGGGCACAGCGGAGATTCGCTCCGGCCACCTCGCGCTCCCGCGCGTCCCTCTTCTTCCCTGCTTGCTGTGTGACGCCAGGCAGCTCCCTGACGCTCTCTGGGCCCACCTGGAGCCCAGCAAGGGAACGGGCCAACTCGCAATGGGCCACCTGGGTCCCTATCCGGGCAGTCCCCTGCCTCTGTTTCCTTCTCCATAACAGGCAGTCGTGGGGTCCAAGCTTGAGATGGTGGGAGGGTCATCTTTACTCCGCGGTTGTACTCAGTATCACTCCGGTTCGGGACCTGACCAGGGAATCCCCAGGGGCTGCTCAAAGGGCAGCTGCGATTGGCTGAGGCCTCCTGTGACGTCAGACACTCCTGAAGCCCCTTCCCCAAGAGAGGCTCGGGGCGGGGGTGGGGGGGGACGACGGCCTCTGGAGAGGTGCTCAGGGTCCGGTGAATTGGGATGTTCTCCCAGCCCGAGGTGGCAGCTGAGAAGCGCAGAATTTGCGCGTCCCCCAGTCCCTCACCGCCAGCACCCCGGGGGCTGCAGCTGCTCAGTCCACCCAGCTGGTCTCCGGAGCTGCCTGACATGGGGGAGGGATGCAGCGGGCTCCGACCCTTTCTCGCCCCTGTCCTTTGACCCCTGGGTCGGGGGAGTCCTCCCTTAAACCCCAGGCCCCTCCTGGGGCTTTTCTCAGTGTTGGGAGAGTGGCCGGGGTGTGATGCTGTAGGATCACATGTCCCCAACTCAAGACCAGGAGCAACCTTCAGGAAACGTAGGAAACGCAACCAACATTAACGAAACAATCCCCTCTGGGGTGCAGACTCCTAAGGATGCGAGGGGCCTATAATAGGCACCTGCTGTATGCAGTTCCTGGATTCCTGAACATAGCTACTGCTACCCTCTCAGTGAGGAAATCTAGGCCCTGGGGACCTAGATTAGCTGATGAGTCCACCAGGGAGTGGAGTGTCAACCTCAGCCTTAAAGCATAGTGAACTTGCGGGATGGCCCTTCATCCCCGGAGGCTCCAGCTCCTGCCTCCCCTTCTCTGTCTCTCTGCTGGTTTTGTTTGTTTGTTTGTTTGTTTTTTTCAAGAGTCTATTCCCACCCAAGGACAGGGCCCAGGTCTGCCCTGCCCACTACTGTGCCAGCACAGCAGTGGAGCGATGAATGCTGTCAGGGCCTGTTTCCTTGAATTGAGAAAACTGAGGCTCAGCTGGAGGTGGGGTGAGCCCGATGCCACTCACTTTCCCCACCAGTAAGGCAAGGCAGCAATGGGGACCTTCTTGCCAAAAGAGAGAATTCCAGTGAGACAATGACTTCTGGAACACATATTGAACACCTACTGTGTGCATAACAACAGGTGCTTTGCACATCTAAATAACTCTGAAAACAACTTTATTGAGCACCTGTGCTGTATACCGTAGTCCAGGTACTTTGCTCATTCAGATAACCACAGAAGCACTATTGTCTGTGGTGTGCACTGTGACTAAGGTACTTTGTAGGTTTGGATAACCTTGCGCGTTCCTCCTGAACACCTACTATGGTACCACAGCTAGGGCATTCTGCACACTGGGATGGGTAACCTCAGGAGAGCACTTGCTGTATCGACTCTGGGCACTTTGCACTTCTGTGACCAAGCAGAATTCAAACCCAGGACAGAGGGCTGTGGGGTTGGTCTGAGTCCTCCCCTGTGGAAAGAGGATTCCTGTGAGGCTGAGCTGTGTGTGGTGGCTGGGACTGCCCTGCACCTTCCAGTGAGCGCTGCCCAGCTGAAACCCCCAGACACCCCCTCTCCCACTGGCCTCAGCAGATCTCCTCGGAGGTCTGAGCAATTACAACATTTGCACTCTAACCAGCAAAATCCCCCAAAAAGCTCAGTCATCTTCATCCTCCAAGCCATTATTTGCATATGCAAATAAGGCAACTGCATACTGGTCCCCAGAGCTGGAAGGGAGGAGGGATATCCTGATAAAGCCACCATCACACTTGCCTGGGCCCTGAGAAGGAAGAAGGAAGGCTCTAATTCAGCCTCAGGGCCTTTGCACACACAGGGCAGCACTGGAGTGGTTAGAGGTAAGCACAGTGGAGACTGCAGCTCATGGAGGTTGCAATCCAAACCTTGTCTTTGACTTCAGAAGCAGGTTGATTTACAAAAGGTCATTGCTGAAGATGTCCAGCACATAGTAGGCACTCAATCTCATATTCAGTTTCCTCCCACCACTATATTCCTTAGAAGCTGGGGGAGGAGCCAGTGTCCCCGTAGGTGTCTAGGGTAGTGTCCACAAAAATCAGTCCCATAGTAGGACAGCATTCAGGGCAGCAGCCTGGAAAGAGCCATACAGATTGGCCCAGCTGAACACTGAACTATTACACAGTTATGTAATCCATGTTGGTCCTGACACAGATGTCCTGCTGGGTCGCCACACTCAGGGAAATAGCCACATGCAAAAGAACATGCACTGCATAGTCCCTGGAGTCCTCACAGCTAGAGACAGGAAGTGGGAAGGTGATGGCAGCAGCTTGGAGAAGGGTAAGGTGTAGAGGGATGGAGAGTTCTGGAGATGACAATGGAGACAGCGCAAAGGTGTGTGAGTGAGCTTTACACTGACAAGCTGGGTAAATTCCGTGTGATGGACATATTCCCATAATTAAAAAAGAAAGGTGGAGAGACTGAGCTAGTGAGAAGAGGACTCAGGTGCAAATGACCTCACTGTGTGGCACCTGCCACCATGGGCCATGGGTCACACTGACATCAGTGTGTGTTGGGGACACTTGCAGCTCTGAGCTCAGGCTCACATGCTTCATGCCCCACCTGAACCAGCTCCACTCCTCTACAAACCCTACTTACCCAGCTAACTTGAGAGTGTGTGCACCTACTATGCGTGAGTGTTCACCTACTGTATGCTGGGCACACACTGTTCTGACAGAGCTTAGGCACCAGGCACCACCTATTCTGTATACAGTTATTGAGCACCTTCTGCATGAAACAAAAACACAGGGCAAACACTCTCTCTTCAAGGTCCTATCATTCCAGGGAGACAGACACAAAGAAGAAAAAAGAGGTCTATCCTTGTCTTTGTTGCAAAGCAGGGACAGACATTAAAGGAGGGGAGAGGATGGGGGCGGGGAAACCTTAGATGTCTGGTCCCAGCAGGTCTCACTGAGGGAACAAACAAATAGAGACCAAAAAGAACTGAGAGAAAGCGGTTGTGCAAAGGCCCTGGGGCAAGAGAAGCCTGAAATAGAATGGAGCATAGTGGGAAGGGGTGAAGAATATGAGGGGCAAGAGTGAGTCACTCTGATTCCTCTTGGGCCTGTGCTCCACTAAGGCCTCCACCGAGTGCCAACTCCACCACCCTGGGCTGGCTTGTTCTTGGTCTAGCACATAGTAGGACCAGATGGGGTGTGAGGTCACACTGTGCAGTGGGGTGGGGACAAACCTTGCCCAAGCTCCAGATCCTACCCCTACCCTTACTCTGGAGTCTGGAGAATACCCCCATTGGGGCAGATTCTGGGCCCGTATGAATGAGGGGGAGAAGCCCATGTCCTCGGCACTTCCACAGTCACCCCCATAACCAAGATGGGTCCCCAAGGCCCCCAGCCTGCTACCCACAGAGGCTTGGTGGGCCCTGGGTCCCTTAAGCACTGAGGGAGTGGCTATAACTACATGTGACTCATTTACATAAATGCTGCATCAATTAGCATATCCATTACCAGCAGCCACGGGAGGGGAGGAGCCTATGCACCCACGTGATTTTGCAGATGAGGAAACTGAAGCCCATGATGAGGAGAAATATGCAGTACATAACAGAAAGACTAGTGAGAACGATTTCTTCTGGAGGCCAAGGAGAAAGTAGACAGCTAGTCTGACAACAGGGACATGTCTGAGGAGATGACAGGAGACAGAATATCCAGAGAAACCCCAAGTGAGGTGGGGAAGGTGGAGGCATGGGGGTGGGGAAGCAAGGTATTTCAGGCAGAAGGCTCTGCCCAAGCAAAGGGGCCGGGCAGCAGTCGCCAGTGCAAAGGTTCACAGCTCTGCATAGACGTTCCTGAGAGAAGATTACAGAGAACTGAAGATTTTACAAGGCAATATCTCCTATTACAGGTACCCAGCTGGAGAAGGAAGAGGAGAGGGGAGAGATGTGCTCTTAGGGGAAACTGAGGCACTGTCCTTTCTCTGTCTTCCAATAATGATCCCCTGGGGCAAGGATGCAAGCTAGCAGCCCAGGCCAGAGATGAGCCCTGAAGCCAGGGAGGGGCAGGAGGCGGCTCTCCTCCAAAGTTGTATTTATAGATTCTGTTTGATGTCCCCACCGTTCAGAGGCTGACCTGGTTCTTGGCAGCTGCGGAAGGAGAGAAGGAGGAGGGTTCTAGGAGCTGTAGCAGAGAAGAGGAGACTGGAGATGGGGGAGGAGGCCAGGTACACTCAGGGGCAGACCTTAGGCTCAGGAGAGCGGCAGGGAGCTAGCCTCAGCTTTTGCTTTTACAATATGACTTCAACACTCTATTTTAACAATGTTTTGTGTGTGCATGTGTGTATGTGTGTATGCCACAGCTTGTGGCCGTCAGTAGACAGCACCTGGGAGGGAACTGGTTCCCCCTTTCCACTCTCTCTCTCTCTGAAGTAGGTCCAGGGAAGTAAATTCAAGTCACGGGTTCCTTTAACTGCTGAGCCCTCTCATAGGCCCTGATACACAGATTCTAAGAATCAGTATCTCAGGATGCACTCTGCTTCCCTATGTAGCCAAAGCTGGCCGATCCTCCAGCCTTCTGCTTCCCAGTGCTGGCGCTACAGGCATGCATCACCATGGCTTTACATTTTAGCCCAGTGACATCAGCCTTTGATGTCATCATAAGAGATGGCATTACCACCAGGAAGCATGCCGTTGATCCCAGGTGGTCCCTGTGCTATCCCTGAAAGGCTGTGTGACTGTGGGTCAATTGCTCAACCTTTCTGGGCCTGTATGTATAAAGAGGGACTTTCCTCTCTGTCCCTTGAACTCAGTGGTCTGTAGAGTGGTGATCCAAGACATGCCAGCCATAGGTTCACAGCACTTGGCGAGTGGAGGCAGGAGGATAGCCAGGTTAAGTGAGCTTCAGAGTGAGACTGTGTCTCAAGAGACTAAACACAGAGGCTGTGGATGCAGCTAACTGGCAGTGCTCTCTGGGGACACTTGAGGCCCTGGCTTTCCTCCTCAACTCAGTATGACCCAGAGGGACTCACTTCTGGGATCCCAGCCCTGGGATCCTGGAGTCAGGATGGTGGTGTTGCTGCCCCCCACCCCCATCCCTGTGCTTCAGTAGCTGTGGTGGATGTTACTGGGGAGTGGGGAGCCCTATCCTTACCTGTCTCTGATGGCACATGGTGACTAGCACGATAGTGGGTGACCAGAGAGACCAAGCCAGTCAGCATCACACAGTCAGGCAGGCCTGAAGGCTAGGAGCTGAAGCTGAGGTCCTGTGAACTAGGTTTGGAAGTGAAGTAAGGCTCTCTGTGGGGTCAAGTGGGCCAGCGTCAGGCTTCTGAGGGCCTGGCTGGCGCCAGGCTCCAGGGTTAAGCCCCTGTGGCAGCTGAACTTCCGTGGACTTGCAACTCCCAAATCCCTGGAAGCACAGTACCAGGTGTTCCGGAACAGATGCTGGGGTTTGACAGGCCACTACACATGAAGAGGGACAGCTGCTGGGCCGGGTGGCCCCAGGGAGGGGCCAGGGTAGGGGAAGTGTTGGCCAGAAAGCCAGACCATAAGTCCCCTTGAACACCTGCCCTGAACATCTTATCCCTAGTCATGGGCGGGAAGTCAACTCCAGTCTCAAGCTTTGGGGACCATTTATGGAGCACCTGGTGTGCACCTGGTGCCCAGCAGAGCTCACCCTTTCCTAAAGCATGACTGAGAGGGTGCATGTGCCTGAGCATGGTCACCAGGAGTGACGTTCTCTTCCTGGCTTGGAACTCACCATGTAAGCCAGGACTGGGTTGTGTCTACCTCCAGAACTGAGATCCTCGGCTCTGCCTCACCCAAGTATGTGTTCTGGGTCCTCACACTTGCTACCCAGACCCCCGGTGGACATTTTTGCTGGACACTGTGTTGAACCCTCGTTTGCATGTGGAGCCTTAGGCCCAGAAATGCACAGCAAATCCAGAACCAATAGCCCAGGTTCTTCTTACCCCAGGACTTTGCTATTTTCTGCAAGTCACTGATACCTTGAGTCCTCAGGTTATGTAGGAAGACCAACTTCCCAATGTGCCTGCCTAGGCCTCCGTACTGTGATCTCAGTTGCCACGTGCCCCCATCACTACATATGTACTGGAGGCTCCATCATTGTGCACCTGTTCTGCCAGTTCCTCCATGTATCCTCCAACCCCAACAGGAGGCACAGACTTGTATGTGTATGAGGTAAAGAAGTCTCCGCAGGCATTGGGCTTTGGACCCCTCTGCAGAAGCGGTGGTGTAGGGACACCCCAAAACTTTGACTGTTCATGACACCGAATACTCAACTGCTGAAGGGTGAGGTGGGAGGGGCTGCAGCAAGAGGCGGTGCGGGTGGTACTGGTCTGATAAGGAGGCGTGGTCTGGGAGGGACTATGGGAGGCGGGGTCGAGAACGTAAAGGGTTCCGAGAAGGAGTGGCTAGGGTGAGGGAGGGGCTCGGAGTTTGTGTGCTGGGAGTCGGGGAGGAGTGGAAGTCTTTGGAGGAGGGCTGGAAAGGGGACTGGAGGGAAGGCCTGGTGTCTGGGGGATTCAAGACTTTGGCTGGAGTCACAGCAGTTTTAGTGAACCGCGTCACCCCTCCTGGTATCCTTACAGAAACAGGACAACGCCCGGGGTTTCAAGGTCTCCCCAGCCCGTGCCCCCTTCCCACCGCGCGAGTCAGCTGTGGCCGTATTTATAACTTGTGTCCCATGCCACTTCCCTTCCATATGGGATCGGCCGGATCACCCAGAATCCAAAACACCTGTCCCTGCTCAAGCTGGGGGAGGTGTAGACCGGGCTCCTCCCGCTCCTCACCCTCTCGCATCATCCCTGGGTCCTTTCCAAGGCCCCTTGAGGCCCCTAGTGTCGCCAGTCCTCACTCCCCTTCCAGATCTGACTCATTGTCCCCAACCTTGGGTCCGAACGGTTGGGCAAGGTGGGGGCTGTAGCCCGAGGTGAGGGGCTGCCTGCTGCTCACGGTCTCTGGGCAACGCTGGCTCACAGACAGCCTGGATACAGAGGCTGCGCTGTTCCCAGGGTGGGGCAGAAAGCTGGAGGTAACCTGGGGTGACAGCCTGGGAGGGGGTGTCTCATTCAGGGGATGCCAGAGCAAGGTCTGAGTGCTCCAGGTTACAGTGATGAGGCAGTGGGAATCCTTTCCCCTGCCTAGCTGTCCCCATTGAGTTCCCGGCTCTGGGAGCTTCACGAATTCTCCAGGACTGCCTTGTGCTCAGAGCTACCGTCAAGGAGTCTGCATCTTAACTCATTTTATGGGTCTGAAAACCAAGGCTTGGGAAAGGTTGCACAGGCCTGTCATCACAAGCTCTATGGAGCCAGAAGCAGGGAGATTGAATTGGAAGCCACCCTGGGCTGCATCCATACTGAGGGAGTAAGAAGCCACATTTTGGACTCTGGTTGGACATTGATCTCTGACACTTTCTTATGGGATCGTCCATTAGGCTCTGAGCCTTGGTTTTCCTCTGTAGTATAATGGGCTCCCACAGGAGGTGTGTTCAAGAGATTCTGGTTAGACTGGGTTAGAGGTCTCTCATCCAGCACCCAGAAAGCCCTGGGTTCTATCCTCTAGCTCCACAGATAGGCATGGTGTTGCAAGCCTGTCATCCCAGTGCTCTGAAGGGAGAGGCAGAAGGATTCAAAATTCAAGACCACCCCAACTGCAGAGTGAGTTCAAGACCTAAGACAGCCACAGGGATATGGAAGAGACTAGGGTGTCAGACTCTGCGTTCCATCTGCGCGGCTGGCCAGGCCACTCTGCCTCAGTTTCCCCAGCATTAAAATGCATGCTAGAACTGTCCCCATTTGGACAGGCCATTGTGGTAATGGAGGAGTGAATTCTCTAGCTGTTCTCCACGTGCATGGCTGGGCAGTCTCCCCAAACCACCTGCTTCTACTTTTGCCAGTGTTGTGCACTGGGTACCCAAGGTTCCAGGGCCTCCCAGGCCTCCAGGACAAGTCAGGGACAGGAGCTGGGAGACAGCTTCCTGACATCTGCTTGAGGACCCCATTTCTGAGAGTGACACAGTCCTTACCTGTCCCAGCTCTTGTATTTTCACTACGCAGACCACCGCAAAGTCAGTTGATGAGGACTCTAGACCATCACTCCTAGGGGACACATAGAAAACCTCTATAATCACTTAATCCACACAGTGAGCTCCCAGAGAGTCTGTCACCTCTCCCAGCTCACACAAGGGAGTAACAGTAGGGTTTGAACTTCAGGTTGGACTCTAGATGTCAGTTCTTTTTAGCGTTGAAACAGCAAATGGTTAACAGGATATTGAGCTTTGATCAGTACCTGTGGGAACTAGGAGTGTTGGGAATGGACAGAGTGAAAGACACACAACAAACAAGAAAACGATGGTCAGGGGCTGGGGATTTAGCTCAGTGGTAGAGCGCTTACCTAGGAAGCCCAAGGCCCTGGGTTCGGTCCCCAGCTCCGGAAAAAAAAAGAACCAAAAAAAAAAAAAAAAAAAAAAGAAAACGATGGTCATGGAGTCATTTGCATCTGAGGGAATAAACACAAAGGGAAAACAAAAAAAACCTTGTGGGTGAACAGACAAATGAATGGATGGGGGATGGGTGTGGATGGGTGTGGATGGGGGGGATGTGTGTGGATGGGTGTGGATGGGTGTGAATGGGTGTGGATGGGTGTGGATAGGGGATGGGTGTGGATGGGTGTGGATGGGGGGATGGGTGTGGATGGGTGTGAATGGGTGTGGACGGGTGTGGATGGGTGTGGATGGGTGTGGATAGGGGATGGGTGTGGATGGGTGTGGATGGGGGGATGGGTGTGGATGGGGGGATGTGTGTGGATGGGTGTGGATGGGTGTGAATGGGTGTGGATGGGTGTGGATAGGGGATGGGTGTGGATGGGTGTGGATGGGGGGATGGGTGGGGATGGGTGTGGATGGGTGTGGATGGGTGTGAATGGGTGTGGATGGGGATGGGTGTGGATGAGTGTGGATGGGGGGATGGGTGTGGATGGATGTGAATGGGGGGATAGGTGTGGATGGTGGATGGGTGTGAATGGGTGTGGATGGGGGGATGGGTGTGGATGGGTGTGGATGGATGTGAATGGGTGTGTTCTTGTGGATAGAAGTCCCAGAGTCTTCATTACAGTTCCTTTAGCCTGCTACACTGTCTCCAGGGAGCTTTAGCCTGCTACACTGTCTCCAGGAAGAGACTTCAGCTGGCACAGGCCCTATATGCTGCCTTCATGTGAGGCGGTTTCTTCTAGGCAGAGGCTGTCTGGACTGAGTCTTGAACAAAGTCCCCAGCAGTCCCTAGTAGTTTCTCATTCAAAGAGAAACTACTATTCATTTATTTCCCTGGTGCAAGCCTGGCTTAGGGACCTGGTGGAGTTCGCTCAGAGTCTCTCCCCTTAGCCACAGCCTGCAAAGAACAGAAACCTACCTCATGGTGGCTTCTCTCACCTTCTCCTTTCTCCTGCTTCTCCTCTGCCCTCTGACCTGAGAACTCTAAACCCCACTTATGTCTCTGATGCCCAGCTATTGGCTGCTGGCATCTTTATTTACCAATCAAAATGATTTTGGGGCAGGATCACATAGGTCTACGTGCAGACTCCAGATCTTAGGGGACTGCACTTGACATCAGAAGGGTCAGTAACACCTCAACATACATGTGCATACCGAGGCCAGAAGAAGGCTTCAGATGCCCTGAAGTTGGAGTTACAGGCACCATGAACCATTCGTTGTAAGTGGAGGGAACTGAATTCATGTACTCTGCAGGAGTAGCCAGTGCTCTAACCACTGAGTCATCAGCCCAGCCAGCCATCCTTTTAAAAAAGATTAAAGGTGTGATGGCCACACCTTTAATTCCAGCACTCAGGATGCAGGAGAGGGGGATCTCAGTGAGCTCTGGCCATCGTGATCTACACAGGAAGACCTTGTCCAATATATCTTTATCTTACTGGGGGGAGGGGCCCTCACGAACCCAGAGCTTCCCAATTTGTCTGTACTGGCTATGTCTGATGATCTCCAAGTCCAGACCTACACAAGTAGACCTATCCCCCAAGAGCTCTGGGGCTGTAGTCACATTGTTTTCCTTCATATGTTGTGACCTGTTGACAACAGAAAGGCTGTTTATTGCCTGTGTTATAACCCCAAGGCTTTTACAGATGGGGACACTCAGTCAAACAGCAGTCCTATGACTGGTAGTTTTTAGTAGCTGATCCTAGCCACACTGAGTCTTGGCCTATCTACATGGAGCTATAGGTTCTGCATGTGTGTGCATACACGTGTGCATGTGTGTATATGTACATGTGTGTGCATGCATATGTGTATGTGTGTGTGGCCAGCCAGCCAAGCAGGTGATCCTGACCACAGTCCCCACGGTGAATGGGGTGGTGAGGCTGGCTGGCCACCCTCTCTGAGCCAGGTTTTCACTCCTGCGGCTTGCTCCCCTCCCATACTCTTGCTGGCCCAGGGCCAGCTGCTGACCTCAGACACAGAGTCCTCCTGGGGATTGGGCAATCAATTAGTGCTGGTCCTGATACTCAAGTAAAAAAGCTACTGGGAAGAGAGTGTGCAAAGCCTGGATCTTCGTGCCTCTGCCTGTGAAGCTAGGCAAGGGCTGCCAGGCCTCTGCAGCTTCAGGGTTCAGAAGCAATGTGCATGTGTTGGGCACCAACTGTATGCAGTGCAGCAGCCTCTGACCAGCCTTGTCCAGCTTTGTCCCTCCAGGCTTCCAGTGATGAAGCCTCTTCTGTAAATGAACAGGGCTGTGCTTTAATATCCAGGCAGCAATGATGGAAGGAGGACATGTTGGAGTGGGCTTCCTAGAGAAGGGACCAGGGACATGGCTCAGTTGATAGCCAGTCATTCCAGAGGCCCATGTAAATCTATGAGCATTTCCTTCTCATGCTGATTGACACTGGAGGCTGCAGATGCTTGTGAGGTAGAAACCCATTAGTCACCAAGATAAATATTGTCGGGTGTCACCCAGGGCCCACCACAGAGTCCTCAGAGGACTCCAAGAGGGTGAGATATAGAGACACTGGGAACAGCTTTCTTGCAAGCTCTGAAGAGGGAGGAAGGGGTCCTAAGCCAATAGATGCATAGCAGACAGATGGAGACAATGTGAGACCCTCAGATAGCCTCCGCCTTCCCTTTTGGGGTGCTCCTGACTTGACTCTCCTCTACCCTCACCTGCTCCTTTGAGATCTTCCTGCCAAAGCCGGAGCCCATCTGGAGGTGGCTGTGCCATCAGATCTTTGGAAAACTGGAGTTCTCACCACCTAGCTGGATCACAGACCTCAGGTGAGGCCTCCACACAGGCCTGAGTTGAGACAGGCAGGCTGCATTTAGAGGTTAAAACCCAGGACACATTGCTTTCTTGGATGTAGGGTACATGGCTGCTGCAGCCCCCAAATCACACCTCTTCGGCATTTGAGTGTCCGGCTCCTTGAGAGGCACAGATCAAACTCACTGCAAGGCTTCGAGGGGATTCTATCTGAGACATATGGCTCCCAAGACCACTAATGGGCAGGGAAGGGCAGAGGGCTCCCCAAGGCAGCCACTAGGGAATGTGCCTGGAGGTCTGGTCATTGATGGGATTCAAGCACTGTCAGAGAACCAAAGTCAGAGTTGATGGCCTCAGAGGTCCCTGCAGGAGAGGTTGGAAATGAGATGCTTCCCTGTCCTCCAAGCTCGAACACCCCCTCATACTCCTCAGGTCCCCATCTCCCACTCCCTACCCTATCCCTGGCCAAAACCAGTCAATACTTACTTCATTAAAAGGTCAAAGGCAAACTCGTCCCCTATAGGGACCAGATCCTGCCCCTTCCCTGCTCCTACTCCACTCTAGCCACAGAGTATACTGCCTTCTCCTCCAACACACCAGGCTTTATTTTGCTCTAGGACCTTTGCACAAGCTGTGCCCTGGGACAGAGGCCTGAGTGGCTGGCAAGAGGTAGAGCTGTCTGGGGCAGGAGAGTAGATGCATCTCAGTCACCATTTCAAAGTTCCATCGGGAAATGGAGTGTGGGTCACCTTTGGGGAGCAGTGGGAAGCTCAGTACAGATTGGAGATGAGATGAGTCACTGAGTGAGGAAAGGAGACAGTGGCCTGGACATTGGGGTAAGGGATAGCAAGTTGGTGTGGGACAGACTCATCTTACAGACCCACTCAAGTGGCTTGCCCAGCTAGTGTGGGCATTGAAGTTCGAATGTACAGATATTGGGCTTCAGGAGGTCCACTGATTAACTGAGAAGCAGAAACATGTGCATAGGAATTTTAAAAGGCTCTACACCTTCACCGTTGAACAGACAATCTTGCCAAATCCCTCTTTTTTTTTTTCTTTTCTATTATTCAGAGCTGGGGACCGAACCCAGGGCCTTGCGATTGCTAGGCAAGCGCTCTACCACTGAGCTAAATCCCCAACCCCCAAATCCCTCTTTTATTTGTAATGGAAGCATAGTATTCCCCTGGGTGCTGAGATCACAGTCCTTTGTACATCCCCTGTTACTGCCTACGATCCTTAGCTCCTCTCTCCACAGGGGAACAAAATCCTCAAAAGTGGTGGCTTCCATACAGGAGACAGGCAGGCTGCTAGAAGGGTCTCCAAGACTTCCCACCTCCTAAGATATCTGGAAACTCCCCTGCAATTGGGTTTTTTTTTTCTATCAAGGCAGGGGTGTGGGGAAGCAGAGGGGAGGAGAAGAAAGGGGAGAAACATGTGTCTGCTGTGTGAATTTGAGTTGACAGATTTTTTTTAACACTAGGAACTCTTCCTTTATACAGGCCAGAAGGGCAAAGGCTGGAGACACAGTCTGCAGGACGAAGGCCCACCATGGTGACAGCTGCACGGGGACAGACCTGTCAGAGAGGCAGGACAGGAAGACAGACAGACAGGCAGGAGCTGCCCTGGTCTGAGGGGAAGGTGACAAGGAGCTGCAAGGGGAGAGCAGGAGAGCTTGGCACCAGGTCTGAGGTCCTAGAGTCCCCTGAACCTGCAGCCCACCACCCACCTCAGCCTCCCAGTGTCTCTTCTCTCCCCACTGTCATCGACCCAGAATAGAATTGTGTCTTTATAACTTCTCTTCCCCTTGTACTGAGTTCATATGCATGAGTTATATTTAAAAAAAAAAGCAAAGAATTGACAAGGCTTGCAGACGCACCTCTTGGTAAAGTGGCATCTGGGCTCATAAGTGGCAGGAGCTGGGAGACATCATACATGGATTCCAGTAGGTCCTGGCACTGGCCACATAAAGCCTGGGGTAGGTAAGTGAGCCTGCAGTCATTGACTGCATGGTCCTGGCTGCCTCAGGAAAGCAGGCACAGGTGAGCACACCACACTCACTCACAGTCACACTTACACTCACACCCTGGGGTGTTGCCTCAAGGGACTTGCAGAGTGCTCAGGGTCCCCATCACATCACTGGGGTTTGGAACATCTGTGTGCAGGATTGTCTGCTCTGGGGGACATGTTTGTTCCCATGTTCAGTGAACAGTTAAATGCATGGGCAGAGCCAAGTCCTTCAGAACCTCAGAACTGAACTCTCCTCCAAATGGACAGGCCAGGAAATGGAGAACCCAAGAAGCTGAGACAGGAGAGTTGTGAATTCAACACCAGCCTGGACTGTAAAAGGGAACCCTTTCTCAGAAACCAAACCTACAGAAAGACCTCCGAGTCTACCCTAATAAAGAAGTTGCCCAAGGGGCTGGGGGTGTGGTCAGGATTGGAGCTGTCCTAGAATCCCCCAACTAGAGGTCTGGGGATGAGGTCAGGGGTCTAGCTTGCCCGGTTGAACAGTCCTCCGAAGGGTAGTTGCATGGTCTCTCAGGCCTGTTACACTTGGTATCATGGACACACACCTACTCTTCCTCGTAGCTATACTGTCCGGTTAGTCCTTTGTAGTTTGACACAGCCTGGCATAGCCAACTGGCCTTGACATTTGAAGGTGACAGGCATTTGAGAAATGTTACCTGTTTTGCAGAGGGGGAAATTAAGGTCCAGCAAAGGAAGAATTCTTCATGACTAAACCCACTAGGTCAAAACAGGTTTTTCTTCAGGGCAAAGTGATGGGGGTTGGGCGAGGGAGACAGCCCTAGGATTTTCACTCCATCTCGTTCGTCAATGAACAACAATGAAAAGATATTTGTGGGACTCTTGAGGGAACAGTGTTGCAGAAACAGGAACCAACATACACGAGCAGATGCTGAGCTGTGCACAGCTCACACGACAGTCCTGGAGCAGGACAAGGCCTGGCGTTGGAGGAGTAAGGAGGAAGCAAGGAGCAGAGTGGGAGGAGAGAGGCAGGAGGGGATGCAGGGGTGCACAGAACAGACTCAGCTCTGCATGGTTTATGTAGGATGCTGTGCATCTCCCTACTCATGTTCTTTACCTGCTGGAGGGACTCCGTCACAGAGACCATTACAGGGACCTAGACAAAGCATTAGCTAATGTTTATTGCCCCAGATTCTAAGCAGTGTGGGGCTGCTGAGTGACCCCTTATCAGGTCGCTATGCTGTTTACACACCTCAATGAGCTGGGAAGATAAGGCCAACAGCAGCCTAGGTGTAGCCCCGGAGATGTCACCTGTGAGGGCAGCTGGTGGTGTGAGAACTGCAGTGCACGTGGTTCCCTTTCTTTACACCTTCTGCGACCTGGGAGAGAGTTTGGGATCCAGGCCTTACAGGGGTGGGGGTCCTCTACATGAAGCCCTCCAGGGTCACCAGAAGGAAGGAAAGAAGGAAGGAAGAAAAGAAGAAAAGAATGAAGGAAGAAAAGGCCCTCTGAACTCCCCCAAGGGAGCCACTGACACCCCAGAGACCTCTAAGGACACAGTGATAGTGACTCTGGTCAGATGCAGCCAGGCTGGGAAAGGAAGAGAGGGTGCAAGCATGTCCTGGGGGGGAGTGGTATGGTGAGTCCTTTGGTCCTGAGTTTAAATTAATTCCAGCCTGTTGTGACAAACCTGTCCTTCTTGTGGGTTCATTTAGGACAGTCAAACCTTATTTGACTGGTTAATGAACATTTAGTGAGTGCCTACTGTATGCCAAACCCTGCTTAGACCAACAGGGACATGGGATAGGGGGAAGGTCAGCTGAAATCACAGTCTGATATCAGAAGCTGAGACAGGGGGATGATGACTTTGAAGTCATATTGGGATACACAGAATGCAAGGGGGTATACTGGGTGAGGTGGCCTATGTCTCCCACATCAGCACTGGAGAGCTGAAGCAGGAGTTCAAGGGCACCCTCAGCTACACAGCAAGATAAGGGCAGCCTGGCCCACAAAGACCCTGTCAAAGAAGGAAGGAAGGAAGGAAGGGAGGAAGGAAGGAAGAAAGGAAGGAAGGAAGGAAGGAAAGAAGGAAGGAAGGAAAGAAGGAAGGAAGGAAAGAAGGAAGGAAGGAAAGAAGGAAGGAAGGAAAGAAGGAAGGAAGGAAAGAAGGAAGGAAAGAAGGAAGGAAGGAAAGAAGGAAGGAAAGAAGGAAGGAAGGAAAGAAGGAAAGAAGGAAAGAAGGAAAGAAGGGAAGAAGGAAAGAAGGAAAGAAGGAAGGAAGGAAAGAAGGAAAGAAGGAAGGAAGGAGACATACACAGAACTGACAACTTTGCTTATATCCTTTAAGTTTTGTTTTATTTTATTTCTTGAGACAGGGTTTCACGTAACCCAGGCTAGCTACTCCTACCTGCACCTCCCGAGAGCCTGATGACAGGCATTTGTTGGTTGGGAATGGACTCCAGTGCCTGACCATGGGGGCACTCCACCCACTGAGCCCACCCCAGCCCTGCTCCTAAGGCCACAGGAATCTTGGCCCCTGATCTTGCCCAGCCAAGGTGGTGAGGAGTCAGCACCTCAGAGACAGCAACCTGAACGGCAGCCCCAGGCTTGCACACTCACTGTGACTCAGTTTATCCTCCCACATGCAGCCTGGGGCCTGGTGACTGAGGGTGGCCCCTGATGTAGAAACCTCAGCCCCAGACCCCACACCCAGCCTCTGACCCTATGCAGGGAACAGAACCCTCATGCACACAGTCCTGGGGAATTCCCTGTCCATGCCTACATTGGGGGGCGGGGGCAGCAAGGCCCCTCTCTCTCTGTACTTCCCTCCTTTGAAGTCTTGCCTCCAGCACCTTGGGACACATTGGTCCTGGTGTGTGGCTGTCACTCACAGAGCCACACAGGCTGATGGAGAGAAGGAGATTTGAGAACCAGGGCCTGCACCCCAATGCAGCATCCTAACATGGGGGACCATAGCGGCCCTGTAGATGGAGCCCCTGCCTCACATGGGTTCAAACCTTGTCCATACTCCGGTCTCATCATTCAGGTCCCCTGGGAGGGGTGCAATGCAAACTGTTGGGAAGCTGGTGGTGTCCGGAGTGACATGAACCTGTGACCCCTCCCTCCGACCGAAGTCCCCACCCACCCTGGTGTCCGGAGACTGGAGCAAGGACTTACGTTCTCGGAGGCGTGCAGAGCGCGCCTCCTGCTGGCCATGGCTGGAATCTGTGCAACCCTGACCAGATCCCAGGAAGAAACACAATGAGATTTCTTGGGGTGCAACTCTCAGCTCTAGTGACACTCCCTTCTGAGCTGTCTTATGGTTTCCATTGCTGTTAAACAATGAATAGCACCCCAGACATGAGGTGTGATACCCCACGACCAAGGCAACTCTTATAAGGACAACATTTAATTGGGTCTGGCTTACAGGTTCAGAGGTTCAGTCCATTCAAGGAGGGAACATGGCAGCGTCCATGAAGAGGTGGAGCTGGAGATGCTGAGAGTTCTACATCTTGATCCAAGGGCAGATAGGAGAACATTGGCTCCCACGTGGCTATGGGGAGGATTTCAAAGCCCACCCACAAAGTAACACACTTTCTCCATCAAGACCACACCTCCTAATAGTGCCATTCCCTGGGCCAAGCATATAGAAACCAGCACATGAGCTAATCTTTTCATCTTTGTTTTCTCATTCTGAGACAGTCCCTCCTAAACCCCCAAGCTTTACTTATCTCTGTCCTCTGAAGCTTTGTTCCCATTCAACACTGGCTCTGTGCTCTCCCCAGCCCCTGGTACCTACCCCCCTACTTCCTGCTTCTGTAGCTTTGATTAATGCAGAGAACTCCTGGGAGTGGGACTGGGGGATGAATGACATCACTAAATACCATGGGGAGCTGTCTGAATGAATCCCATCTTCCAGGCTGGGTAATATTCCTCTGTCTCTATGGAACACACCCTATCTCTCTCCACAACGGTGGACACTCAGGTTACTGCCACCTTTTGGCTACTATGAATAATTCAATGGAAAATGCCAGAAATGCCGTCAGAATCTATTCTTTCTACTTGAGTGTATCTAGGTGGGGAATGCCTTGAGGCCATGGAGGTCTTCCGGAAATTTCAAATTGTTTCCCATATTGCCCCAGTGGTGTGTGTCCTCGTCCTTACACAAGATGATGGTGGTGGTGGTGGTGGTGGTGGTGGTGGTGGTGATGATGATGATGGTGATGATGAAGAAGACGATGATGTACTGCTACTAAGCTGGGTATGGACTTTGGGCTTCCTGCATGCTAGGAAGTCACTCTACTCCCGACCACGTCCCCACACCACAGGATCAAGTGCACCAAAGTACCCTTACCAGACTCTGAGGACCTGGTGAGGGAGACATTGGCAGAACCAGGGAAGACAGTCCACACCCTCACAAGAGCCTAGTCAAGGCTTCACCTGGGTATTCTAGGCAGAAGCTCCACCCTGGCCACGCCCCCAGCCCCCCACTGGTGGATTCTAGGCGAGTGGAAGGGGTAGGCTCCAGCTCTGAACCACACTTCTAACCCACACAGCTGGGTTTGAGCCCCACTTTATCACACCTATGATGTCTGTGGGTTCCCCAGTCTCACAGAATCAAGGTGCCCAAAAGATGCCCAAGAACCTGCTTCAGTGACACCTGCCCCCCCCCCCGAAAAAAACACACTAGCTACCCTGGCTCATACTTTCAAATCTGGGGTATGAAAATCTAGAGCTGTGGTCTCTCTTTTTGATACTGAGCCATGTCTAGGGTCGTGTGTGGCTGTCACAAGGCTGAGCTCCTGGCACAGAGTGGATGGAGGCTATGGTGACGCTCAGCACCCTGCAGGTTTCTGGCCCAGAGCGCAGATAATTTGAAATCAAGAAAGCCATTGGGGTCTGTGCTGCTCCAGGCAAGTCACTTAACCTCTCTGGATCTCAGTTTCTATCTCTCATAAGATATAAAGCTAGGATTTAATTTTGTGTGTTAAAGCCCGTGCCAGGAAAGGTCAGGATGTAGCCAGCAAACATCTGGGCTTCCCGAAGAGGGCCGGGGGCAGCTGAGGCTTCCCCCAGTGTCCTTGCTGTGACAAGGCCATCCAGGTTCAGCAAGTGCAGACCCATGGTGGAGAGTTGGGGTGGAGTTTGGAGTAAGGTGGGGGTGTTGGCCTAGGTTGGGGGTACTGGGGGTGTGGGAACCACTCCCAGACTGAGTTTCCAGGTCTCACAGCCTCCTCCTGGGAGGCAGCTGGCCATGCCCGGCCTTTGTTAGCGAAGACATCACAGTGTCCCGCCCCCACCTTACCCCAGAGACACCCACCTCCGTACTACTCAGGAACCACAAGGATTGTCCCAAGGCAAATGTTGAGTTGACACGGGGGTCCCAGATGACACTCTAACTACCTAGTGGGTAAACTAGGCCGGCCCAGAGGGGTGCATGTGTCTCGCGGAGGCGTGTTTCTTCGCTTTGGCCTCTCGGATCTCTGTCGCACTATGCACGCGTGCTGCATTTTTCTCTGTCCCAGTCTTTTCCTCTTCCCCGCCTCAGCACTCCTTTGGGCAGCTCTTGCCTAGGCACTCAGCTCAGCGCTGTTCCGGAGGAATTCCCCCGGCCGCAGGCTACGCCCTTGCTCACGCCCCTTTCCTGCCGAGCACCTCTTGGCAGAGGCTTGCTGCTATTGGCTCCTTTGTACACCGCCTGTGCGCTAGCTACCATTTGCTGAGCCAGTGAGGGTCTAGAGGGGGCGCGGCCTTCTCGGGAGCGTGGCCTCCCCGCCAGCCGCCCGGCTCAGATCTAGCGGCCAATGCCTCTGGCCCAGCAGAGGCACCTACAGAAAACTAAAGGCTTGACGGATCGCGGGGAGCAGGTGAGCTATGGGGTCCTACACCAGTTCTCCTGGGGTTTTCCCGTCCCTTCCTATTCCCACACCGCCCTATGTGCATCCTGCCTCAGTTTCACTGGCTTTGGGAGCATCGGTTGTTGTGAGCAGGTTGCTGTGGGCTAAGTTAGTAATCCTCAAGGGGAGACTGGATGGACTTGGCCCTGTACAGGCGTGCAGCCTGACTCCAAAATGGTCTGGGTATTCTCTGAGGTGGCCGACTGGACCCCACTGTGGCTCTGGCTGATGCAGGAATCTCACCTGAGCAGGGTCACCCTGACTGGGACTGGCACTGCAAGCTTCCCATTGCCTGAGGGCTTGGACTCAGTTTTACCAGCTGAGAACTGGGACAGTGACTGGCACATAATTGGCAGGTGACCTGGTACAGGTCTGTGGCCTTCTGGCTCTTTCAGTGGTGGCCTGGAGGGTAAACTAGGGTCCAGAACATGGGCTACGGTTGGCCAGCGAGAGGAGACAGACAGGGAATCAGACTCTGGCTTCTCACCTTTGTGAGCAGCAGGTCTGGAAAAGGGACAGGGTGGAACACTGAGCTGGAAACAGGCCTCTGGGTCACCTGAGCTCCAAGCTGTGAAGCCTCTGGAGGCCTGCCTTGGGGTCAGGACACAGCTCAGACAAACCTGACTCACTTGAACACGTAACTTAATTATAAGCCTCAGTTTCCCTGTTTGTCTTGGGACAGTTGTTTCATGACTCCCTGAGGCTTCTGGGAGGGTTAAAAGCAAAGACAAAATAGAAGGTGAGCCAGGGTGGGCTACACACTGAGGCCATGTCTAAAACAAACGGGACCCTGGAGTGTGGCCCAGTGGGTAGAGTGCACACCTAGTAGGCAAGAGGCCCTGAGTTCCAGCCCCAACATAACATAAACCAAGGGTCACGGTGCATGGTATTCACCCAGTGGTTAGAACAGAGGCTGGTGGATGCCTGTAAGTTTGAGGCCAGGTCTACAAAGGGAGTTCCAGGCTAGCCATAACTACACAGACAGATCAGCCATCTAAAAAAGAAAGAAAGAAAGAAGGAAAGAAAGAAAGAAGGGAAGAAAGAAAGAAAGAAAGAAAGAAAGAAAGAAAGAAAGAACTGGAACATGAGCTTTGTGTGCCAAAGGTCCTGTTTTTCTGTCCTGGGACCTCAAAGTGGCTGCCTCTTCTCCACATGGGTATCCTCACACTCAGAGCCTCTGCACGTGCGGAGCCCTCTACAACTCTGGCAGATCAACCCTGGCAGCACCAACTTTAAAACATAACAGGTTCACAATCCGGGCCACACCTAGGATGTGGGTGGCTGGGAGGGGTGAGGGCGAGGGCGGAGCAACGGGGACTGTACAAAGTAACAGAACAAAGAAAGTCATCATAGAACACCTGCCCTGGGCTTCCATGCTTGGTGAGCCATGCTTGGGAGTCCAGTGATGAGTGGTGGATCCTGAGGGTATGGACAGACATAGAGACTTCTCCGTCAGTTTACTTTCTGAGCCCTAGGCAAACTAGGACTCGTCCCACAAAAGTTTGTTTAATGATTACAAGTGAGGTGACTCAGCATACAGGCCAAATAATCGGGGCCACCAGAAGGCGTGCCACCTACTGACGGGTGCCATCCAGTGTTCAGTGAAAGCTTAGAGAGAGTGAGGCTCCATTCAGGAGCCCAGTGAGCCCACTCTTCCAAGAACCCCAGTGTGTCTTTTTCTGAGCCCCAACCTTGTGTTTCCCCATCTGGAAAACAGTTGAGGTAATTAAGAACCCCCCAGAAGGTGCTGTGCAGGTGGGGGCTTCTGCAGTCCTGACCAAAGGCCAGTTGAAGGAACCATGGAAGGGCTGACAGCATACAGAGCTCTGGAAGATTCCCAGGCCGGATCAATAGCCACCCCACCCCCTTCTCCATTTTAGGGTGGACCCCAGGGGAAGACTGCAGTTGGATAAGCTCTGAGGTAGGGACTGGATTCAAGTCCCAGTTCTGACCCAGCATTATTCTGTCACTCCCAGGCCCCTGACTCAGTTTCTCATTTTATCATAGCCATGAGGAATTACTTAGTCAGTTAACAAACTGTTCCCGAACACTGAGGTAAGTCAACTGTGTTAGTTAATGGCACCAGCACACAGCAGTGACCAAAGCTGGCCCCACGCCTACCATCTCCTGCCTCACAGTTGGTAAAGCTGGACTCTGTCCTGAGTTATAATGGTAACTGTGAAAAGAGAAAGGAACTGGGTAACTGGGTGTTCGTAGAGATGAGTGATCTGAGATTTCCAGGGTAAAGCAACCACGTAGCAACCTGTGGGAGAGAATGGTAAGTGGTAGGCTCAGCGTGTGTAAAGGTCCTGCTGTTTGTGAGAGCTATGGAGGAGGCACTGTGGCTGCAGAGGAGGGAGAGGGGAGCCATGGAGGGCAGAAGGCAGAGGGGCAGTTAACTCAGTGCTAATGGGGGCTTCTGGCATTTCAGGGACCCCTGACAGGGTAAGAGGAACCAGGATAGAGGCTTCAGACTGCTGAGAAATTCTGGGGCTGAGTGCACACACTGATGACCTTCATATTTCCCTTCCGTTAAAACATTGAGTGGATGCTGGGTGTGGTAGAACACACCTAAGAGGCTGAGGCAGGGGGATTACAGTAAAGCCAAAGGTAGCTTGGGCTGCAGCATAAGACCTTGTCTTAAACCCCAACCCTGAAGAAATGGAGTAGAAGTTGAATCAAAGATCCACACTCTCTTTGGCTCTGTAACAGTCTCTTTTAAAATACTTATTTATTCCTTTTTGTGAATATAAAGCTTAGAGGAAAACCAGCTGGGGTCCTCTCTCCTTCTACCCAGTGGTTCCTGGTCTCAAACTCAGCCTGTCAGAGTTCACAGCAAGTGTCCTCATCTCATGAGCCATATAGCTGGCCTCCCACTCTTACACCAGCATTACTATAGGGAGCCTGCCTGATTTCCCAGAGGACTAGTGCAGATGGACAGTGGTGCTCGGGTGCTGTGTGGAGGCAGAATCTCCAGCTGGCCATACTGCACTGGGACAGACACTGGCTGGACCACCGGTGACAAGGGGCTGTGGCTCAGCTGCCCCTGGGACAGTCAACTAGGGTGAAGAGGGAGGATGGCGGGCTTGGTGGCATCAATTATGGATGTGGATGTACTGCATGGGTGACATAAATAATTCACGAGGCCAGGGGCTGCCCAGGGGCGGGAGGCAGCATCAGCCTCACAAGCACCGTGCCACTGCTGAGTTTTGGGAATCTTGCCATCTGGTTGTTAAACTCAGATTAAAAGTCTAGGACTGAGTGCTTCCAGCTAAGTAAATCGTGTTGTATTTATTATTTATTACATTTACTTACTATGTGTGAGGGAGAGCCAGAGCATGTGTGGAGGTCAGAGGACAACTTGGGAATCATTGCTCTCTCCCACCGTGTGGGTCTCAGGTATGGAACTCAAGCCACTGGGCAGCAAGTGCCTTTACCCGGTGCCGTGTCAACAGAATGTAAATCATGCCATCAGTAAAGAAAGCTGTCAGGCACACACGGAACAGAAAGTAGCGGCCACCAGCATAGAGATCACCCAATGACCTGGCTGCTTTTTGCTGTGGTCTGTGCCAGGCCTTATCCTCTCTTTTTGACTGTGTTGGAAATGACCTTCCCAGCTTTAGAGTCCTCCTGCCACCTCTGTGGTTGAAGGTGGCTGTGGTGGCCTTGTGGACCCCACCAGAATCCTCAGACTTACTGAGTGGCCAACTAGCCTAGACCCAAGGGATCATGCACCTGCGGGTCTTCAGAGTGAGAGTGTTCTGCAGGACATGCAAATGTGCATGTGGAGTGTGACAGTAAAACTTTATTTACAAAAGCTGAATGATGAGCAAGCAGGGCGGCGTGCATGCGTGCGTGTGTGCGTGTGTGTATGTGTTAGCAAGCCGTTGGAGATTGGGGTTGGGGTGTGTATGTGAGCAGGGGAAAAGGGGAGAGTCTCCTAGCATTTGCAATGACTTCAGAAAGCAGTGAAGATCTTTTATTTTGAGTACAAGATGTCCCTGTAGACCAGGCTGGCCTCCAACTCACAGACATCCTCCTGTTTCTGCTTGCAAGTGCTTGGATGAACGGCCATCTGTGACACCAGGTGTGCCTGATACTGAGGACAGAACCCAGGGCTTGGGTACTCCAGGCAAGCCCTACCTACTGCCCAGACCCTCAGAGCATGCATTTTAGAAGCCAGAGGGTGATTGTGGGAGAGTGTCATAAAGTGTGGCACATGTCACACATGATTGTTGAATGAAACTTGATGTGATGGGAATCATCTCTTGAGGCCCAGCTCCATGGTATTCACTGTTATCAGAGGCCATCCTGGCCACCATTGATGGCCTCAGTCATCTATGTGTGTCTATGGAGAATGGAGCTGAAACTCAAGTGTCCTCATCAGTTGCTCTCTGCCTTGTTCTTTGAGGTAGGGTAGCACTGAACCTGGGGAGCAGTGAAGGGAGCTAGGCTGGCAAGCCATCAAAGCCCAGAGAGCCCAATTTCCACCTCTCCAGTGCTGTTTTCCTGTGGGTGGTGGGGATTTGAGGTGTGCACACTTAACAAGCTCTTCATACACTCCGCCATCTCTGAGACCACTTGATGGACCACTGGTGTTGGTGCTCTGTGGGAACTCTGCTCTCAACTAGGAGTCTTGGAAGTTATGGTGGCTTTCTGCAGTGTGCTCTTGGTAGGCTGAAAAGGGGACACACATGGGTCACCCTATTTGACCCTCCAGTCATTGGGGCCCCCGTATCTTTTCATGCTTCCCTTTCCAGAGTTCTTCACAGCTCACTCAGTATTCAGGAATCAGTTGTTGCACAGACATTTTCTGAGCACCAGGGGTAAACCTGGTAGTGTGTGAACTGCAGACTCCACCAGGACCAAGAGAGGCCTGGCTCCCACCCTAGCAGCTTCTCCTCTCCCACGTCTTGCTCCGCCCCCAGCACTGCATACACCACGAATGGATACACACCTGTCATTCCATTACTCAGGAAGTGGAGGCAGGAGGATCAGGAGTTCAAGCTATACAGTGGGCTTCAGGTCAACCTGGCCTACATGAGACTCCGACTCAAAAAACAAATCCAGGGCTGGAGAGATGGCTCAGCAGTTAAGAGCACTTCCAGAAGTCCCGAGTTCAATTCCCAGTAACCACATGGTGGCTCATAACCATCTGTAATGCCTTCTTCTGATGGGTCTGAAGACAGTGACAGTGTACTCATGTACATAAATAAATATATCTTTTTAAAAAAGAAAACTTAAATAGAGTTTGAAGGCACATAAAAGGTCAGGGCAAGCTGGACATTGTGGTACTTGAGAGGCAGACACAGGCATGTGTGAGTTTGAAGCCAGCCTGGTCTACAGAGCAAGACTCTGTTTTACACAAAACAAAAACTTAAAAACCATACCAACTCTAAGCTGTGGCCCAGGGCCCAGGAGAGGACATGAGTGTTGTTCCCACAGGGCAAGGCCTGGGCTAGGTTCTCAGAGCAGCTGTGGCCTGCAGCAGGACTGAGGCTTCCAGATCTAACAGCAGACATGGCTACGCCTCGGGCCTTTTGCCCAGTGCCTTCCACTGTTGTCCCTTCCCTTGAGACAAGTGACCTTTTCCCATCCCTCAGGCCAAAATCTTACTCTTTTTTTTTTTTTTTTAAAGATTTATTTATTTATTTATTATATATAAGTACACTGTAGCTGTCTTCAGATACACCAGAAGAGGGCATCGGATCTCTTTACAGATGGTTGTGAGCCACCATGTGGTTGCTGGGAATTGAACTCATGACCTCTGGAAGAGCAGTCGGGTGCTCTTAACCGCTGAGCCATCTCTCCAGCCCCAGAATCTTACTCTTTATTTCCTGTTTATTGGTTTCTTGTGTTTCCTCTCTCTAATTCAGTGTCCTCTTCAGGGGTAATCCTAGAGGCCCAGCCAGACAGTTCATAAACACGTCATCTCATGGTGGGGAGGCTGAGGCAGGAAGATTAAGTATTCAAGGCCAAATTGAATGATAAGAGACCCTGTCTGAAAAAAAACAAAAATACATTTTAAAAATGAGTTATGGGAGGGGCTGGGGATTTAGCTCAGTGGTAGAGCGCTTACCTAGGAAGCGCAAGGCCCTGGGTTCGGTCCCCAGCTCCGGAAAAAAAAGAACCAAAAAAAAAAAAAAATGAGTTATGGGGTTGGGGATTTAGCTCAGTGGTAGAGCACTTGCCTAGCAAGCTCAAGGCCCTGGGTTTGGTCCCCAGCTCTGGAAAAAAAAAGAAAAAAAAAGAGTTATTGAATGAAGGGGGTGATGTGGCCTGTAAAATCAACTACAGGGTCAAGATGGTCCCCAAATCATGTTATAGTCAGAACATAGCATAAATAGGAGCCCTGGGAAGTCAGAGACAAAGTCACTTTTGGTCATTTCTGTGTTTGGTACACAGCTGGTGCTCCATAAATGCCTCTTAGGGCAGCTGAGCAATTGAGCGTTGGGGCTGAGTTCTGGAAGCTGGAGTGCAGACTGTTTTGGCACCAGACTTTGGGTGCTGTGACACTCAATTGGCAGGGACCAAGGCCACAGCACTTTTTCCCTGGGAAAGTCCCTGTTCTGAAGGCCTCACATGGCTGTCATGCAGGAAGGAGAGCTCCAGTGGGGAGTTTGTCAGAACAATGGGTTTCAGAACAGGAAGTAGAGGCCAGCAGCTGGCTGCCTCAGGTGGCAGCCAACTTGGAGCTGGGAATGACGGACTGCAGCTGTGCCACCCTGACATTCTTCCTGCTTCCACACACTCGGCTTCACCTCTGAGCCAGAGAGAACAGATTTAGCTTTGTCTATGGGAAAAGCAAGGACCAGAGACAGTCAGCCGCTGAGTCAAACGGGGACATCAGACTTTGTTCCTCTGCTAGCAGCCCTGTGTTCAACGTCAACTGAAAAACAACCCCAGGGTGCTGGAGAGGCCCATTCAGGCTCCATCTTATTTCTCTTTCCTTTCTTGAGAGGGTTGGGCAGTTCAGGCTGACCTCCAGCTCCCCATGCAGCTGTGACCTTGAACTTCTGACCCTCCTACTGTCATCTCTGAAAGCTGAGGACCGACACCAGGCAAGTGCTCTGCCCACCTCAGACTCAGCACCATTCGTAGACACTAGGGAGGAGGGAGGAGGGAGGAGGACTCAAGTGTAGGGGTGTGGTGTTGGGGGTCAGGGGTAGACTGTCTTTTGTTGCTGTATGGCCCTGTGGTGCAGTGTACTTTGAGGGGATAGATTCCACCATTATGGATTCATTCCCAGCTGGGCCACTTGGATGGCATTGTTTGTTGCAAATGGCACTGGCCGAAGAAACGAAATAAGTTCACGTGGCAGGCGCCAAGCTGCCATGTAGCCCTGTGTCAACAGTAGTGTGTGGACCCTGGCTGGCAGACAGTGGGGGTGGTGAGCGCTGTGGGCAGGAAAACACACAGAGCCTTCTTGTGCCTGCCCTGAACTCTTAAGGTCAGGGAGCTGATGGCTGAGAGGCTGGGGTCGGGGCTCGAGCTCACACAAAAACAGGCATTGTAGGGGACTCTGGGAGTGGGCAAGTGGTCTGAAGCAAGGGGGCATTGCTGCTCCCCCAGCCCCCGGCCATCAGGATAGGGTGAGCAGTGGACAGCTGACCAGCGTCTGGGGCAAGACTGAGACCCAAGGGCCCAGTCTGGTCATGTCCCCTCCATCCTGCTCTTCCAAGTTTGTTCACTCCCAGAGGGTTCTGGGTCCCCAAGAACACAGCAGATGAGGGGCCAGGCCCTGCTCTGTCCCTCTGTGGTCTGGGGGAGGTGGTTGCAGGCCTGCAACCCTGCAGCTGTGCAGCCCTGTGTGGCTCAGAGGAAGTACCCGGCAGGTCAGCTTAAGATGGTTTCCTAGAGGAGGAGATACCCAGGCTGAGCTGAGCGATGAATCTGTCCTGGGAAGAGTCAGGGACCTTGGGCACTGGAAGGTTATGTAGGAGTTTACTAGGAAAGAAGCAGGGGTTTGGAGAGAGAGTTCTGTGGGGTTACAGAAGTTTATTAGGGAAGAGGCATGAGAATTGCCAGTGGTTTTTAGTACTGTCATTTGGGAAAATTCTAAAAATGCTTGAACTGGGTAGTGGGGTGACTGCTCCACAGGAGCCGACCTGCCTGTCCTCTTGGCCACTTCCTGGCTCCTTCCTCCATGGCAACCATCTGAAGCCTCAACTCCCCAGCTAGGAAACCATGGGCTGGCTGCCGGGAAATCAGAATGGTGCCAAGTCCTGTCCAGATTCATTCCTTTGACCTGAGCACTGTGTCATCCTGACAGGGCCCATGGACACCTTCAGCACAAAGAACCTGGTCCTGCAGGCCCAGAAGAAAGTCCTCAGCAAGATGGCTTCCAAGGCCATGGTGGCTGTATTTGTGGATGACACCAGCAGTGAGATCTTGGATGAATTGTACCAGGCCACTAAGGAGTTTACCCGCAGCCGGAAGGAGGCACAGAGGGTGGTGAAGAACCTGGTGAAAGTGGCCGTGAAGCTGGCTGTGTTGCTTCGGGCAGACCAGCTGGACAGCAACGCGCTAGCCCAGCTGCGGCGTTTCCGGAGCCGGGTGCACAGCCTGGCCATGACAGTCCTCAGCTTTCACCAGGTAGACTTCACCTTTGACCGGTGTGTGCTGGCCACCGGGCTGCTGGAATGCAGGGATCTGTTGCACCAGGCCACTGGCCTGCACCTCACTGCCAAGTCACACGGCCGCATCAATCACATTTTCAGTCACTTTGCCAATGGCGACTTCCTGGCCGCACTGTACAGTCCAGTAGAGCCCTACCGGAGCCACCTGTGTCGCATCTGTGATGGCCTTGGGAGGATGTTGGATGAGGGTGGCATCTGACCTGGAGTCAGCAACCTGGAGCCTATCTTCCCCTGGTGACTGGTCCCCCAGAACACAGAACTGCCTGTGCACGAGGCAGTGTCTCCTCTGCTTCTCCTGCTGTAGCCCATTTGCTTTTGCCTGCGTCTCCCCTCCTCCTCCTCTTCCTTCTGAGACAGGTCTCATGTAGCCAGGCTGACACCAAGCTCCCCATGTAGCCAAGGCTGACCTTGACCTCCTGAGCCTCTTGCCCCCACCTCCGAGAGTGCTGGACGACAAGTGTGTGCCAACAACCCACTGTCTGAGCATTCTCAGTCTTTCAAATAAGGTTGTGGAGAACTGGGAGAAAAGAATTGTACTCCTCTGATCCCTCCCACTGCCAAATGACTGTTTCCTAAGTCTCAGGTCCTCCCAAGGTGACTTGCTTTAAAAAATGGAGTTCAAACTCTTGCACCAGACTAGAGTGAACAGGTATCAGCCTGCTACAACAGGTCTTCATATAGGTTGGCCCAGGGGGGTTCACTCTGCCAATGCTGCAGGGCACTGAGCACTGACGAGTGACGCTACTACCGAATGTACCAGCAGACAGGTGCTAGACAGGGCCATGGCTTTTTCCCAGTGGTTTTGAGACTCCAAGCACACTTTGGTGTTGGGATCTGAGATCCTGTTAGGGGACTGGACCCTGGCACTGAAGAAAAGAAATAGAGCTGGTGAGATGGCTCAGCCTGTAGGAGTGCTCACTGCCAAGCCTGTTGACTGGCTTTCCCAAAACCTGTGCAGTAGGAGAAGAATCCAGTTTCAGAAAGTTGGCCTCTGATCTCCATGTGGACATGCCCACACAGAGCCACATGGGGGCGGGTGCTCTGGCACTTGGAAACATGGAGGGATCCAACCACTCAGCAAGGAGGCACTATTCCAGGTGGACACTTGGGAGTTGTCACTGATAGGACAGGACTCGCTGTCAAACATGGGGACCCCATTCCCAGCTTCAGACCAGGGTAAAGCCACTGGAGACACAAGTATGTGTTAAATTATAATTCCATATTTGGGAAACAAATCCATCTTTCCTCTTTGTATGGTAGCCTGGGTTTGTAACTGAGACTGTGTGTGGAAGCAGCCTCTACTATCTGAGCGGGCCTGTGGTTATGTGAGACACCATAACTGGTTAACCCAATTGGTACTGAGACAAAACTTTTACCCTTGGAAAGTAGGCTCCAGCTACATATGTGCCCAGCTAAGGTATGGGTTAGTTGTCTAGAATCCCTCAGCGTGGCGTGGTTAGGGGTGGACCGCGCCTAGAATTCCCCAGTGAGGGATCAGGAGCTTGGCTCAGGGGTAGCATGCACGAGGTGGGGATGGCCGGAGACCTGTGAAGATCCTGTGTCTGTAGTTTGTGTCTGTGGAGGAGCTGGCACAGCAGCAGATAGGAAGGAAGGTTATCTGAGGTATTTGGAGAAGACACAGAACGTGCAAAGCTGAGTGTATTTAGGGCAGTGTTTACAACCTGGAACTTCCTGGGGTCAGGAGGGAGTCACCTCCTCAGTGTTTCAGTGCATGCAGACAGATGTAAGGACAAAGAAGGTTCTATTAACAGCTACATTTTCTTGTTGTTTTGAGACAGGGCCTCTCTGTGTAGCCCTGGTTGTCCTGGAACTCACTCTGTAGACTAAGCTAGTCTGGAACTCAGAGATCCTCCTGCCTCTGCCTCTGCCTCCCAAGTGCTAGGATTAAAGGACAATATTTTGCCCCGTGGCCCAGGCTGGCCTGGAATTGATTTTTCTGCCTCAGCACCCCAATCCCAGCCTGAGCCCTATACTGCCCTGCTGCAGCCATCTCTCCGGCAGCCTCTCTGTGACCCTCACTGATGATGAGGGGTCAGGTCCCTGAAGCCTTTCTCAGTGTTCCAACGCCACAGGGATTTCCTCACTTTAAGCCTAAAGAGAGGTCTTAAAACTGGAACACCAGCATGCAGGCTGCTGTCCCTTGTGCTGACCAAGTGGACCAATAAGGGAGACAGTCTGAGTTTCTGTAGGGTTGTTTTCATAAGGGTGAGATAAGAATCAGAGCGCACCGGGAGCACACTTTATTACTTTGTGTCATTGGGCCTCATGAACACTACAGAGGCTCTGCCACCAAGGTACTCCACTCCCAGCCTGGTGACCTAAGTCTATCTGATCCTGGGTACCACAGAAAGGAAGGAGAGTCAAGTCCCACATGTCGTCCTATGTTCCATGGCTCTCAAGCACCCACAGCCAAGATTGATCTGCCCAGCCCAGGGATAACAGGATGGGGGTTGGCTCCCCCACCAGGTCCCACTCCATCTCTTTAGGTCAGTATCACAGGCCGGTGGCTGTGGCCTTCAGTAAGATGATCTGAGGATCTGGGTGTGGCTCTGCAGCATCACTGCCCTCCCATACTTAAAGTGCTTGGTTCATTCCCAACGTTTCCCGCCCAGAAACACATTAAAGGGCTAATATGTCCTGGCACTCAGTTCTACCTACTCTGTATCCTGAGTAATAACTGGAGACTCTGAAAGGCACACAGGAGCAGCCACATAGCCTGGCCTCACTTCATCCGTGCTGTGCTCTTTCTTACGTAGGAGCTTGAGGGCTTGGGCCTAAATCCATGTTTCAGAGTCCCTGGAACCTCAGGCCCCTAAGGCACCACTGATGGTTGTCCTTCCAAGGGTATAAGCTATGTGAAATATCCTCTTGTCTTAATGGCCAGATTCCCTTTCTTGTGGTATAGTCCCATTATGTAGTCCTGGAACTCTGTATGTAGTCCAGGCTAGCCTCCAACTCACAGCGATGCCTTTGCCTTTACCTAATGGCTGAACGGGGAACAAAAAGGGTACTTGGCTCTTGCTGTGGGATCACACACACACACACACACACACACACATACATGCACGCACAAACGTTATGTGAAAAGGTGCAGCACCCCTGCAGATCCTTGTAAGGTACAGACCTGTCTGGTAGTCCCAGTGCCTCACTGGATGTCCAGTGAGATGTCAGGCCCAAAGGTGTAGCTGGAGGGCCCCAAGGTCCGTCTGAAAGGCTTGGACACTTTAAGGCCACTTTAGGAACTTTAGGGTTCCTTGGCTTCAGGTGTTTTGCTAGATTTTTTTTTTAAAGATTTTTTTATTTATATGAGTACACTGTTGCTATTTTCAGACACACCAGAAGAGGGCATTGGCATTACATATGGTTGTGAGCCGCGATGAGGTTGCAGGGAATTGAACTCAGGTCCTTGGCAAGAGCAATCAGTGCTCTTAACCACTGAGCCATCTCTCCAGGCCTTTGCTTTATTTTTTTTTTTATTATTTTTTTTTTTTCAGAGCTGGGGACTGAACCCAGGGCCTTGCATTTGCTAGGCAAGCGCTCTACCACTGAGCTGAATCCCCAACCCCTGTTTTATTTTTTCTTATAGGGCTATAAAGGTGGCTAAGCTGTTAAAAGCACTGGCTGCTTTTGCAGAGGACTGAAGTTCAATTCCCAGCACCCACAGACAGTTCACAACCACTTGTAACTCTAGGGCCAGGAGATGCAATGCCCTCTTCTTATTTCCATGAGCACACAAATAGCACAAATTCACAGCACTCACTAACTCAAACTCCTCCTCCCCTTCTCACCCCCCCACCACCACACAGACACAGCATAAGAAAAATCTAAATACATGTTGCTTCCATCCGACTTTAAAAACCCACCTGAAGCCAGAATCTGTGGGGACATTGGCTTTGTCCTGCTAGATCGAGAACACAGTGTGGATTCAAGGCAACATGGTGTCTCAGGAGAGTGACCCATCCTTGAGGGTGCAAAGTCACTGGCTGCCTTGGGACCCACTGTGCTAGCACCTATGTGCCAGTCATTAGGAGAGGCCACGTGCCTGCACCTGCTATGCTACTGTGGAAGATGGTGAGAAGTCATGCCGGAGTCCTCACCCCAGAGAGCCTCTGCTAAGGTGGTTACTTATTTATTTATTTGTTCTATCTTTTCCCATCCTTCTGAGTGGAGGTGCCCTGTGTGGGGTTAGGAAGTGGTGCTGGGAGGGCTCAGAGGAGAAACCACACCACGTCTTGCCTTAGGAAAGCCAGGATGTCCTTCCATCCTACCCGCACATGTCCTGCACCTTCCCTGGTGAGATGGGCGACGGGGCTCAGAGAGTTCTGAAGAGTGACACAGTGTCACCTGTACAGGGCAATGCCAGCTCCCAAAGGAACCAGTGCCCTAGACAAGCAGTCCAGGCCAGTGTGCCTCAGGAAAGAGGACGTGAAGGCTCATGACAGGTGAGGGTCACAGCTCCGAGTGTGCCGCCTTGGCTACTATCACCAGCTTGGAGAGCTCAGCTTTGAAGGCCCCAGGCCTGTGAGACACTGCAAGACACAAGTACAGTTCAACCCTGACATGATTTTGAGACCAGACAGTGCTAACAGAGGCCAGGGATGGCAGGGTGAAGAGGTGGGTGAAAGTAGAAACTGCAGAGCCCGGCAGTGTGACACAAGGAGAGCCCCGCCTGCCTGGGAAATTACAAAGAGGGCTAGGGGGAATGGTGAAGGGTGGAGCCCCTGCCTAGGATCCCACCCCCACCCCTGTGAGGGAGCTGGGGCGTGGCCAGGGTAGAGCTTCTGCCTAGAATCCCCAGGTGAAGCCTTGACTAGGTTCTTGTGAGGGTGTGGACTGTCTTCCCTGGCTCAGCCAGTGTCTCCCTCACCAGGTCCTCAGAGTCTAGTAAGGGTACTTTCGTGTACTTGATCCTCTAGATTGGAGCACTGAATGGTCCTTTTTGCTTTATACAGCAGCCTACCTCGGATGTGTTGTGTCACAGTAACAGAAAGTAGACCAGGACTGGTGACTAGGACACTGTGAGCTAAACAGGCTGGAGCAACCTTGACACAGAGTCCATCCCACAAGCAGCTTGTATTTAGCCCATAGCCCTTTCTCAAGATAATTTCTGATCTGCAGAACATAGTCACGAGGACCCTCCTCTGCCTCTCTCCAAATGGCTCTTTCTGGGTGCTGGCTTGCCTTCTGCCTGCTGGGACCCATGTCACCTACCTGCTGTCTTGGTCACTTCAAACTCCTCGCTTTTCAGGGGGACATCACTCTCTCTCTCAAATGCAGCTTTGGACTGAAATAAAACAGCACTTCAGCAGACATACATCATGAAGAGAGAAGTCCCCTCCAGTCCCCTTGGTTTGGTCTCTTGGGCACTGTGGCCAGGCATACTTTCTAGTGTGGGTATGGCATTCCCAGGGTATAGTCCAGGGAGAGCGCAGGCAGAGGGTCTGATCACAGGGGATGGACAGCCTCAGTCTGTCACCTTGGCTCTCAAAAGCACACTTGATGAGGCTGCTGAGGGTTCTGGTGCTCTGGAGGAAGAGCCTATCATCGGCTACCTGAGGGGCAGGAGTTGACCAAGGCCACCCTGGCTCCTCCAGCAACCCTGCAGGGACTACCCCTACAGTGGGCCTCCTGCTCATGGGGGGGATCAAGAGGGTGGCTGGGTCCTGTCCTCTGCAGTGAATGGTATCTGGGGCCCTGCAGGCCCCTTGGTCCCCAGGTCCCTGTGACTGGTACTCACGTAGGCCATGGCGTACTCGATCTCAGCACCCTGCAACTCAGCCTTGAACTGTGTGAAGTAGAGGTAGGATTTCCCCTGGGGCCTGTGGGGAGATAAGAGTCAGCATGGGGACTTGGGGGAGAGGCCCCAACTGAGGCCCTGGAAAGAGCCTGGTGATGTGGAACTCCATTGTGGTAAATTTCCAGGACACCCAAAGCCAGAGGCAGGAAGTAGCTTTGTGGGTGCCAGGGAGTAGGGAAGGGGGGATGGGAGCTCCAGAGTCAGGGCTACCTCTCAGTGTTTATCTTCTTGTTTTGTTTCAAGACGGATTTTTGAGACAGATTCTCAGGTAGCCCAGAATGGCCTCCAACTAACTATGTGGCCAAGACTGGCCTTGAGGTCCTGATGTTCTAATTTCTGTCTCCCCAGAACTGAACAAGAGAATCAGCAGTTGGCTGTATTGCACAGCGCTCTGGTGTCTTCCTGCCATGCAACCAGATTCCCCAGACCCTGCACTGCTCTCTGCCATCTTCCTTCCCCTCCCTCTTCTGCCCAGTGCCTCAGTGTCGACACACACACTGGAGCTTCCTCAAGGTCGCAGGACTGGCCACCGAACAGCCTGCTCTCCATTTGTCCTGGGTGGATCATGGTATGCACATGTACAGTGGCTGCAAAGATAAAGAGACACACAGAGACAGACAGAGACAGACGGGGAGACAGAGGAGACAGACACAGAGACAGAGAGAGATGGGGGTGAGGGGAGGTGTGGGGGCGGGGGGGGGGAGAGATCCCAGCTGTGCACATGGGGCTCACCTCCAGACGGTACAGGTAAAGTGCTGACTGTCTTCGCTTGTGCCCAGGCTCATCTGCCACTGCTGGGGAGGGAGAGGACAGGCTTGATGAGCCTCTTTGCAAGGCCTGCTACACATAGTCCCTCCTAAACTCTGCATCCTACTAAAGCAGCAGACACTGCCCTGCCACTGGAACTATCCAGTCACTTTTTTTTCCTGTAAGATGTCCTGAGAACCGACGGCAACAGCGAGACCCTGTCTAAATTCAGTTGGGAACTGCAGACCAGTGTCAACCATGGTGCTCTGGCTCCATTCCTTGTTTTTTTTTTTTTTTTCCGGAGCTGAGGACTGAACCCAGGGACTTGCACTTGCTAGGCAAGCGCTCTACCACTGAGCTAAATACCCAACCCTCTGGCTCCATTCCTAACCAGATTCCTCAACCCCCTGCCCTGCTCTCTGCTGTCTTCCCCTCCCTTTCCTCCTCTCCTCAGTGCCTTGGTGCCAACACACACACTGGAGCTTCCTCAGGGTGGCAGGACCACCACATAGCCTGTTCCCCACTTGTCCTGTGTGGACTGTGGTGTGTGCATATGCAGTAGAGAACGTCTGTAATAGTCAATGGTCAATGGGGGATGCTGTTACCCTAACACCCAGCACTCAGGACAACCAGAATTTAGTCTCAGCTATGGAAGGAGTAGGAAGCCAGCATGGGCTACATGAGACTATCAAAAACCAACCATCCAACACAATCAACCAAAACCAAAGCCAAAAACCAGCCAGGGCTGGAGAGACAGCTCTGCACCTAAGAGCACAGGCAGCTCTTTTAGAGGATCTGAGTTCTATTCCCTACACACACGTGGTGGCTCACAGCCACTACAACTAGTTATGGAGACTTGAGGCCCTCTTTTGGTTTTGTGAAGTTCAGGCTGTCCTGAAGTGGAGAAGGACCTTGAACTCCTGATCCTCCTGCTTCAGCCAGAAGAGAGCTGCCACCCATCCTGCTTGCTACTGGGCGCTCTTATAGCCATTTAATCTCAGGCACAGACAAACCCTAAAACTGCTCACAGAATAAAGTAGAAAATTTCCATTCCCTGGATCATTCACATTAAATCACGCAAATCTGTGAAGTCCAGTCCACGGTGTAGCCATCACTACCATGTATCTAGAACAATCCATCAGTCCAAAAGGAAGCCCTGTGATGAGCCTTCTGGCAAGCCTCTCTCTGGTCCCAGCACATCCACTTCCTCTGTCAGGGCTCCTGTCTTGGATACTTCCTGTAATGGAATCCCACAGCATGACTTGTCCCTGTCTCCCTGAGCAGCATCCTGGAGGTCCCTCCAGACTGTGGCAGTGTCAGTGCCACCCTCCTTGTAACAGAAAAACACTCCCCTCGAGCTCACTGGGAAGCTGGTTCTGGAAGTGGTATCTGCGTTCGTCTCAGGCACCCTCCATGGTCTTGAGGGAGGGATGGCCCAGCCCTGTAATGGGTAGCAGTGACAACAGCAGGGATAAGCCACCCCCACAGCCGACTGCAGACTGCTGGAGAGAGGTTCAGGAGCAGGTGCTGCCCCTGAGGATCTGCTGCCCTGGACACTTTCATCTCAACCTGACACAGACTAGAGGCACAGGGGAGGAGGGTACACCCCATAAAACCAGAGTTTCCACGAGCCTCTAGAGCATTTTCTTTTTTCTTTTTTTTTTTTTTTGGTTCTTTTTTTCGGAGCTGGGGACCGAACCCAGGGCCTTGCGCTTCCTAAGCAAGCGCTCTACCACTGAGCTAAATCCCCAACCCCGAGCATTTTCTTTTTTTTTTTTTTTTTTTTTTTGGTTCTTTTTTTCGGAGCTGGGGACCGAACCCAGGGCCTTGCGCTCCCTAGGTAAGCGCTCTACCACTGAGCTAAATCCCCAGCCCCCCCCCCCCCCCCCGAGCATTTTCTTAATTAGTAATCAATGGGGATGCAGCTGACTATTGGTGGAGTACTCTCTGGGCTGGTGGTCCTGGGTTCTCTAAGAAGCAGGCTGAGCAAGCCATGAGAGCAAGCCAGTCAGCAGCACCGTCCATGGCCTCTGCATCAGCTCCTGCCTCCAGGTTCCTGTCCTGCTTCTTCAATGACTGATATGGAAGTGTAAGCGGACCACACGCTTTCCACCTGGCTTCCTTGGGTTATGGTGACTCATCACAGCAATGGTAAGCCTAAAGGATGCCTGTGTTCAGTTCCTAGAACCCACAGGGCAGCTCACAACCACTGACTAACTCTAGCTCCTCTAACCTCAGAGAGCAACACACTAACAAGTATACACCTGCACATCTACTACATACATATGCTTAAAAAACCAGACTACATGGAGGAGACAGGCTGGGAGCTAGGTCCTGGGGGCTTGCCCATGAGCTATCCAGAAGACTGCCATCTTGCTTCCTCTGATGGTTTCTTCATATTCATATCCAAGAATTTGCAGATAGCTCAGTGGTTATAGCACTGGCTGCTCTTGCAGAGGACCTAAGTTTGATTCCCAGCACCCATATGGTGGTTCACAACTGTAACTCCAGTTCCAGGACATCTGATGGCCCGTTCTGGCCTCTGTGGTCACTGCATGCTGGTTTCTGCTCACTGAGGTGTTTTGCTGTTTGTAGCCTCTCTATTTCTTTGTTTGCTATGTACATAACAAAGTCACTCATTCAATGTCCCAAGCAGGGCTGTTATCTCTCTCCACGCCTTACACAACACTCTTATTCATGGGTGTGTGATATTCCTAGTCACTCAAGTGCTGTGCAGGCCCATCCATCCACGGTCACTAAGGCACCTCCCACTCATTGCTACCATGGGAAGTTCTTTTTTTTTTTTTTAAAGATTTATTCATTTATTATATATAAGTACACTGTAACTGTCTTCAAATACACCAGAAGAGGGCATCAGATCTCTTTACAGATGGTTGTGAGCCACCATGTGGTTGCTGGGAATTGAACCCAGGACCTCTGGAAGAGCAGTCGGGGCTCTTAACCACTGAGCCATCTCTCCAGCCCACCATGGGAAGTTCTACTCAGAACATTCATGTCCAAGGTTCCGGAGACACTGATATTTCCCCTGAATGAACTGACCTGTGTGTGGCAGTTGCCTTGCATAGCGTACAGGCAGCCAACCTCACAACAATTTGTTTTGTGCCCTGTATGCTGCCGAGCTATCGGCCCTCTTGCCAGATCACACATAGGCTTTCCTGAGCACTCTCCCAGGCTGGCTGCCCAGGTGAGCCTCCTAAGCCACAGACCTTCTTGTGATAACAAAGGGTCCACTGCCCATAGTAGTGACACTGTTACCCAGCACTCAGGATGCAGAGCAGGTAGAGCAAAGGCAGTTTGAGGTCAGCAAGGGCTACACAGTAAGAGCCCATCTTATAACATGACTAAAACAGTAAGAACCACAGTGGCTGATCACACATAGATTGATAGTCAGGAATCCGCACTGTGGGTTGCTGGTTCCACTAGGCGAAAGCCAAGGCAACTAGGGGTCCTTTGGGCTCAAGGGAACTGAGAATTCAGTGCCCCAAGTGTCTGGTCACTTTCCCTTGACACCATCTGTGTGACACCCTGAGTAACTTACCTCGTTGGTCCCTCCTTGGGAAGCGTAAGTGAATGTGCATGTAAACTTGCCCTGTAGAAGGAAAAATAAAAGGAGGCTGAAGGGCAAAGGTTTCAACGCTCGGAATCGAGACCCTAGCATAACGGGCATGGTATCATCTCTGGTTCCCAGGAGGCTGAGGCAGAAATGGGACATTAGCCAGCCTGGGTGACTTATCAAGGTGCTGTCCTGGCGTAAAACAGATCAAAGAGGACTGGGATGTACTTCAGCAGTAGAGCCCCTGCCCAGATGTCAAGGATTGAGACTGTCTTAAATCAACTGTGAGGGGCTGCTGGGTGACTTGGGGGTGGAGCCCTGCCTAGAATCTCCCATTGAGGAGCTGGGGGCGTGGTCAGGGGTGGAGCCCTACCTAAGGCTGGGACAGAACACTGGCTCAGCCTATTTGAGACCCTGGGTTCCATCCCTCGGTACCATATAAAACAAAGACCCTGTGACGCCCTCCAGTGACCATCTGATATCTTTCCTCTCAGGAGGTCAGAATTTTGCTCAAATCCATGTGGTTTCCCGGGAAGGTCAAATGGCCTTCAGCAGCTGCCTCTTTAGAACACTGGCTATGAGGTCAGTACCTGGGGCACCTGACAGTATAATAAGCTTTTACTACTTCCTGCCTCAACACAAACCTGCTAGGAAGCATAGGACTATAATAATGTTCTCAACAAACGGTCACCAGGGACACAGCTGTCGCCGAAGTCAGGTTGGGGCAGAGGCTAGGCTGGCTGCTGGCTTCACAACCATTGAGAGGGGAGTTGATGGACCCGTGAAATGCCTCGGGTACTTCCTCTCTAGTTCGAGTTCAGTGAACAATCCTCGTGCGACTTGTATAACCAGTCGCCTAGGTCCGCTGCTCTTATTAACCATTTCTAGAATGAGCTGGGCAAGGGGGCGTCGCCTTGCAAGTAGAAAATGACTGACAGGTGACAGATGAGGCAGCCTCATCCTTTCTTCATGTAACCCTGCCCCTGCCATGCTGACCAGTCTCCAGGACAACCTGGTCCCGAGTCTGGCTCCGCCCAATGCCGGCAGTCCAGAGGCATCGATGCCCCTGTAGCACGTACCCCGGGTCCTATGTCCTGGGAGAAGGAATGCACGACACCTCCGGGCCTCACGTCAAATGGCACGGTGGTGGGCTCAGACACAGCGGCCGCCAACTTTAGCGCCGCGGCCGCCAGAACCAGCGCAGTCCAGAAGCCACTGCTGGGGGCCGCCATCTTGCTTCCGGGGCAATGCGCAGGCGCTCGCGAACGTGGAGCAACCCGCGCTGGACACGTGGCGCGGAATTGTGACGTTCTCGCTTCGCCCCTCCAGACCTGGCGGCTGCTTTGGATGCCATGTTGGGGCGGGACTTGCCTTGGCACGTGACGATCTACAGCGCCTCTGATTGGCGCTCACGTCTGCGGGGGGGGGGACTATTTCAGTGCTGTTGGCGTCAGAGTTTGTACGTCACATTATCTTTTTCCCGGACATTTTTTATATCTAACTTAAATGGGCTCCCGTACTCACATCAGGGGGGTATGGGGGTGGTGGGGGGTGGTGACTGTGATTAGTTTTGTTAGATTATCTTGTTAATATGGTTTACTTCACTTTTATTTGTCTATCTTTTGGGTTATGATTTTCGAGACAGGGTCCTGGAACTCTTCTCCAGGCTGGCCCCGAACTGAGATCTGCCTGACCGCCGCCTGAGTGCTGAGATTAACGGCGTAGGCCGCCATCACCACCTGTTGATTGTTTTTCGTTTATAACTTACTTTACCTTTGTTTATATTTTAAGTTTTACTCAAAAATATTTTATTGTGAGTGCTCAGCAATTAAGAGCATTGGCTGTTCTATAGAGGATCAAGATTTGAGTCTCAGCACCCACATGGTGGTTCCACAACTTTAACTCCAGCCCCAAGAGATCCGATGCCCTCTTCTGGCCTCTGTAGGTACCAGATAGACATATATGCGGGCAAAACGCCATGCACACATAAAAATACTATAATAACAGTATTTTAAGTGGACTCTTCTAGTATAGCAGCTTCCTATAAGTCCAGGTGTTGCTTGTTACCGGGCATGCCTGACCAGCCCTCTACTGCTGATTAATTTTCCCATCTTTCGGCTGGCTGGCAAGATGGAAGAGTGAATAAAGGGGCTTGCAGCCATGACAGCTGACCATCCTCCAGCCCTCGGAACTAGGTGGTGGCAGAACTGACTCCTAAAAGCTGCCCTCACTACAAGTGAGCTGGGGCAAGCAGCCTTGCATAACAGAAAATAAGTATGTAACTTTAAAAATTAGACTCCAGGGCCAAGTGATCCTCAATGTAGTCACAAGTACTGGGCCTCTTTCCCCTCAAATGGCTGATGCCACCTTAGCCTGCCACATCCCAGTCCCTGAGCGATGCACCACAAAAGTCATCAAAATAGTGGCAGGGTCCTCCTTCCCACCCCAGCCTATGGGCCACTGCAATAAAATGGCCAACAAGTGGCAGCACCAGTGACATCTCAGCCTACCGCCCTGTTGGGGAGGCTCATCTCCTCTCAGGCCTCCCCCATGCACCAGCAGCCCCACAGAGATGGTGCCTCAGCAAAAGCCAGCTGCAGGCAGGACTTTCCACCCTTATCCATGAGCCCAATGCAGGGAAAAGGTGGTGAAAAAGAGCCACCAATTGCTGAGCAGGAAAACCCACCAGTCCCTTGAGATTATCATTAAAAAACAACAAAAACCCACCAATCCCCGAGCCTTCCCCAAGCTCAAGCTCTTGAAATTCCACCAATCCTCAATCTGGAAATCTCTGCCCTGAGATCTGCCCCTCCCAGATCCTATATTAGCACTGCCCCTTCAATTCCCTGCTGCCCAGTCCCTAGAGAGGAAGGCAGATGTCCCTGGATTTATCCCTTCATATCCTGGACTCCCCAATAGATTTCTTTCATGATATTTGCTGCCTGGTGTGAGTCCTCAGAAGCCAGGAAGAAAAGAAGCAATGAAGAGTCAGAGAAGGGATACTTCTCCCTAGGAGCTCCAGCACCTCTGCTGAGGAGCCATTATCTCAGCACCGTGTGCTTCCTGGGCTTAAGTGTCTCAGGATGCCCCTCCACTTGGATGCTGTCCCACCAGAGCTGTGCTGTCCCCGAAACACATCGCCTGTCTGCTCTCTCGGTCACTTCCTGTCCCATCCTTGTCTCTCACTGGTAGATGTCCCTTCCCACTGTTTAGTCACTGCAGAAGTCAGAGGGCAGCTCGCAGGCCAGTTTTCTCTAACCGGAACGGTTTTGGAGATCACACTTGGATCGTCAGGCTTGGCAGCAAGCACTTTAAACTTGCTGAACCATCTCATGAGCCCATTTCTGGTTCCCACCCTTCTCTCAAATGAAAGGGAATGGACTAGTTCACTAACCACAGAGGCCATGTGTGTTCCCAGAATCGGGACAGAACCTGGCAGCGAAGACCAGCTGACCCGTGTGAGATTACTTATGGGGAAGTCTTTCATCTTTAATTGTCTTCTATAATATTATTGATTTTTTTAAGACAGAGTTTCTCTGGCTGTCATAAAATTCCTTCTGTGGACAAGGTTGGTCTCAAACTCACAGAGATACACCTGGTTCTGCCTCCCAGGTGCTGGGCTGGAGCCTACACGGGGCTGTCCTATATACCTGACACTGTCCCCACTCCCACTCTCCCATCACCAGTCCTCAGTTTCCAGCCTGGGACCCAAGGGCCCACAGAATCCCCTGCAATCCCTCTGTCCTCCAACCAACACCACTTGAGAAGGAGCTTCACAGTGGCACCATTTTCATTTGGATTCATTTAATGAGTCTACATATCACATAATTATAAAAGAATAAGAATTGACAAAAATATTTTCTTTCCATAATATGTAGAGGTGGTTTCTGGTTTGGTTTTTTTGTTTTTTCTTTTTCTTTTTTTACTTCTTTATGCTGGACTCTGGTAGGAGAGGGTGGGGAAGGACAGGTCCTATTCCTGACCCTGGCACCCCTAGGTGGTGAGTGGGGAGGAGCTGGGCAGCATACAGGTAGGGCAGAAGGCTCCCAGACGGGGACCTGGCAGCTCCACAGTCTGGGTGTCGGGAGAGCGTGGGGTCCCCAGCCACCCAGTGCTGTACCTTCAATTTCATTGCTCGGTACCGCCAACTTCCTGTCTTTTAAATAATTATTTAAAATCCCCACCCCAAGCACACATGACTCTGCAGGAGGCGGTGGGGGGCGCATGCTTCTGCGCTGGGATGGTGCTGTACATTCAGGGCCATGGCAGCCTGACAGAGGCTGTGGGCACAGTCGCAGCTTCTCACCAGCTCAAGGACGGTGGCATGGGGGCCATCACCACCTTTGTCCTGGCCCCCAGGCAGCAGCAAGCAAACAAATTGGAAGCTTCAAAAATTAAAAGATTACAAAAACACAAGAAAAGCAGCAGTGGTATAAGGACGCAGGTCTGAGGTCACAGGTGTTCCTGCAGGAAGTGCAGCAACGTCACCTCGTAATGCTCTCCGGACTCACGGCAGCGAATGCTGTGTCTCTCATTTGGGTAAATCTGCAGAAGAGGCAGGGCTGTGGTCAGGCCCACCCGGGGACCCTATGTACCCCTGGGGCGAGGTGCACTAATGGCTTGCCACATTAAGGCATTGGTGACATGGGTTAGTTACTGTATCACCAGGTCCTGGGTAGTGGATCTCTTCCACAGATCATAGCTGCCAGCCACATGTGATGTGGGGAAAAGCTGAAATTTATAGCTACCTTTGCCTGCTATAAATCCATTCCCAGACAAGTCTGAGGACACCAACCCCACCCAAACCTCAGGTCCCTGAGATTCTCATAACGTTAGGGGAAGCAAACATCACCTACCTCAGAGAAAGAGCCCTGCCCCTCCACTGTCCTGGTTGTCTGGTGTCTCCCCCATAGTCCACCCACACATTAACATCACCTCCCCACCTCAGGGCTGAAGATCTGCCTCTGCAGTAGGCCGCAGCTACTCCTCGACAACAAGGATCCGCCCAGCAGATCCCACCCTACCCCACTTCCATGCCCACCCAGGTCCCCAAATCTCAGGGCTCTCACTCTCATGGCTGTCACCCGGGTCTGGGTCTCCCTGGGCCTCAGTCCTCACCAATTCACTCATTCATGCACCTTTAAATGTCCTCTCCCTCAGGCAAGTCCTCTCCCTCAGGCAAGTCCTCTTGGGTCTCTAATCATTGGGGGACACCATGCCTGGAGCCAAGTGGATTCAAAGCTGGGGTCTCACTGAGGTGTAATCACTGAGGACAAGTATTCCCAGCACTAAAGCAACCTGGGATGTGGTGACCATTGACACAGGACCCTTTGGAGCTCAGACTATAGAAGGGGCAGAAGATGGGAGCCTGGAACTTTGCCGTGGTCCCCAAACCATGTACCTGGAGCTGGTACGGCTTCCCTGCTCGGATCAGCTGGGACACCAGGAAATTCGTGTGAAAAAAGTGAACGTTCTCATCCAGGAAGCCATGGAGAATGAGTAAGCGGTTAGGCCTGGGGAAGACAGGGGAGCTGGTAAGGCCCTGGGGGATGGGAGTGGGGTGGGGTAGTGCCCATGGGCTCAGAATCATTCCCCAGCTGTAGTTCCCAGGCATCCTGGCATGGTGGAATATTCTGGAAGCATATTCCCACCATGACCACCACTGACATTGCTTGTGTTATGCACCGGCCAGTAGCCACCTGCAGCTCCTCATATGAAGGTGGCAGAAATAACCAAGAAGGGGAATTTTCTCTTTTAACTTAGATTTACTTATTTTTGAGGCAAGGTTTCATGTAGCCAGGCTGCTTCTGAACTACCCATGTAGCTAAGGCTGATATTGTACTCCTGATCTTCCCACCTCCAATCTCCTGAGTGCTGGGATGATAGGACATGTACCACCATGCCTAGGTTCTACAGTGCTGGGATGGGGCTCAGGGCTTCCTGCATGCTGGGCACACTCTATCCCTGGGCCCAGGCCCAGCCATCTTATTTCAACTTTATACACTAATATGCAATGATGGTGCTCAGGCCAATGATAGCCTTTGAGACTTTTGTGGCTTCATAATATTATATACTTATTACTTCTCTAGTTCTAGAACATTGTATCCCTGCTGAGAAAGAGCCATCCCAGTGGAGTGATGTTTGGCAATAGTGGGGATTTCCACACAGTGGAGAGGCCTGCGCCGCCCTGCAGCTACCTGTGTCTGACACTTGCATTTGGCAGGTAACCGGGTGTGAGAAAAGGTCCAGATAAGTCATCAAGGCAGGAGAGGAGCTCATGGGGCTACTGGAGTTGTGTGGGAGCCAGGCTGGACTTATCCCTAACATCCTGCACTCCTGGAGCCCGGTCTGATGACATCCACAACAGGTACCTGGATGTCTGAGCTCAGCAGGACAGCTAGGATGGGAGGTGGGTGGCCTGCTGGAAATGGCACTGGGTGGCAGATGGTGAGTGGGTGGCTTACTCATTGGGCAGCTTCTCCACGTGCAGGGCTACAGACCCTGCCTCGTAGCCTTGCTGATTGTTTTCGGGGACATCCATGTATCGTTCTGTGTACCCTGTGTCATAGGCCATCCACACAGTGACAGGAGCACCCGCAATGGCTACCTGGAAGACACAGGGGATGGATTAGGCAGGGAGAGAGGCACTGGATCTGGAGTCTGGCCTTGGCTGAGACTGTGGGCCTCAGCGGAGGGCTAGGAAGCACATGCATGGGGTGGAGGCTGGAAGGGGGCCCTTAGACATGTTCCTGTGGGCCTTAAGCTGCTCAGGGGCATGAGGATGTGGAGGGAGGGCCCGTCCCACCTTCCTGCCTCCTCCGCCTCCTCATGGCCGCCGCCCCACAGTGCCCTGCCAGTCCCGGGGCCTGCGCTCCCTGCTGCTCTTCACAGCATGCCCCACCTCTGCCCCTCCGAGGCGGGGGTCCCGGGCTTGGCCTCCCACACAGAGCTGCTGGCAGATGCCATCCTGAGGTCGGTGGAGGCAGGCAATGAGGAGGGGGACTCGGCCTCGTGGGGTGGCTGCGGGGAGAGATAGCCAGGTGGCAAGGCCCCTGCCGAGGTGCTTGCTCTGGGGTGGGGCTCTGGGGTGGGCACAAGGGGCTAAGGGTGGCTGGGCATCAGGCTGTAGGTGGCTACACAGGAGTGACACCCACCTTGAACACTTGTGGCTTGTGGATGAGCCCCATGAGCGAGAGGAAGCCACCATAGGACCAGCCATGGATGGCAACACGGCTCAAGTCAATAAAGCCATACTTCTCAGCCACATACTGCAAGCCTTCCACCTGGTCCTCAATTTCCACCTGGCCCTGTGGAAACCCAGCACTGTGTCTTCCACTGAGGGATGACCAGCATCCCACACCATGCCATCATGTTACTAGTGAGAAGCCTGTCCTCTTAGACTCCAAGTAGTATTCAGAAGTGTCTGTCCAGAATGACCTCGCTTAAAGCTATTCTTTATGTTTGCAGGGCTGGCACCACCACCATCACCACCATCAAAATAAGAATCCCCACCATCACAACCATCTTCACTAACACTACCACCATCATTATTATCAAAACAATCATTACAACCACTACTACCACCACCACCACCATAATCACCACTATCCCGATCATGACCACCATTGTCCCAGTCACCACGCTAAACACCAGTGTCCCCACCACCCTATCTGTTCCCTTCTTCTGTCATACCCTTGTGTGCCCTGGACTGAGGCAGCTCCATAGTGGTAGGCTGTTTGTGCCACCATCCTCTTCCCACTCAGGACTGGGAAGAGTGGAGGGCACCTGTGTTCCCTGGGTCCCACTTGTCCTCAAGGGTCTCACACTATAGGAGTGGAACTCACCATCTGATTTTTCAGGGCCCCCTCAAAGTGCAGGCCCCGCTGACAGGAGCCCCGACCATCGATAACCACCACAGCATAGCCCAAGGATGCTAGTGTGTTCAGCCGCAGGTACTTGATGCCCTTGAAGGAGTTGTTCACCAACTGCACCTGCAGGCAAGGTGGGCAGTGAGAGCTGCAGAGGTGCTGGGGGGCAGGCAGTGAGAGCTGCAGGGGTGCTGGGGGCGGGCAAGGCACGGGCCAGGGTGCACCCACCTGTGGGCCCCCATAGACAAAGAGCACAGTAGGGTGCTTCCTCCCAGGTTGCAGGGTGTGTGGCTTGTAGATCATGCCATAGAGCTGCACGTCTGCACGGGTATGGAAGTGGAAGATCTCAGGGGGTACATAGTCTGGAGGGCAACCTGAGGAAGCAAAAGTATTGTGTAGAGGGGCTAGTGAGACCTGGCCTGAGGACCTGCTACTTCTGCCTGAAAGATGATCTTGGGGGAGCTGCCTGGGGGCCACCACATGGGTCACACAATCCCTATGGCCAAGAACTTGCCCACCCCGCCAGGGTTCCTCCACACAGAGTTCTGGCCACTTTGGGGAAATGGAGTATGGTGGAAGGCAGAGCAATGCACATACCCCCAACCATGGCTGACCTTGGATTTCTTTCCCTGCTGTTTTTCAAGAAATGGCCACACTGATTACATGCCCAGGAAGGACCAAGGCTTTCCTAAGACACAACTTCTGTATATAGGGTGGCAGCCTACATCTGCAGCCACACCTAAGTCAGGAGAGACACAGGGAACCTCTCTTGACTGGAGATGACTATTCCCCCATGTGTGACCTGCCCCTGGGAGCCCGGTTGTCTATTGTGCCCTTCCCTCCCCCTGGCTGGCAGGCCACACTACTCACTGGCTGCCTCCATCATGCTGGCCCAGAAGCGCGGCTGCTTGTGCAGTGGGTCATCATCGGGGCCACTCAGCTTGTACACATGCACACAGGGCGGCGTGCTCACGCTGCTGTAGTGACTCACGAACATGTCGAAGTTCTGCTGGCCACAGGGTGGCACTCAGTGTACAGGAGCAGGCTTCTGCCTTCCCCAGAGACACCGTACAGCCCCACCCACCTGTGGAACATTGCCACACCCTTTGCAGATCCTGAAACCGCCCTCACTGGGCCATTCCTAGGCTAGAGACCCAGGCCCCATGCTGGATGGACAGGCATCAGCCTGACTTCTACAGTGTTCTAAGAGGCTAGGGGCTGTGGACTGGATCAGAGGGAGCAGTCTCCCCACACTTTCAATCTCCCAGACCTGGAGAAGCTCGGGTAGGCGTGGCATGGCATGCACACCTGACTCATGGAGCAGCTGTGGGAGAAGCCAGGCGTGGTGAGCCGCACGATCTCCCCAGCTGACTCGTAGCTGACCACGTAGAGGTGATGTTCCAGGGGTGTGTCCTTTGTCCCTTGAAAGTACACCAGCTTCGTCTGCTCATTGACCCAGATCTGCAGGTAATGGGGGCGTCATGACCAGAGTGCCTTGGCCACACTTGCTCCCGTCCCCAGGCTGGCAGCAGCCCTGTCGCACATCAGACTGAGGGTAGAGCATGAGGGACAGGCAGGCCACTGTAGGTCCCATTGATGCACCCAGAGGGGGAAGAAAGCACACCCAACATGCATAAAGCCCTGGGTTCCATCCCACCAACACATAAGCTGGGCATGGTGGAGCACTAGGGAGGATCAGGAGTTCAAGGTCACTCTCAGCCACATACATAGTGAGATCAAAGCCAGCCTGAGCTATATGAAACCTTTTCTGGAAAAAAATAGAAAAAATCTAACCAATTGTCGTCTTGTTCTGAGGCTGAGGCTGGCTGTATAGCCCAGGCTAGCCCCAAGTGTTGGAATGAGAGGCTCATCACTCTTTGCAGTATTTGAAAATGTTTCAGCCTCATTGTTCGCTTGATTCTAAAGTAAGAGGTTCAAAGCCACACGAGGAAGCCCTGTCTGTGGCAATACAGGTAAGGATGTGGACATACTAGTATGGGCAATCAGAGTGTTTCCCAGTGTGTGTGGCTGGAGTGCAGCTCAGTGGGAAAAGGCCTAGGACTCACAAGGATCCTGGTTCCACACCCAGCAATGCAAAGTTTAAAAATGGGAAAAAAAAATTCAGAAATACACAGAGCAGATTAAAAAATCTTTAACTCTGATTCTTTGCTTGGGGGGACCTTGATGAGATGTCTAAACACATTTAGCCACCATGTGGGGAGCTCCCAGGAGGAAGTGGGTAGATGCCGGGCTTCCACTCAGCACTTAGTCACACAGTGGACTGCAGAGTCCTGGGCAGCACTGAGAATGAGCCAAGCCTCCCCATGGACACCTCCCTGCTGAGGCCCCTGGTAGGAACTCGGGAAGGGGAGGAGTTGGAGCAGCAGGAAAATGCAGAGGCCAGCAAATGCATGGCCCGGCCTGCTGGAGGGGCTAGGGAGACCAGGTACCTTAGAGCCATGCCTTGACAAGACCTCCCACTCGCCACTGGTCAGGGCGACTTCCTCCTTGATGGGGCACTTAAACTCATCTGTGAGGAAGGAGAGCAGAGAGGTGAGGCATGCAATAAGGGGACAGGCAAGGTAGTCTGAAGCCAAGGGAAGCCTACTTACTGCTGGGCAATCAGCCCGGCCTAAAGGGCAATGGGTGAACCTGTCTGGGAGGTTCAGGGGTCAGGTGGGGGGGGTATCTGTCCTAGTGAGGGCAGCCCAGCACTTCCAGAAAACAGCCAGGAAGTGGTCTTCCTGATTTATAATAGACATGGCATGTGACAACTGGCCATTTCTCACTATATCATCCTGGGCCACCAGAAACAACCAGGCTTCATCAGGCAAGTAGGCAGGAATGAGCACACCACACTCTCAACACAGAGAGGCAAGAGGATCTCTTTGAGTTCTGGGCCAGCATGGGCTATATAGTGAGACCCCCATCTCATGAGCAAACCCAACAACCACAAATAGAATCAGGCTCTGTTTCCTGCAGGCCTGCTGGGTTAACAGGTCTAAGCATGCTGAGGCCCAACTAGACAGAAACCAGGCATCTGCTAGGGCACATCAGATGCTGACTGGGAGGCTTGGGGTGACAGGTGGCTATCTGGTGCCGTTCTCCTAGTTTAAGACCATCAGGAGACCTATCATTGTCCAGGCCCTGAGCTCACATGTCCCACCCACACACAAAACTGCTACCCCTGCTCCCAGTCCTGGATTTCTGACTGTGCTTCTCAATATCACATGGTCTCAGTGACCCACTTGTCTGCTGTCATCCAGCCCCAGGTCTCCTAGTCACAGCCCACCTTCTTCTGTGTCCTCCCAAAGCTGCCCTCTTTCCTATCATGTAAGCCTTCTCATCCTCAACAGCCACCCTTCCTTCTTAATTTTTACTTCAGGTGTGTACTCAGCGCATGCAGTGCCTGCAGAGGCCAGAAGAGGGCATAGGATCCCTAGGAACTAGAACTGTAGACAGCTGTGTGCTACCCTGTGAGTGCTGGGAACTGAACCTCAGTCCTCAGCAAGAGCTGCCAATGTGCTAACAGCTGAGCCATATCTCCAGCCCTGGCCCCTGCCTCCCCCTGTCCCCGATTTTAGACAGGGCTTCATGTAGCCCAGGCTAGGCTTAAGCCCACTAAGTAGCTGAGGATGACCTGGAAGTCTGGACCCTCTGCATGTTATGATGACAGACTTGCCAGCACACATGGTTCTGTGGTGCTGGATAAAGCCCAGGCCTTCCTGTGTGTCAGGAGGACACTGTATCAACTCAGCCCCAGCCAGGCCAGCCCTTTCCTCAGGTTTCACTTGCTCAGACACACAGCTCTCATCATCGCATGATGATGCCATGAGGTCAATGATGGACCCTGTGCAAGCCTGCGGGGCTAGGCACCCTGGCATCTGGTTCTTATGCTGGGCAACCATGAGCTGTAGAAGAGTTTCTAGGCAAAGTTCCCTGAGTTCAGTGGTGGCACCCCAGCAGAGTACACAGAGTTGGTGACATTCCTGTGATACTGAGTCACGGCCAGAAGTGACATGGAGACAGAACCCTGGCCAGCACCTTGGTCACTCAGTGCCAAGTAGCCAGGACATGAGGCTTGATACCAGGCCCTCAGAGGTACCATTCCAGTCATTCTGTCCCTTGAACCCATGGCTGCTGCAGCCTGCTATGATGCCATGTGGCACTTCCTAACTGTGGTGCTTACTGAAGATGACATGTCTTCAAGGAGGGCTTGAGCAGTGTCTAGGGACATGTGAAGTTGTCACATGTGAGCAAGCTGCTAGCACGCAGCAGGTAGAGCAGGAATGCTGCTCCCCAAATGTAGCCTGTGGAGGCTGTGTCTGTGCACAGTCCCTGAGGTAGAGGACACACCTCCACTGCACAGGCTGAGACCTAGAACAGCCTAGAAGTGTCCCCAGGTCCTGGGGGGGTCACCTGCCATCATGCCAGGAGCCATGACTTGTCTCCTAGAAGCACCATCTACTCAGACTCACCACCTCAAGCAACTGACTCCACAACACATTTTGAGCTCCTCTCTCCTGATGAACCCTGCATTCTCTGTGCCCCCAACTGGACCCCAAGTCATCCTTAGTCCCAGGACCTGCTCCACTGGGAAGACCGTCAGCCAAGACCCACGTGTCAGATCAAGGCCACTGGGGCAGCTCTGGCTTTGACTGTGGTCTGATCTCATGCTCCTTGCCCTGAGTCCCACAGAAACACAAATAGTCACTTCACACTGATGGAGAACCAACTACTTCCGGTTCACAGCCCAGTCCTAAGTCTTGTCTGCAGTCCATGCAGACACCCTCCCCACCTTCTCCCTGCTCCACCCACCAGATCCTCCTCTAGACGCCTCCAACACCACAGCTCTGTCCTACAAACAGCCCCTTTTGCACGGCTGTGTCCCCTGCCCCAGGCCTTTCTAGTCCTCCTCAGATCTCTGCAGTAGCATGTCACCCAGAGACACTGGCTCACTGTTAGAAAAATGTTCCCCATTCTCTCTGCCACTTGACTTCTCTACGTCCCCCAGGGCCAGAGACACTACCTTTAATTGCCCTTGCATTATTACTTGACCCTCCAGTCTCAGCTGTGGTGACTGGAGTCACAGGTGAGCACCAGCACACACCATGTTCCTTCTCAGATATCAGCACCTTGGCCCCTAGAGTCAACCACTTTGTCCAAGGCCCAGCGCATCCGAAGCTCCAAAGTCAGATGGCTGAGGCTGGGACACAAACATGGGCAAAGAGACGTGAGCAGGTATGGCCGTACCCAAAAAAGGACACGATGAAACTAAATGCAGGTGACACACAGCAGTTCACTGGGGCCAAACTCGAATGCCCTGGTGGCAGCTATTAGGTTTCAAAGCCGGGGGTAAGGATTGGGGGTGGGGGAACCTGAGGTACCCATTAACACACTAATGCAGATGCTGGAAGGTTTGCCCACCATCCCAGATCACTACTTGCTTCATGCCCCCTGGTCAGCACACCCTGCCTCCTCCACTGGGTTACATCCTTCCACCAAAAACACAATCTGCCACTCCTCCAGTCTCAATATACCACAGCCATTTTGGCTATGCCAGTCTCTTGGCCCAGGCTGCCCGTCTTGGTCTGTGACTCCTCTCTTGTTCTCCCTCCCTCTCTCCTTCCATGGCCTAGCTCAGTCAGGCCATGTTTCTACTGGACTGTCCCAGATGTGTCTGCCTCTGGCTGTGCTCTCCCCTCTACTTACAGTAAACTGTCTCCTTCTCCATCCCTAAACAGTCATGTCTGCCCTTCCTTCTTTCTTTATTTATTTTCATTCTGGCCCTGCTGCATAGACATTTAGAAAACCCCACCTAACCAGTCAACAAACATATAGCTGACGGCTGCCAATGGCACAAGAGCCATGTGGGTCAGGGTACGGCTATTCCTTCCTCCCCACCTCAGCCTCCTATGAGACTGAGGCTCTGCTCACCTTCCGCAGGGCTGAGGGGTTCCGTCCAGTCATAGTCATTGGTTTTAAGGTCCACCGTGACCCTGTACAGGTGGCAGAAGCCAGTCTTGCACTCGTTGGCACGGAGGAAACAAAAGTCCTGCTGGCCCTCAGCCTGAGGGAACGGGTGGAAGATGTCATGGACCTGTGGGGACAGATGATAGAGTCAGAGGACTCCACAGCTGACCAAAACCCTGAGGCTAGCCCAGTGTCACACTGGGGACCTAGGTGTGGGGACAGTGGGCATCCTGGCATTCCTGCTTACATTGATCCAGACATTGGTGACTTCCTCATAAATGATGAAGGGTTGCACGTTCTTGGGGATGGCTCTGGCAGCCTCCTGCCACTGGGCCTCACTCTCAAGGGTTGGGATGAAGAGAGCAGGGGGCAGGAGAACAAGCTGGAGCCGCTGCTGGGGACGGTCCAGGAACATGGCCCAGGCACTGGAAGAACAAGAGAGGAGGCAGCAGGAGACCTCAGTGACTGGCAGAGCACATAGAGGCCAGCCTTGCCCATGGCCAGGAAGGGTATAGAGGAAAACTAACTGGTGCATGATCTCTGGGACAGATTAAATGAAACTCTAGTGACAGCAATCCATGTGACTTAGGCCTAAGATAGCATTCACAAATGGCACAGATGTTTTTTTTTTGGGGGGGGGGTACTTTTTAAAGGTAGGGTCTTTTATGGCTGAGGATAGTTTTGAACTCTTGACCCTCCTTGCCTCTACTTCAGTGTTGAAATGACAGGTGTGTACCATCACGCCCAACACTAACATAATGAAAAAGTATTCTACTCTATTCTGGTGCTGGGTGTGATCACGGTGTCTCATGGCTCTGCACCCAGGCCTTTTAAAGTTTTTATTTTGAAATAGTTTTGACATGGCCATGAACCTGTCATCCCAGCAGTAGGGAGGTAGAGGCAAAAGGGTTAGGAGTTCGGGGTTATCCTTGGCTACAAAGCGAATTCTAGGTCAGCCTCAGCTACACAGCATGAGGAAAGGAAGATGAGGAGGAAGTGGTGAGAAAGGCTGTTTGTCTCTGCATTCTGTTCCAACTGTGGAGAGCTCAGGACCACAAGGGCTCAGAGGTGACCCTTCATCCTGTCTGTGGCCTAGTGTTTCCTTCTCCCCTGCCCCACTCTTGGGAATTTGGTCAGACTGACCTGACACCTGAGTTCCCTCTTTGTGTCCTGCAGGCTAGGGCTGGGAGGGACCCTGAGGGGAAGAGTCATGGCTGCAGGGCACTGAGCTCCACTCTGGTGGGGCCCCAGACAGCCTCCAGGTACTTGCCCGTTCCCCAGACACTCACTATCTGCCATCCCGTGTCCAGCCAGCCCGGGCGATGTACTCCACTTTGGGGAAAAGCGAGCTGAATGGCTGTACCAGTTCCTTCTCGCAGCTTGACACGATCTAGAGAAACAGGGCCATGTCATGCACATCACAGTCTCACTGATCTCCAGTCCCAGATAACCATCTGGTATCTACCAGGTGGGGAATGCCAGTTTTAGGAGCTCTGACGCCCTCTTCTGGCCCCCATAAGCACTGCACATACATGGTACCTGCATATGTGCACAATCATACATGAAAATAAAGTCACGTGCGGTGTTTTATGCCTTTAATCTCAGCACTGGGGAGGCAGAGGCAGGACCATCTCTTTGAGTCTGAGGCCAGCCTGGTTTATATAGTAAGTTCCAGGACTCAAAAAAATCAAAATAAATAAATTGTGAAAAGGAAGGAAGGAAGGAAGCAAGGCAGGCAGGCAGGCAGGCAGCAGGCAGGCAGCAGGCAGGCAGCAGGCAAGCAGGCAGGCAGGCAGGCAGGCAGGCAGGCAGGCAGGCAGCAGGCAGGCAGGCAGGCAGCAGGGAGGCAGGCAGGCAGCAGGGAGGCAGGCAGGCAGCAGGCAGGCAGCAGGCAGGCAGGCAGGCAGGCAGGCAGGCAACAGGGAGGCAGGCAGGCAGGCAGCAGGAAGGCAGGCAGGCAGGCAGCAGGGAGGCAGGCAGGCAGGCAGGCAGGCAGGCAGGCAGGCAGGCAGCAGGCAGGCAGGCAGGCAGGCAACAGGGAGGCAGGCAGGCAGGCAGCAGGAAGGCAGGCAGGCAGGCAGCAGGGAGGCAGGGAGGCAGGCAGGCAGGCAGGCAGGCAGGCAGCTTTCTGAAGTATAACGGCTAAGGTGGAAGTCACACTGGATTGGAGACCCTAATCCAACATGTTTTATCTTTCAAGGGAGAAATGCAAGGAGATAGAAATAGACAGACAGACCAACTGACTGACTGACTCTCTCCTTCTCCCTCTGTCCCCCCCCAACTCCGTCTCTGTCCTCGCCGCCCTCTCTCTCACAAGGTGTCCACTAGAACCTCAAGACAGGTGATCACCTGAGCTGCTGGGACAGACCCTGTCCAGCTCTCAGAGGTAGCCAGCCCTACCAACACCAATCTGTATGGCTGTAGACAGCATCTCTGCTATCAAAGTCACCAACCTGTGCCTCTCTGCTGCAGTGACAGCTCCTTGGAGGTGGAGGGGGTGGGGTGGGGGATACCACAACAGCACACTCTGCTCCCTGCCACATACAATGGTTCTAGAAGCACCTGTTTCTGCCCTGAGTCACCCCTGGAGAATCAAGGGGTCTTGGTCACGCTGAGCAAGCAGATGATGGGGAGAAAGGGAGGCAGGGTCTTCAGTGGCGACCCTGGCGAGGTCACCAGCCCACAGCTGTCAGCTGCTGCAGCCCACAGCAGCTCAGGGACCAGTGTTTTTTTTTTTTTTTTTTAAAAAGGAAAAACAAACAAAAAAACCCTGAACGCACTCCAGTACCACCCCCCCCCCAAAAAAAAACAAAAAAAAAACAACAACAACAAAAACCAAAAACCAAAAACATAGCTTGGTGGTAACTTCCACATCACTGGCAATGCTGAAATGTTCTGAAGATTGTACAAAGGTCTTGGTGAGTGAGGCCCTAATATTATGCATAAAGAAAACAATACAAATAACACATGGGGTGGGTCTTACACTTTCCCGAATGTTACCAAAGTTTTTTCAAAAACTTGCCTGGGGGCCAGTGGAATAGCTCCACAGGAAAGGACCCTGTCACCAAGCTCATTACAAGAGTTCCCAGGTCTAGTCTGACTGTTAGAACCCACAAGGTGGAGGGAGAAAGCTGACCCCCAAAAGCTGTCCTCTGACCTTCACACACACACACACACACACACACACACACACACACACACACACACACACAGCATATTAACCCAAGAATGAAATTCCCAGGGGCCACACTCCTGCAGCTGCATAAAATGCCTGCCTGATGTCTCCAAAAGCAAGCACCATACAACCTCAGGCCCAGGAGCTGCCTCAGTGTCACACACCCTTGGTGACCTGAGGGATTTGGACTTCAGAAGTGCTGTCAACAGCTCTCACTGGATTGGGGAAGGTGCATCAGAGTGGTGGAGCGGCCTACAGAGGCAGGTGGATGCACTCACAGAGACCTCTTATCAGGAACCATGTTGCCCTTGTCGCTTGGCACACACTCTGGGTTGCAAGGCCTTACTCAGTGCTATACGTAAGCAGTGCAAAGGAGGAGGGGACAGAGAAGGATCTAGAACACTGCCCTGCCCAACATGAGGCGACCTGGAGACTGACACACTGGCAATGTGCCCCAGTGTTCTGGGCTTATGGCCACCATACTCTTGAGTCGCTGGCCACCACAGAAGACAGGTGAGGCCAACTGGCAGCACCATGCATGTCACAGAGAGTAGACTGGCTGCTCACCGCCCCTCATTACTTGTGTGGGCTCCCCCATATGCTGGGCTCTTACTTTGCCCTGATGGTCTGTCTGGAGCTCAGCCAGCTTCAGGGCAATCTTGGGATTCTTGCTGCCTGTGGAAGAGATGGGAGAAGGCCAGGTGAGTGCCAGGCTGTCAGAGGCTGCCCTGGCCAGGGTCTGTGTGGCTGCACCAGTGGGGAGGTGGCATGGCTCCTCTTGGGCATGACATAGTCCTTGGGGCAGGGATAATCTGACCAGGGCCTGGACCACATTCCTAATAGGGGAATTAAGATGTATTCCTTTGTCACCTGGGAGCACAGGCCAGGTATGATAAAAGCTGGAATAGAACAATGCGACACGGAAGGAACACGGCCCTGTCTCTGCCTTTGTGAAACCAACGTGGGGACAGGGATAGGACACATCACCACATGCAGCCAGGCCCAGCCCTTAGGAGGCAGTGGCCACAGGCTGGGACAGTTCACACTACTACTGCTGCTGCTGCTGCTGCTGCTGCTGCTGCTACTGCTGCTACTTCTTCTCCTCCTCCTTCTTTTCAAAGATTTATTTATTTTATATTATATTATTACACTGTAGCTGTTTTCAGACACACCAGAAGAGGGCATCAGATCTCATTACAGATTACAGATGATTGTGAGCCATCATGTGGTTGCTGGGAATTGAACTCAGGACCTCTGGAAAAGGAGTCAGTGCTCTTAACTGCTGAGCCAACTCTTCAGTCCCAGGCCATACTTCTAAGAGGTGGGATGTGGCTAGAAATGTTTTCTTGGAGAGCTGGCAACAAATCCTGGGAGATGGCTCAGGCACCAGCACAGGGTACCATGGGACACCTACTGAGTCTGACTTTCCACATCTGTTAAGCATGGGCTAAATGTGGAAAGTCTCACAGACGTCCTGTAGAGAGCCTAGGTCCTATAGAGTATCTTGAGAGGCTCACTGTATGTCTGCAATGGCAGTCTGGTTGATTGGTTGGTTGGTTTATTTATTTTTATTTTACTTTATTTTGTTTTTACAGATAGGGTCTCATGTAGCCCAGGCTGACTTTGAACTCCTGATCTTCCTGACTCCTGCAGCAATGACAGGTGTATCCCCACCACACCCAGTTTGTGGTATGGGTGGGTGGAGCTTGGGGCTCTGTGCACAGGAAGCCTTAGTCCAAGGCCAGTGACTCCCACAGGTTTGCAGGCAGCCTAAGGTTGAACCAGGCTGGCAGGGGCTACTGCTGACTTGAGGCTTCTAATGTCCAGAGACATCAAAGAGACAGGGCTCAGCCAGGAGAGCCAGTCCCTTTCAATCCCTTGGGGGTTTTGGGTGTTGTTTTGTTTTGTTTTTTGTTTTTTGTTTTGACAGGTGTTCACTATAGAGCCTAGGCTGGCCTGAACTCATAAACCTCCTGCCTCAGCCTCCCGAGTGCTGAGATGGCAGGTGGCGCCACTGCGCTGCAGAATCGCCCATTAACTCAGTCTGCTTGCCTGGCTGTCCTGGTGTGGAGATGTGCAGAGACATGCCATTTGGTGGTTAGAGGACACAGTCAGACTCACCTGCTAGACCTACCTACAGGATCTGTGGGCTCTGAGTTCTGGGACCATGAGACCCAATAACTAGCTGCAATGTGGAGGCCTCATAGTAGCAGGGGGTCTTGCCACAGGTACCCACCTGTCCTGGGGTAGCGGTAGGAATCTGTCTTCCTCTCCTCCAGGGCAGGGGAGGGCACATGAATAACCTCCACCTCAGACTCATCCACTTCCTCATACAGGATGCGTAGGGTCTTGAGGCCTCCCGAACCTAATGGGGTACAAGGAAGAGTCAGGCCACTCACCCACAACAAACAGGGGCTGTGAGCCTCACAGAGGGACAGGAGCAGGGCTGAAGCAGCTCAACAGATGCCTGCTGGCGATGTAGAGTCAGGCTGGTCCCTGAAGCCATCTACTCAAGCTTCAGCCTGAGGCCCGGCCCCATGCGCTTCACAATGAGGTCAGGTGGAGACCCTGGGCCAGTATGACAGGAATATTCAGAGGACCAGGACACAATAACATGGGACCTTAGAGGACACAAGGAGTATGCTGGAGCCTTTGGGAAAGCCAGATCTGACACACTGCACCTTAGACCCACAGAGGCCATTGTGGGATCATGAATCTCTGCTGTCTATGCTGCTCAGTCAGGAGATTTTGTCCTGATAACCTGAACACACATTCTCAATATGTTCTGGAAGTATAAACACCACAACGAGGGGCTGGGGGAATGGGACAGCCCAGTGAGGGGCTGGTCAGAAGTGGAGCCTGGCCTAGAACCCCTGCGTGAAGGGCTGAGGGTATAGTCAGGGGGATGAAGCCTAGAACCCCTGCGTGAAGGGCTGAGGGTATAGTCAGGGGGATGAAGCCTAGAACCCCTGAGTGAAGGGCTGAGGGTATAGTCAGGGGGATGAAGCCTAGAACCCCTGAGTGAAGGGCTGAGGGTATAGTCAGGGGGATGAAGCCTAGAACCCCTGCGTGAAGGGCTGAGGGTATAGTCAGGGGGATGAAGCCTAGAACCCCTGCGTGAAGGGCTGAGGGTATAGTCAGGGGGATGAAGCCTAGAACCCCTGAGTGAAGGGCTGAGGGTATAGTCAGGGGGATGAAGCCTAGAACCCCTGCGTGAAGGGCTGAGGGTATAGTCAGGGGGATGAAGCCTAGAACCCCTGAGTGAAGGGCTGAGGGTATAGTCAGGGGGATGAAGCCTAGAACCCCTGCGTGAAGGGCTGAGGGTATAGTCAGGGGGATGAAGCCTAGAACCCCTGCGTGAAGGGCTGAGGGTATAGTCAGGGGGATGAAGCCTAGAACCCCTGAGTGAAGGGCTGAGGGTATAGTCAGGGGGATGAAGCCTAGAACCCCTGAGTGAAGGGCTGAGGGTATAGTCAGGGGGATGAAGCCTAGAACCCCTGAGTGAAGGGCTGAGGGTATAGTCAGGGGGATGAAGCCTAGAACCCCTGCGTGAAGGGCTGAGGGTATAGTCAGGGGGATGAAGCCTAGAACCCCTGAGTGAAGGGCTGAGGGTATAGTCAGGGGGATGAAGCCTAGAACCCCTGCGTGAAGGGCTGAGGGTATAGTCAGGGGGATGAAGCCTAGAACCCCTGAGTGAAGGGCTGAGGGTATAGTCAGGGGGATGAAGCCTAGAACCCCTGAGTGAAGGGCTGAGGGTATAGTCAGGGGGATGAAGCCTAGAACCCCTGAGTGAAGGGCTGAGGGTATAGTCAGGGGGATGAAGCCTAGAATCCCTGAGTGAAGGGCTGAGGGTATAGTCAGGGGGATGAAGCCTAGAACCCCTGAGTGAAGGGCTGAGGGTATAGTCAGGGGGATGAAGCCTAGAACCCCTGAGTGAAGGGCTGAGGGTATAGTCAGGGGGATGAAGCCTAGAAGCCCTGAGTGAAGGGCTGAGGGTATAGTCAGGGGGATGAAGCCTAGAAGCCCTGAGTGAAGGGCTGAGGGTATAGTCAGGGGGATGAAGCCTAGAACCCCTGAGTGAAGGGCTGAGGGTATAGTCAGGGGGATGAAGCCTAGAACCCCCAGTGAGAAGCTGGGGTGTGGTCAGGGGTGGAGTCTTCACCTAGAATCCCCTAGTGAGTTCTTGGGAGCATGGTCAGGGTAGAGCCCCTGCCTTAGACTTTCCCAGTGAGGGGCTGAGGATGAGGCTCTGCTGCCCATGGCTCACCTGGTGTCCTCTTTTCTCCAGTAATTTAATGGTTTATATGAATGGCAGGCCCAGGTGAGGCAAAGTCTTTGTCCTCTTCCTGTCTTTTTTTTTTTTTTTTTTTTGGTTCTTTTTTTTTTTTTTTCTGGAGCTGGGGACCGAACCCAGGGCCTTGCGCTTCCTAGGCAAGCGCTCTACCACTGAGCTAAATCCCCAACCCTGTCCTCTTCCTGTCTTGTGCAGACCCTAAGTGTTGGTTCTGAGCCCACACGGCTAACTCAGGGGAGACATTAAGTCCTTAGACTGGAGTACTGACAAGTGAACTCCCTACCTTCCCAAGAGGCTGTGGGGCACCACCAGCACCCAGTGAACCTGTCAAACTCCTCCTGGATGACGAAGGTGGCCACACCTGCTGACTTGGGATTGTCCAGAACACTGGCTGAACCTGGAAAAGGGTACACTGTAAGTGACACACAGCCTGTAGGAGTCAGCTATCTTCATAACACGATGACATGACCAGGCAGACTGTCATCCCCAACCCTGCTCATGCCCAGGCCTCACCCTGGTGACAGAAGGTGAGACGCCGTTCCTCCCCAGTCTCAATGTTTGCTACCCACAGGTCATTGTTGTTGATGAAGGAAAAGAAAGCAGGGTCTGCGGGACAGATCTTGGGGTCCATGCGTGGCCCACTACACTGCGTCTTGATCTCCAGAGGCTTCATCGGAGACACCTGGGACAGGGAAGTTGGGTCAGGGTGCTAGCCTCACATCCCCACCCCAGGACACAGGTCATGCCTCACCATAAAGCCATTCTTGCCACCATCCCTGCAGTGGAACAGGCTGTTGCTGGCCTGGAAGAGGAAGAGGCCACTCTCGCTGTGGAAGTCATAAGAAGTGATACCAAAGACACCGAGGCGCTTGCGCTCCCGCAGCAGCTCCTCCTCTCGTGAGTAGACACCATGGTGAGGTGTGGCCTGGGGACACAGGGGACACAGCTTCACTCAGATTCCCCATTGTGACACGCTGTCCCCATGCTGAAGATCTGTGGGGACATCCCATACCCCATTCATGCCCTTCTAAATCCACAGCTGTATAGAACACGCCCAAGGTTCTACTAATCACCTGTCCTGGGATCCCCATTGGGGGTGTGGTGGGGGGATCCCAGTGAGCGAGTTATCTGGACAGAACCATAGGGAACATGGAAGGAGTCTGTTTGTTTGAGAGAGTGTCTTGTGTGGCCCAGGCTAACCTGGAATTCACTACTTAGCAGGGGATAATTCTGAACTCCCACTCATCCTGCCTCCACCTCACGTGCTCCGTGCTGGACTGGCAGGCATGCGCCACGACACTGCCTGATATGATGGATTAGAACCTAGGGCTTCCTGTGTGTTCCATGCAGTGACCCTGAGGACTGGGCTTGGGGCCAGCTCAGAGCAAGAGTGTGAACGAGGCAAATGTGAATGCCTGGGGTCCAGTCCTAGCATCACATTGTGTGGAAGGCTACCCAGGAGGGGAGGGAGGTATTCCAAACTGGGAGTGAGTGGGCAAGATGGGAGGGACTCAGGTATGCCACTGTGATGGTGTTATTTTTTCCTTTGAGATACCTCAGGGCCTTGGCACATGCTGGGCGAGGCTTGCCACTGAGCTGCAGCCTTGTGTAATATTTACAGCCACAGAGTCCAACCTTGCCGGGTGACCCCTTCACTCAGCTCCTTGTGGCAGTCATATTAATTATTAGCCAGGTCTCTGACTCACCCTTCACTTGAAGGTGCAGACAGGAAGGAGAGGCAGACCTGACAAGTACCCCAGTCACAGCTCTGTACCCAGAAGCCCGGTGTGGTACGGGTGGCTCACCTGGAAGTGGTCCAGCATCTGCTTCCAGGACAGCAGCAGCAGGGCCTCCTTCCGTACCTTCTTGGGGATCTCGGAGTAGAGGAGGGAGTTCTCTCGGCTACCATAAGGCATTCCTGGGGAGGAGTCAGAGAAAGTTCAAGAGTTTGGAGGGAGTACCTGAGAGGTTATCAGGCCATGGCTCCCTCTCTCTAGTCAGAGCACATGTGTCTATCACTGTGCACACATAGAAGCCATCAGGTATCTCCTCTCTCTCCCTCTCTGCCTAAAACCTACAGGAATCCACCTGCATGTTTCTCCCAAATGCTGGAGTCCAGGTCTCCTCCTGACTTAGCTGGCTACTCAATGAGCCCCAGGTGTCTTCCTAGCTTCCCTTCCCTGGCACAGACACCAGGTTGACAGATGCAACCAGCACGTCTGGCTTTGACACAGGTGTTGGGGATCTGATTGTGGGTCCTCACATTTGTATAGCCTGTACTTTACCCACTGAGCTGTCACCCCAGCCCTGCTGTTTGGTCACTTCTGTGGTAGACTTTCCCAGCCTGAGACTCAGGCCCCAGTGGCTGCAGCAGCCTCTGCAGTCAGGGGTGGCTCTAGAAGAACCCTCTGTATGAGAGACACTGGCAAAGACTGAGGACAAAGCCATTCTCAGATAGGAGTAAGGCCAAACCTTAGGGAGGGAGGGAGGAGTGTGTACTCATGCTGTGTGCACGTTTGGTGCACATCACACACTCAGTCACGGCAGGTGCTTTTAGAAGGGACGTCCTCACACTGCAGCCCTGGCTCCAGCCACTCTAGTCTGGATAGGGACAGCTCCAACTCTACCCTCCTCAAGCCCCAAGCCCAAGGCTCCTGTGGCCATCACCTCTGAGGACAAACAGACTTGAGCCCTGACTGAAGGACACCAATAGTCGCTGAGGGAATATGGGCAATGGACTGGGACAGGACACGTGCATGTGTATACAGCGGGGCTGGACCTCTGCTGGAGAAGCTATCGTGCTCCTAGCTGACTTCTCAGCACTTTCTGGCTGGGTGCACAGCAGTTGAGCGTCCAAGCCAGCCTCCTTACTCGGTGGCCCAACAGGTGACAGAACATGTACACCTCTCTGGGTCACTTTCCTTTCTTTTGCTTTTTTGGACAGAGTGTCCTGTAGCCCAGGCTGGTCTCTGACTTGCTAGGTAGATAAGGATAACCCTGAATTCCTCTTGTTTTTCCAGCTTCCATTTCCCAACTGGAAGTGACAAATGTGTCCTCCACAGGTTTGGAAGTCAAGGTCACAGCGTGTGGCAACCCCACGGCTTACAGCAGGTAAGTGGTCAGGTAACAAATGTGTCATCCACAGGTAGGGAAGCAAAGGTTATGGTGTGTGGCATCACTGGCAGTTAAATGGTCAGCAGAGAGTGACCAGCTTCAGCGTGCCTCAATTGCCCATCTTGGTGCAGACTGCTGGGGACCATGACTATCACTCCTCTGCGTGCAGAGCTGTGTGGGAGTATGCAGGATACCTGGCAGGCCCAGAATACAATGCCTCTCACAGAGACTTGCAGGACATGACCTCTGCCTTACTCGTATCTGCAGCCGCCAGGACTGTTTGGTTTTGTTGTGGTTTTGAGATATAGCTGGCCTTGAATTCACGGAGATCTGCCTGCCTCTCCTGAGTGCTGGGACTAAAGGCATGTGATATTGGGCCGCACACTTTTAAGAGTATGGCAGAATGAGAGGGCCCAGTGGGTAGAGGCACCTACCCAAGACTGATGACCTGAGTTTGAGCCCTGGGACTCACATGATATAAGGAGGGTAACAAACTTCCATAAGTTGTCCTCTGACCGTCACACAGGTGCCACTGCATATGGACCTCCACACAGGTGCCATAGCATAACAACCTCCCCCCACAGGTGCCATAGCATAACAACCTCCCCCCACACAGGTGCCATAGCATATGGACCTCCACACACAGACAATTAAGAAGCGTAGGAAACGAGACATTCTGAGATGTGAATTGACCCTCAGTCTTACCAAAGGCCTACACTGGGCTAGTGGGGTAGCTGGTCCCTCTTAACAACCTGTGCTCTGGGACACTATTGTCCTCAGGGCTTCTGAACAGTAAGTCCAAAGCAAGTCTGTGCCAAGGACATCAAAGCTACCTCCTCTCACAGCTAACTAACAAGCAATTCCAGCAATGGCTCAAGCCAGTGCCTCCCTGGATGGGCCGCCAGTGCCTCCCTGGATGGGCCGCCAGTGCCTCCCTGGATGGGCCTCCAGTGCTGGCAGCACAGCCCACAATGCTGGCACTAATGGCAAGGGGAGGGTAGAGCTGAATGCTAATCACCTTCACTGTGCCTCTGCTGCCTGACCTACCAGAGGGCTCTGTCCTCACACACACTGCCCACTCTGACTGCTTACCCTGCCCAGCCCCAGGCACGGTAGGTGCCCTGGGACCACATCCACACTCAGTCACCTTGGACTGTAGCCTTGGCCAGCCTGACAGGGCCCAACCTGGACTAGAATGCTCAGTGCATCTTGAACCCAAGACAGGAGCCAAGAGTCCAGGTCTCTCCAGGACCCAAAGCCTCCCTGCAATCATAGAAGGTGCTGCTGGGCTGACAGGAAGGGCCAGCACGTCCCCTCGGGATCCAGCCCATCCCTCACAAGAGGACTTCAGGAGTGGCAGGGTCAGGTCATATTCTCAGGGCAACAGGGGATCCTTACAGGGACTCCTGTCAGAAAGCCGTGTGATAAAGTCTCAGAGGGACCAAGAGGGGATCTGAGACCAGCACCGCCTTCTTAGTTGGAGGGTGAGGTTGCTCGGAAAGAACTGGCTATTGCTACAAAGTTCTGGGCTCCCTGAACATGTTCAGGGTCTGTCTTCACTACATATTCATCTGTGGCCCCCAACACTCAAGAAGACCCCAACATCCTGCACTGACCCCAAGGACGGAGCATCCCTGCCCAGATGCAAGCAGCCACATGTAAATGACCAGTAGGCCGAGCCAATCAGACTTCTTCTCCCAGGACTCCAGAGCCAGAGGGTCACTTTGCCCTGCTGGTAGGAAGGCAGGAGACCTGAGGCTCTAACACTGATTCTGCGTCGCTGGTGCCTCACCTTGAGGCTAGTGGCTGTATGTCCTAGTTCCTTAAACCATCCCACAGTTTTTCGTACCAGATGGCTTTGTGACTGAGAGCCCAGAGGGTTCTGTCCTTCCCCATGGTCCTGGGAGACTGAGAGGTCCCCAGAGAGATTCAGTGTATCCTGGAGCCTGGATTCAAAAGTCACTGATTTGTTGAGACAGAGCTGGCAGCTGCAGATATATTAAGACTCTCAAGCAGGGGAGAAGATCTGAAGCCATTAGCATCCTCCCTAGTCTGAGGCAAAGGGAGATCTCAGACAGACATATGCTGTGTATTCAGGAAGGTGGAGCTGGGAGAGATGAGGTGATAAGCAGACACCGCACACTTCACAAGCTGAAGAGGCAGGATGGTTCCGCCGAGAGCCAAGGAGGAGCACAGCCTGCTTGCCAGCTTCCCTGCAGCAGGTGCAGGCTGGGGCTAATTCACCAAAGACAGACCTCGAAACAAATGGGCAAGGCCACCACTAAGAGGGGGGCTGGCCCAGGTGGCAAAGGCTTGCCTACTGTCGGACCTGAGCCCCTCCTGTCCTCCCAGTGCAGCTAGGGGAAGACGCTCCTCTGTGGGAGTGTGTCCATGCACCATGGCTGCTGTCCTCCCAGTGCAGCTAAGGGAAGACGTCCTCTGTGGGAGTGTGTCCATGCACCATGGCTGCTGTCCTCCCAGTGCAGCTAAGGGGAGACGTCCTCTGTGGGAGTGTGTCCATGCACCATGGCTGCTGTCCTCCCAGTGCAGCTAAGGGGAGATGTCCTCTGTGGGAGTGTGTCCATGTACCAGGGCTGCTGTGGTTCGCAGCTGTCATTCAGCAGATTCAATCACTCTGCATTTGCAGTTTGGTGCTCTGCAAAAACCCATGTGACTTCTTCCTGAGACAGATCCAAGGAGGAAGTATGGAGACAGTGGGAGGACAGCCACCCAGCATCCATCTTGGTTGCTGTCATCCATGTACAGCCACGGTGGGCAGGTGACAATGTTCATTTAGTCCTGTGTTCAAATGTTCATGGCCTGGACATGCACAGATATGGTCTCAGATGCTACGTGACCAGCAGCAACAAAACTGGCTTGAAGGATGACCAGAATCATGTCCTAAAAAGTGTTTCTCAACTGTAGGTGACAGCAAGCCCCAGGAATCCTGGCCACCCACAAGTGACCCAGTCCAGTGTCCACAGTGCAAGGGACCTCTAGTCAACAGCCAGGATCATGTTCTTTGCAAACAAGCCTAACTGACTTTCAGAGGGTTCCTTCTTCTAGCTCTTGTAGCCCTTTAGACCTAGCAGGGCAGAGTCTGCACACTGAGCACACTTCCTGTCTATGTGTGGGGCCAGGTGCAGGCCTGTCTGCAGAAGCTACGGAAGCCTGAAGGGAGACTCACATTCAAGGGTCTGGTGGGCCAGGGGCAACATTGTGAATAGCTGCACAGAGAACAGCACATCCAGGTTGCAGCAGTACGGCAGCCCTGCTCTGCTGCTGGCCCATGGCAAGGCTACACAGAGGGTGCCAATCTTTGAGCCTCAGAATCCATCATAACACATCACCACACAGAGCTCCTACTAGAACAGCATGTGACCCTCCTACAGGGAACTGTGTACTGCCCTGCTTCTCCAGGAAGCCCTGCCCAGCCAGGACCAGGTGCTGGGAAGTGGCCCCGTGGGGGACAGTTTCTAGACACCTGGCCAGGCCTCAGTTGTGTGACTGACCTTGGAGATGGACTAACATTGGCTGCCCCAGGTTGGTCATTTCTGAAACCTTGTGGTGCCCCAGGCCTGCCATGAAGGACAAGGAGGCAGGGCAGCTTACCCAGGTAATAGAGTCGGTGAGAGTGAGGGCCAGACTCATCAGGCTTCTGCACAAACTGGAAGTCATGGGGGGCCTTGCTGACGATGAGGCCCGATGACTTGCGGCTACCATGGATAATGTTGCGAAGTCCATCCCATGAGTGCTTCTGCACACAGAAGCGTGCTGCTGTGTCATCCATGTCGCCTGCGGCCACCTGCTCAACTGGCGAGACCCCACCAGACATCCTCTGGGGCTCCTGTGATGGCGGCGAGAAGCTGTGGAGGGAGATGGTGCAGCGTGTGAGAGAGGGTGTCTCCCTGACAATCTGTCCTCACCCTGGATGCTTCCAGATCAGTCGTTCTCGGCAGCAGCACTGTCAACCCAAGTCTCTCTCAATTTATTGCAACTTATTCACATTAAACTCCTGAGAGTCAAGGCTCTGCTGAGTTATGCCAGATCCCATCTGGATCCACGCCACTCATTCATCTGAAACCCTTCCACATCTTCCAACTCTTGGTTGGGTGTGGCAAAGAATGGAGCCACCACCCAGAATGCCCCACTGAGGGGCTGGGGCAAGGCTCAGAGGCAGATGCTAGACTAATAACTCAGGGCTGTAAGAAGCATAGAACAAAAATTCACTGTGTTCACTGCTGTTTGATCCCTCTTGACTTCCAGACTCTTGAACAGCTCTCTCTTCATAGCTGTGCCTTACCCAGACCCTAACAGCTCTCTCTTCATAGCTGTGCCTTACCCAGACCATAACAGCTCTCTCTTCATAGCTGTGCCTTACCCAGACCCCAACAGCTCTCTCTTCATAGCTGTGCCTTACCCAGACCCTCAAACAGGCCCACTTCCTCTTGCACCTGTCCCAGGGCAAACACCATCCTTCTGGGATGGGCTTGTTCTTCTTAGGTTGCCTAAAGTCTAAACCAATCTCAGGTAAGTACTAAATAGGTCCTTAGGAACCTTCTAGTGCCATCCATCCTGAGATGGTGCAATATCCTTCCCTGCCAACCTGGCTGTCTCTTTCCATCAAGCACTGTCACCCTGGTTACTTGATGAATGCCTATCCCCCTCCCCCACTTCTATGCGACCCAGCACCCCATAGGCATCCCTGATAAGGAACAAACTCTTGAGGCTTCCAGATAAAAAGCCTATCTTGTCACTGCACATAGGAGACACCTAGAGACCTTCATACAGACATCATCCAAGTGAGTGTGTCCTCCAGGCCACCCTGCTGATCCTCTTGTCCATGGCCACCACCCAGCAATCTTTCCCTCTCACTGCTGCTGGGTTCAGCTCTGTCTGAGCGGGGCTGGACCAACCAGGCAAATATTTGCTTTAAAGAAATCTAAACACTGCCAGCCAGTGTCCCAGTTCTGGGCAGTGCCAGAGTGGCTGCAGGAAGCTCCAGAGGATGCTCCCTCTACAACAGTCCCTGCAACTGTGCCTCCCTGACCTCAAGCACTGGCAGGAAGTGAGAACTGTAAGTGGTGCCACACAAGGGTCAGGACCTTCCTTGGGGGGTGGGGGGGTGCCCAAGGCACAGTCAGTCAAGACTTCACAGCTGTGAGTCCACATTGACTGGGCTGGCTACATCTTTAGCCTCAGCAGAGGAAACATATCTCTGAGTCCCACAATAGCCTGGGCTGCACAATGAGGTCATGATTCAAACACACAGAGACCCACTGGGCATGGCATGGTGGTATGGCATATGTCTGCAATCCCAGTGCCCAGGAGGTCAAAGGAAAACAATGGCAACCTCTACTCGAAGTCTTAGGGTGACACTGTCTCAAACCCAGAGCAGGAAATGTGCAGGAGGCTCACTGTACAATGGTGTCTGTGACCTGATTTCCACCCAGAACCACTTAAAAGCAGAGAGAAATGATTTCACAACATGACCTCCAGGGTTTCCTCAGGACATGTGCACTCACGGACAATAGCAAATGAAAGAAAAAACAATGTGGAAAAAAAAATCAGAAAGAAGCCTCATAATTAGGGGACAGGAAAAGGCCATAGGCTGCTTTAAAAAGTGCGGGAAAGAAGCAAAGATGTCACTGTGAGAGCCAGGCTTGTCAACATCACTTCACTCTGACTTATAGAAGCCAATTGTATAGGTGGGGAAACCGAGGCTGGGGCAGAGAGAGGAGAGAGGAGCTCCTGCTCCCAACCTCCTCTGCCATACTATAGTCAGCTGCAGCACAGGAAGTCCCTGAAAGGTGAGTATGTTAAAAAAAAAAAAAAATGGACTGGAGAGATAGCTCAGCGGTTAAGAGCACTGACTACTCTTCCAGAGGTCCCGAGTTCAATTCCCAGCAACCACATGATGGCTCACAACCATCTGTAATGGGATCAAATGCCCTCTTCTGGTGTGTGTGAGGACAGCTACAGTGTGCTCAAATATACACAATAATAAATAAAAAATCTTAAAAAGGGGGGGGAGGGGTCGGGGATTTAGCTCAGTGGTAGAGTGCTTGCCTAGCAAGCGTAAGGCCCTGGGTTTGGTCCCCAGCTCTGGGGAAAAAAAAAGGTGAGTGTGGCAAAAACCTTGGGCAGGGTGGAAAGGAGCCACCCAGTGGCAGGCTTAACCCACCTGGCCCAGCCTTCTCCCTCTCTCCCAGAGCACTGCCATGGCAGAGAAACAGAAGGAGCCATGTCCTCCCCTCAAATGTGCTGCCATGTCAATTACTCATAAGTATTCAGATCAGAAACCACAGATATCCCCAGGGCCCCTGAATCAAACACCTCAGAGGGGACCAGAGTCAGAAGCCAAGGGCAGTGGCAGGCAGGAGCTGCCAGCGGCAAGCACAGAAATCTGAGCCAAAGGAATGCCACTGACTGGCTCAAGTACCTCCCAGTACAAGCCGTGCATGAAACAAAGTATGACCTGTGGAGCCCTTCCAGGTGTGTTAGAGTTCCATTACGCCTGCGCAGAAGAGGGCCTAGGAGGGCCTCTTTGCCTTGAGTGACTGTAGAGGGCCCAGGCTGCAAAGATCTGCTCCAGGAAACTCGAAATGAGACATCGGGAGTTTTTAGATATGTTCTAGAACCATCCAACGTGAGCTCCGGCAGGGCCTGAGGCTATTGCCTCACTGAGTCACTGGCCTCTCTGCTATCCCGATGTGAAATGGGGACCCAGAGAGGGGCTGGGGATTAAACAAGTGATAGCAAGGCCTCCACCTGCACCGACCTGTTCAACAGTGCTCAAGAATTTACACAGCTGGGGACGAGGTTGGTGCCAAGTCACTTAACCCAGCCACCTACGTCTCCTTGCTTCTTTCCACCCATCAGCATGTCACCTTTGTAGCCTAAAAGCCAAGCAGGAAATAAGATTGAAAGCTCTTGGGGCTGTAGTCAAGGCTGCTAAACTTCTGGTGCCTTGTTCCCCAGAGGTAGGACGATGACAACCCTACATTCCCAACTTCCGCTGTAGACCCCAGAGGGAGCCCGTGGACGTAGAGAAGGCGGAGGTACTGAAATATCGAGGCAGGCGATACTGGGGACTTCAGGGGAAAACACAGCAGCATGGAAGGGGGTGACTTACAGATGCCCCATGGTACAAGGTGAGAAAAAGAAGGCCAGAGACAGAAGACCTGTGTCCCACCTGAGCTGTCCTGACTGACACCCAGCACTTTGGGAATCAAGACTAGGTTGGGGTTGGGGATTTGGCTCAGTGGTAGAGCGTTTGCCTAGGAAGCGCAAGGCCCTGGGTTCGGTCCCCAGCTCTGGGAAAAAAAAAAAAAAAAAAAAGACTAGGTCTCACAAAATACATCCTATGACTTAGAGAATATGGATGCAGGGACCACAGATGATGGTCACTGTGTACAGACCTTGAATCTCGGAAGGACCACCCCTCGAATCCCTTCCTTGCTCCCTCCTGCCACCTGATTAGAAAGTGGGGATTTAGGAGGGGAGCCTGGGTGGAGGACTCTTGGCCTTCTATATGCCTGGTTGGACCACACAAAGCATGGGCCAGGTCTCTGCTGCACAAACTTGTGTGTTGTGACCTGGGGCCACTCCTTAGGTCATACTCGTGGTGGAGACTAGAAAATGAATGCAGAAAGGCTAGATGGCTTGTTCCCTGTCACCCAAGGAGGAAGGCACACTTTTAGGACTCCATGATTAGGACTCTCACACATGATATCTGGGGACACCTGTGAGTGCCGTGAGTTAAAATGAGAGCTACTGTTAACAAGGGAAGAGAGGAAGGAGGGAGGAGAAAAGAAGGAAGACAGAGGAAAAATGGAGAATTAGGAGAAGGAAATATAAGAAGAGATGGAGAAGATGGAGGAAAAGATGGAGGAGGAGGAGATGGGGCAGGAGATGGAGGAGGAGATGGGGAGGAGATGGAAGAAGAGATGGGGGAGGAGATGGGGGAGGAGATGGAGGAGGAGGAGATGGGGGAGCAGATGGGAAAGGAGATGAAGGAGGAGGAGGTGGAGGAGGAGATGGAGGAGGAGATGGAGGAGGAGATGGAGGAGGTGGAGGAGGAGGAGATGGAGGAGGAGATGGAGGAGGAGATGGAGGAGGAGATGGAGGAGGAGGAGATGGAGGAGGAGGAGGAGATGGAGGAGGAGGAGGAGATGGAGGAGGAGATGGAGGAAGAGGAGATGGAGGAGGAGGAGGAGATGGAGGAGGAGGAGGAGGAGGAGATGGAGGAGGAGATGGAGGAGGAGATGGAGGAGGTGGAGGAGGAGGAGATGGAGGAGGAGATGGAGGAGGAGATGGAGGAGGAGATGGAGGAGGAGGAGATGGAGGAGGAGGAGGAGATGGAGGAGGAGGAGGAGATGGAGGAGGAGATGGAGGAAGAGGAGATGGAGGAGGAGGAGGAGATGGAGGAGGAGGAGGAGGAGGAGATGGAGGAGATGGAGGAGGAGGAGGTGGAGGAGGAGGAGATGGAGGAGGAGGAGGAGGAGATGGAGGAGGAGGAGATGGAGATGGAGGAGGAGATGGAGATGGAGGAGGAGATGGAGGAGGAGGAGATGGAGGAGGAGGAGATGGAGGAGGAGGAGGAGATGGAGGAGGAAATGGAGGAGATGGAGGAGGAGATGGAGGAGGAGGAGATGGAGGAGATGGAGGAGGAGATAGAGGAGGAGGAGATGGAGGAGGAGGAGATGGAGGAGGAGATGGAGGAGGAGATGGAGGAGATGGAGGAGGAGGAGGAGATAAAGGAGGAGATGGAGGAGGAGATGGAGGAGATGGAGGAGGAGATGGAGGAGGAGGAGATGGAGGAGGAGATGGAGGAGGAGGTGGAGGAGGAGATGAGGGAGGAGATGGAGGAGGAGATGGAGGAGATGGAGGAGGAGATGGAGGAGGAGATGGAGGAGGAGATGGAGGAGGAGATGGAGGAGATGGAGGAGGAGATGGGGGAGGAGATGGAGGAGGAGATGGGGGAGGAGGAGATGGAGGAGGAGATGGAGGAGGAGATGGGGAGGAGATGGAGGAGATGGAGGAGGAGATGGGGGAGGAGATGGAGGAGGAGGACATGGGGGAGGATATGGGGGAGGAGATGGAGGAGGAGATGGAGGAGGAGGAGATGGGGGAGGAGGAGATGGAGGAGGAGATGGAGGAGGAGATGGAGGAGGAGGAGATGGAGGTGGAGGACATGGGGGAGGATATGGGGGAGGAGATGGAGGAGGAGATAGAGGAGGAGATGGAGGAAGAGGAGGAGATGGGGGAGGAGGTGAGGGAGGAGATGGAGGAGGAGGAGATGGAGGAGGAGATGGAGGAGGAGGTGGAGGAGGAGATGAGGGAGGAGATGGAGGAGGAGATGAAGGAGGAGATGGAGGAGGAGATGGAGGAGATGGAGGAGGAGATGGGGAGGAGATAGGGAGGAGATGGAGGAGATGGAGGAGGAGATGGGGGAGGAGATGGAGGAGGAGGAGATGGGGGAGGAGGAGATGGGGGAGGAGATGGAGGAGGAGATGGAGGAGGAGATGGAGGAGGAGATGGTGGAGGAGGAGATGGAGGTGGAGGACATGGGGGAGGATATGGGGGAGGAGATGGAGGAGGAGATAGAGGAGGAGATGGAGGAAGAGGAGGAGATGGGGGAGGAGATGAGGGAGGAGATGGAGGAGGAGGAGGAGGAGGAGATGAAGGAGGAGATGGAGGAGGAGATGGGGGAGGAGATGAGGGAGGAGATGGGGGAGGAGGAGATGGAGGAGGAGGAGATGGGGGAGGAGATGGGGAGGAGATGGAGGAGGAGATGGGGGAGGAGATGGAGGAGGAGGAGATGGAGGAGGAGATGGAGGAGGAGGAAATGGAGGAGGAGATGAGGGAGGAGGAGATGGAGGAGGAGATGAGGGAGGAGGAGATGAGGGAGGAGATGGAGAAGGAGATGGGGGAGGAGATGGAAGAGATGGGGGAGGAGATGGGGGAGATGGAGGAGGAGATGGAGGAGGAGGAGGAGATGGAGGAGGAGATGGAGGAGGAGATGGAGGAGGAGATGGGGGAGGAGGAGGAGATGGAGGAGCAGATGGAGGAGGAGAGGAGGAGATGGAGGAGATGGAGGAGATGGAGGAGGAGATGAGGGAGGAGATGGAGAAGGAGATGGGGGAGGAGATGGAAGAGATGGGGGAGGAGATGGGGGAGGAGATGGAGGAGGAGATGGAGGAGGAGATGAGGGAGGAGATGAGGGAGGAAATGAGGGAGGAGATGAGGGAGGAGATGGGGGAGGAGGAGGAGGAGATGGGGGAGGAGATGGGGGAGGAGGAGGAGATAGAGGAGGAGGAGGAGATGGAAGAGGAGGAGGAAGTAAAGTAGAAAGAGATGGAGGAAGAGTTGGGTCTGGCAACACTGTGTAGAACCCTGCCGTGACACAACTCAAAATTCCCTTGTCTAGGGTCCATCCCTGCTGCCTCCTCAGGACCATCAAGGGGAAAGAAGAGCAGAAGCAGCAAGTTTCTAAGCTGACTGCCCAACAGGGCCTGACCCGTACCCCACGTGGGTCTCCTCCACATTCTCCTCCATCCTCCTTGTCCAGATGCAACTTGACCTTTAACACTGACCCACTGACTGGCCTTGGGAACCAGTAGTTCACCTCTGCCTTCATATGGGCACTGTGGATCAGGGTCACTCTGGGCCAAGAGTCTCACTGGGTCCCAGCAACAGAACCTGTATCTTTTGTGGGGTGGATTGCTGGGGTTTAGCGGTCCTGGAGCACTCTCCTGTCTCCACGGTACCTCAGTACCCAAGCTTCCCATCACCTACACTTTTGACCTTCAACCGAAACTAAACTCAAACATACCTTTTCCTGTTTGCCTCAACATCTTATATGTATGGGGGTCTGATGCCCACTCTCCCCTATGACAAGACTTCCCACTTCCAGCCCAGGTTACTGTGGCAACATAATGCTGGTCTCAATCCCTGTCTCTCTCTCTTTTTTTTTTTTTTTGGTTCTTTTTTTCGGAGCTGGGGACCGAACCCAGGGCCCTGCGCTTCCTAGGTAAGCGCTCTACCACTGAGCTAAATCCCCAGCCCCTCAATCCCTGTCTCTTATCAGCTGCTCACACTGCATAAAAGCTGCCTCACAAAAACTAGGAAAATATACTTGGACAACATCATGGTCTCAAGGTAGAAACTCTGTTAACTGAGGAGCCCAGGAAATGTCTGGGGACATGTATGGCTGTCCTGATTAGAACTGGTACCTTGCATGACCCAGGATGCCTCAGAGAAAACAACCCATCCCAGTGCCCCCAAAGGATTATAGCTCCTGTCCAGGCAGCACTCCGTCTAAAGGCACTAGCCACTATCCCTTCCCGATTACTGTTCCCAATCACCACCCAGCTGTGTTCTCAGAAGAGTCTGACAGCCTTCCAGAAGCCGGATGTCACCTGGACACAAAATGGAATAAGAATGGCCAGTGTTCTCTGTCCAGTGCTGAAAAGCAGGGCTTCCCATGTCAGGAAGAAGGGTCCAAACCCCAGCTTAGTCACATCTGTACAATGTGACCCCACAGAAGTTGCAAACCTCTCTGTGCCCCAATCTCTCAAAACTATAAACCCAGACTACAAAATCTATGCCTGGAACTAAGTGAGAATTAACAGGAATGTTCACACAGAAGATCTTCTTGACAGCTGTCAGATGAATGAGCCATCTTAAAGTCACACCCAACGGTCTTTCTAAGGCAAAAGCTACCATGAAGATTGATGCCTACATACTGGGTACTGTGCCAGATGAGCTGGGAGAGCTGGCCAAACCTCCCCCAAACCCAGTTAACTAGCCACTCTTCCTTTGCCCCCCTGGAGAGAGGAATACAGATACCTGCAAAGCACTGCAGCAGGGGGCATGACCTGGGGTCACTGGCCCCTAAAGCCACTGTCAACCTTGCATTCCACAGCAAACCACAGCCCATCATAGAGCCTGCCCAGCGGCCTGTTCCCAGCATAACTGACCTTCTAAAGGGTCCAAGGAGCTTCCATGGCAGCTGCAGGCGAGGGGTACGGACCTTGGGAGAACAGATGTGAGGTCGTTAAAGTGGGCAGGTGGAAAGGGCTGGCAAGGATGGAGGGCTTGGTGAAAATGGGTTCTGGTAAGGATGGAGGGGTTGGCAAAGATGAGGGACTGGCAAGGATGGAGTGGTTGGTGAGGACTGGGGAACCAGTGAGGATGGAGGGGCCAGTGAAGATGGAGGAGCCAGTGAAGTGCTTCTTCTCACTCACTTTCCATGCTGGCGGGAGTCTCCGCCTGTGCCTAACCCTATCTACCTGGTTAGACTCTAACTGAGCCTCCCAGCCCCTCGGGGCTGCCAGCATGCCCTGGGTTGCACTTGGAAGAGACGTGTCCCTCAGTGCGCGGTCTCCCTGGGACCCAGCAGGGAACTGGTGACTGTGGTCCACACCTCCTGGGCACCAGTCCCAACTCTTCGAAAGCAGGTTGGTGATTGCCCAGGGGGCTCCCGAGGGAGCCTAGCTAGGAGGCAGCAAGGGAGTCACTGGGATAGAGGGCGGGGCAAAAGCGTGGATGGGGAGGGGAGAGATGGGCCTAAGGCCTAGACCCTAAGGGTAGGGTCCAATATGCAGAGGATTAATGCCAGAAGCTGAGGCTGGGGACTGAGGGGGTTTAAGCTAGTCCGGGGAAGAAAGGGATGAGACAGAGGATATAATTTTAGTCTGGCAGGGTATCAAGCTTGGCCTGGGACAATGTGGAAACTGAGGCAGAGGATAAGGGCTGAGTGAGGGATCAGGCTTGAAGAGTAACCAGTCTCGGAGGAATCAAGCTGGTAGGGTCATTTGGAAAGGTTCATGCTGCGGGTATCAAGCTTTAGAGTATGAAGCTTTGGGATTTCAGGTTTGAGGGGAAGGTCAATCTGAACTATCAGGCCTTGAGGGAACAAGTTGGGTGGATCAAGTTTTAGGGATCAGGCTTGAGGGATCAAGCTGGGAGGAGAATCAGGCTTGCAGGGTTCCGGTTTTAGGAAATCAAGATAGGAGAGGATGAGGCTTGAGGAGATCAGGTTGGGGAGGATGAGGCCGGGAGGGAGGGTTTGGCGGAGACGAGGCTGGCGGAGGCTGGCGGACGCAGGGCTGAGCCGCGCTCTGCGATGAAGCTTGGCGGCTGCGTCTCCGCAGTGGTGCGGCAGCAGCTCTTGGGCGCGGCCCGGAACGGGCGAAGCGCGGCGACCAGGGCGGCGGGGACGACGAGGACGGGGCGCGCTGCGCCGAGGCGGGCGGACGGTGCCGGCCGGGGCGGGAGGCGGCGAACCGGGGCCGGACGCTGCTCACCCGGGCGCGGCGCGGAGGACAAGCTGGGCAGGGCGTCCCCAGGGCCGGCGGCGCCTCACACGCGACGCTCCATGCCCAAGACGAGGGCCCGGAAGTGGCGGGCGCGGGGGGACAGCGAAGGCGGCGGACACCGGGGACCCGGCAGCTGCGCCTCCTTTGACCCGGAAGCGGAGGCTTTTGATTGGATAACGTCAGGGCAGAACCAAGGTCCATCAAGCTCTAGGGGGGGCAGCGCGCAGGAGCGTTTTAGACGAAGGCAAGGCGGACGGCCCTGCGCTGTCTGGGAGAGGCTTGAGGGACGAACACCCCTGCTTCGGTTCCTGTTGGCCAACCGGACCCTGTGGTGACCTATTAAAAATATCTGAGACAGGAAAACAGAGAGGTTGGTGGTATAGTGGTTAGCAAAGCTGCCTTCCAAAAATTTGATTCGGGTTCTGGTCCCGTACTGTGGTTGTCATTTAAGCTTACCTTCTTATTTCCCTGAAATTTCCGTGAAAATCAATTTTCAGAATTTTATCAAACAGGAAGTTAGCCGTGATTCCTCACGCCAATCATCCCAGCACTCGGTAACTTTCCAGTTATATCAAGCTGACTTTGAACTCTGAGATCTGCCTACTCTGTCTAGATCTTGCCCACACCATGTTTGACTTTTTATCCATGCATGTTTGAGTGAGTCTGAGCCACGTGAGTGTGACAGAAGAGGACAATGGGTTCCCTGGAGCTGGAGCCACATGGGTGCTGGGACCTGAACTCCCCTCCCCGTTGAGCCACCTCTCTCCAGCCTGTAAAGGACTTTTATAAATAAAGTCACATTCCCCGAAAGTCATCCCAACTGGGTTCCTGAGGACGGGCAGCCATTGTTTGATGAATGGCATTTAGTGAGCATCCTCCATTGTTGTTGGAGTGCCCCCACTGTTGATACTTAAGCTTCCTAGCTAGTATTTGACCGGACATCCTGAGGGCTACATTTTGAACATGATGTTGCAACCCTGTTCCAGTTCCAGGAACCCTCCCTGGAGACACCATTTGTTACACAATTACAGGATGTGGCTGAGGACCTGGCTGCTTTGCTGGTCTTCCCCAGTCTCAGCCATCCTCTCCTCTCTCCTGACCCCTTTCTTTTCACACCCATTTTGGGGAAGGGTCTCACATAGTCCAGGCTAGCCTGGAGCTCATCGTGTAGCTAAAGTTTATTTTGAACTCCTGCCTCTATCTTCCCAGTGCTGGACTGAACGTCTGTAAACCACCATGCCTGGTTAACAAGGAGCTGACACTGGGTCTGAGTCCAAAACCCAGCTTCAGCTTGAATTTCAAGATGGATTTATGTGATGAGGTATGGAGGGGGGAGGTGTCTCTGAGGTCAAGGGTAAGTTCCATCACTCAGAGGTGGAGTCAGGAAAGTCAGAAGTTGACCTTTGACATAAGCATGCACTACTAAAGACAGAAAGAGGGGTAGTCAGTGCCTCTTACTCTGTGTTAGTGTTCTGTCTAAGCTCCACCCCTCAGTTACCTGGCAACAGCCAGGTGTGCCTGACACTATAAAAGGGGCTGCTTGCTCCCTCCTCTCTTGTTCTCTCTTGTTCTCTTACACTCTAACCCCTTTGTCCACTCTCTCCCCATCCCCCTACCCCCCTCCATGTGCTCATGGCCGACCTCTATTTCTCTCCTCTTCCTCCTCCCTCCCCTCCCCCTCCTTCCCTCTCCCTCCCTTCTCCCTCCCCTGCCTCTACTGCCCTCTTAACTCCCCCTCCCCATGCCCTGAATAAACTCTATTCTATACCATAACTGGTTCCTCAGGGGAAGGGATGTCTCAACATGGGCCCGCAAAGGCACCCCTTTCCCCTATACCTCACCACACCTCCATAGAACATGCCCCCCTCCTTCATCTTTTTTTTTCTTTTTTTCGGAGCTGGGGACTGAACCCAGGGCCTTGCGCTGCTAGGCAAGCGCTCTACCACTGAGCTGAATCCCCAACCCCTTTATCTTTTTATAAATACATCATGCGGAGGGTAAAAATTTGACTCAGGGGCCACATGAACACAGCCACTTCCCAGCTGGCAACAGTAAGGCCTGGATGTCCTTCAGTTCCCTGAACAAAGGCCAAAGTGGGGAGTGGGAGGCTGGGGAGCACCTGACCCTGAGTCATGAGGCCAGGCTCAGGAACCCTCTAATTTCAACACAGAGAAGCAGAAGGGGGTGCTTGGAGATAGAGCCAAGGAAGAGGTGGGGAGGACCAGCTTGTGGAGGAGAGGGGAACCGAGAAATGGAAAGCACCAGCTGGGACATCCAGGAACTCCTCATTCACCCCCACTGTCCCATCAGCACCTCCCTGGCTCTGGTCCAGGTGGTTGGGGTAAGGAGTGGGCCCCCCGACTTAGGAGAGTCCCGCCCCATCCCTGTCGCCCTCCTCCCTGCCTTCTCCTACCCCTGAGGCTTCATCCCCTGGAGTGTGTTCAGCTGGAGAAAAGGGCTGGCTCTCCTACAAAGCAAACCTTTCCCTAAAGGCAAGCCGGGAAGTAGGAGATGAAGAAAAGTTTCCAGAGCTCAGCCTCCTTCAAAGACTTGCAGCAGAGACTCGGCTCTTGCCACTGCTCAAGCCAATCAACTTTGCAGGAATGTTCTAGAGCCAAACCCACACAGCACTGGGTACCCTGAGACTGTCAAAAACAAATAAACAAAAACAAGAATCAAGTCCCAGAAAAGACACAAGAAGCCAGGGTAGGGGGCACCCTGGGAGAAACTTGTGTGGCCCAAAAAGAGTGGTCCCTCTGTGCTTCGGGACATGTGATGGGTCATCATGACTGTCTCTTAAACATGGTGCATCTGGCATCAATGACTCAACTTGGAGAGGTTTCCATCAGATATGTGGAGAGGGAAGACCCAGCCTAAATCTGGGCCACCTTCAAGTCAGGAAGGACATAGGAGAAAAGGCTTTTGCTCACTGGCAGGTTCATTCATCCCTCCCTGCTGTTGGAACCTTCTTTGTGATTCCAGTGTCAACTTAAGACCAGCAGCCTCCAAGGACTCCAGATGGATTCAGGTGAGACATCTGGCCTAGAGGAATAAGCAACAACTGGATGTTTGGTCCCTCTGGTGTGAGATGGCCATTGTTGGGAAACTCAGACCATGGACTGAGCATTGTAACACCCTTCTGAGTGTAGTTCTATTGTCACTTCTGCCACCATGGCATGTCAAGCAAGAACATTATCTCCAGAAGGTTCCTGGCAGTATATGGGTGACTCAACCTTTGATTAAAGCACAGAAGAGAACTGGGTACTTTGTTGTTAATTCACACACATCTGTTAGGAGGGTGTCTTTATTGGTTGGTTGGTTTGGGGTTTTGTTGTTTTGTCAACTTGATACACACAAGTTTCATATGGGAAGAAGAAACTTCAATTAAGACAACACCCACATCAGATTGATGACTGATTGGGTGGTGCCTATTGTGGTGGTGCCGCCCCTGAGCTGGAGGTCCTGGGTTCTTTCTATAAAGAAGCAGGCTGAACTTGCAATGGGGAAATAGCCTCCATGGCCTCAGCATCAGCTCCTGCCTCCAGGCTCTTGCTGTGACTTCCCTCAGTGATGGACTATCACAGCAACAGAGTGCTCAGTAGGACACCAGTTCTCCTTTCTCTACTGTAAATGCATACCTGTCACCACATCACTCAAAGGTCTGAGACAAAAGGGTGGTTGTAAGTTGTAAGCCATCCTGGGCCACAGATAAAACAAAATACCTGGTCCTCCAAGACATATGTGGCCAACATGGCTATGCAAGGCCTTCTTTTCCCTGCCCAGGACCTCATGGCATGCATGGAGGCTATGTCTTCTGAGTCCTCACTGCTTTCTCTGGATCCTCCCCAATAGTTCTGTCTCCTCTCTTCCCTCTAGCTCCTCTCATTCTTTGGCTCCTCTGCCTGCTGCCCCCTTTCCTTTTCCCTCCTGTCTCAGAGCAGACCCCTCCCATTCCCACTAAGATAGCATGGGGCCAGGGCCCATAGGGAGGGGAAATGAAAATGGCCATAGAAAAGGAAGTGGGGGGCAGAGGAAGACTTCAGAGGTCACAGGACCAAAACAGGGAGAGAAAGGGAGAAGGCAGGAGGATCTCTGTGCATTCCAGACCAGTTTGTGCTACACAGTAACACTCCAAAATAACAAAAGTAAGCAAACATTAAAAGCGGGAAAGTAATGGAAACAAAAGCTGAGTTTGACTTCTGACCTCCACTCACACATAAGTAATGAAAAGTAAATTGAGCCAGGCAGTGGTGGCTAGAGACAGGCTGACTCCATGACAGGCTTCAAATTGGCAGCCCAGGAGACTAGGCCTAAAAACTGGGCAAATCCAGTCAAACCCAAACAAGACAGTTACTAGAAAGAAAAAAAAAAACTGCAGGCTTCAAGCAACTAGTCAGAAGCTGCCCTGCCACCTGTCCTGAAACAAGGACAATGGATCAGCAACAGTTTCCAGCCTCCACACCCCAGTAATGGAATGTCCCTAGAGATGGAATAAGATAACGGTCACCTGCCCCAGAACCCCTCATGTGCTTGAGATGAGGCCTGTGAGCTCACTTGGGTGTCTCTCCATCTTGGAATGAGAGAATCCCTCATGCTGGACTTCTGCAGAATAAAATGCTCCTTGCATTTGCATCCTATTTAAGTCTGGGGCATCATTCTTTGGTGAACAATAAATCCTTACATTTGGGGACTTGTCTGGGATTTACTGGAGATCGGTCATGGTTTGAATATGCTTGGCCCAGGGAGTGGCACTGTTTGGAGGTATGGTCTCATTGGACTAGGTGTGTTACGTGGGCACGGGCTTTTACACTGTAGTCCTGGCTACCTGGAAGCCAGTCTTCCACTACCAGTCTTCTGATGAAGATGTAGAACTCTCAGCTCCTCCTGCACCATGCCTGCCTGGGTGCTGTGATGCTGCCATGCTCCCACCTTGATGATAATGGACTGAACTGCTGAACCTGTAAGCCAGACCCAGTTAAAATTTGCATTGGTCATGGTGTCTGTTCACAGCAATAAGACCCTAACTAAGACACCATCTGACCCGAATAGTGGAATGTTTTTTTACTGATCTGTAAGTCTGAACGCCCAGGTGTCTTTTGTCTTGTCCATTTCTGTGTTTCTGTTTTGGGTTTAATTCTGTTTCAGGTTTAATACGGAGGCCAAGAGCAACAAACCTAACTTGTATTTTGTCACCTGGTCAGGGCCAATAGAGGACACTCCAACCCCCTACCAGAAGCAGGAGAACTTCCTAGTTCCTAGCTGATTTCAGAACTGGCTGTAGATCTGTGTGCCTCACATTGCAGGGAGAAAGACCATCTGAGACACCCTTTATATTTTTTTTTCCTGGAACTGTCCTTCTGTGTCTGTCTGCATGCACTCTGCTTGTGCTTTTTGTCCTCTACTACAAATTTTTCTTTGATTTCTAGGATGGGACAGGCACAGAGCACCCCACTGGGCTTAGTCCTAAACCATTTTAAGGACTTTTGCCTGTTTGCAGAAGACTGGGGTCTGGTTGTTCCTCCTGCAAACAAGCCATCTTTTCAGAACCAAATGGCTCACTTATAAAGTAGAATGGCCTGGGGAGGGAACTTTTCATCTCCCTACCATTACAGGGTGAAGACCATAGGTTATGAGGCCAGGGGCCATCAGGACCAAGTGCCATATATCACCATGTGGCAATACCTGGCCAAGAAGCTCCCTGTTTGCATGAGACCTTTTTTGTTACCACCCTCCCCACTCCCATCTCTTCTTCTTCTAAAGGAGGGCCAGCCTCAGCCCCTTGCCTTGCTCCCACGTCTGCTCCTGAGGAGGATCTCTGTCCCCCTCTCTGGATTGCAGATTCTGCTACCACTGCCCCTGCCCAACCTTGGAAGGCAGAAGGGGAAGCAGCCCCTGACTCCCCTGATTTTTCTGACTCCACTTGTAGTCTACCTCACACTCAGGCCCTTATGCTCAGAGGGCCTTACCCCTCAGGACTACAGGACTGCTCAGAGGAGACAGTTTGTGATGTATGTGCCATTTTCCAGTAATGATCTTTACAATTGGAAGTTGCAGAAACCTCTATTTTCAGAAAGACCATCAGCTCTCACAGGTCCTCTAGATTTCATCATCTGACTCACTGGCCCACAAGGGATGACTGTCAGCAGCTGCCCCAGGTCCTCTTCACAACAGAGGACAGGGAGGATCATAGGAGCTGCCCAGAAAGTGGTTCCAAGAACCAATGGGCTCAAATCCAGGCCAGTATCCATTCAGCCCTTCCTTGGACTCAACCTGACTGGGAACTGCTGAAGGCTCTAGGTCTACTGCCGGATTTCTGATGGGGGCCTCCAAGAGGCTACTAGATGGCCCACAAGTTTATCTCAGGTGAGTCAGGTGATGCAGAGAAAGGAGGAGAGCCCCCAGGGAATACCTAGACAGACTTTTTGAAGCCTACAGAACCTATATTCCCTTCGACCCAGAAGCTAAAGAGCACCAGTCAGCTGTGAACATGGCTTTTGTTAACCAAGCTGCTCCTGAAGCTTCAGCACCTGGATGGCTTTGCAGCTAAACAACTGACTGTGTTAGTAACCATACCCGAGAAGGCTTTCAATAACTGGGAGACACTTCCCCTCCCCACAAGGATCAACAGACCAGAGGACTGGCGAAAGTGCTACTTGCTGCCACAAGTCTCAGCCATTCTGATAAGAGAGCTGAAAAACCTAACTTGTGGCAAGGGCAAAAGTAAGCCAGGCCCACTGAAGGAAAAACCCGTCCTCCATTAAAGAGGAACCAATGAACCTATTGCAAGGGAAAAGGCCATTGGAAGCATGAGTGCCCTAAGAACTAGCAAAGAGAGGGCCTAAAGGTTCTGAAATTAGAAGAACTAGACGACTGAGAGCGTCAGGGCTCAGCCCTCCTTCATGATCTCTGGGTAACCACAAAGGTGGACGGGAAACCAATAGACTTTCTGGTGGATACAGGGGCACAACATTCTGTTTTGAAACAACCCCTGAGGCCATTGTCAAATCAAAAACATGGGTACAAGGGGCACTGAGTACCAAGCCCTATCCACGGACAACCCAGAGAAAGGTGGACTTGGGAGTGAGATGGGTAACCCACTCATTTGTGGTCATCCCTGGATGCCTGTACCCTCTGCTGGGAGGAGATCTCCTCACCAAAATCAGAGCCTAAATCCATTTAGCCCAGAAGGAGCAGAAATGCTGAATACCAGTGGCCCATCCATGTTCTGACCTTGTCCCCAGAAGAACACCACAAACTGTCCCCTCAACCAGTCCCATCCCAAAGCCTGCTGCTCCAGACGTTCCTAGCAGAAGTCCCCAATGTCTGGGCAGAAAACCATCCAATGGGACTCTCCTGACATTGGACCCCAGTTCTAGTTCAATTAAAAGCTGGGGGTACCCCGGCCTAAATCAGGCAATATCCAATGCCCAGAGAAGCCAGAAGAGGGGTCAGCCTCACATTAGTTGGTAGGGATTCTGATTCCTTGCCAATCAGCATGGAGCACTCCCATTCTTCTGGTCAAGGACTTAAGGGAGGAAAATAAGAGGTGGAAGAGATCCATTCCAACAGTTCTAACCTGTACACCCTCCTGAGCACACAGGTAAGCAGTACTTGACAGGCAGGATGTCTTTGCAGCTCTAGAACCCTAAAGCCTCTATTTGCAAGACTTGGAGAGAAGCTCCAACAAACAACTGACTTGGACACCCCTGCCTCAGTGATTCAAGAACTCACCAACTATCTCTGGTGAGGCATTGTGTGAGGACTTGGGTGAGTGCCAGCAAGCACCCCAAATCGCAGTGTTCCAGTATGTATTGTGGGCCCCCAACTTGGAGACTTGCTAGAAGGCCACAGGACACCTGCTCCAGGAGCTGAGTCAACTTGGCTACTTAGTATCTGCTAAGAAGGGTGAACTTTGTCAACTTGAGGTCACGTGTCTGGGGTACATTGAAGTGGAAACTTCTAGTTCTTTGGAAAATTAGTTATGCCAAATGTTATTCTTCTGGGGCACACAGATGAAAGGTGTCTTGCAAAGAAAACACATGAAAGACTTTTCCTGAAGCAGACACAGGTGAAAAGATGTTTGGCTATGGCAGATACGTGACTCCACAGGCCATGGGAGATGAGCACTGAGCTTGGGTTTGGTTTGCTCCACCTCACTACGCATGTATTGGTTTGCCTTACATAGCATTGGTGAGCTCAACTTGTGATAACTCCAACACTGAGAGGAACTCGCCCAATAACTAACTGTTCTCAGGTTCCTGCAGCAGCTGGCCACGTTAGCAGCCTCGCCTCAGGCCAGTTGGCAATCCTGGCAGTTTATTCAGGATTGAACTACAGCTGCATGGTATCTGCTTGCTGGAAGGATTGAACTACAGTTGCCAGTTTATGCCTGGTGTCTACTTGACTGGACTGTAGCTGCTGGTTCATGCCTGGTGTCTGCCTGCCTAGAGGACTGGTCTACAGGTGGTAAGTCATATTTGGTATTTGCTACAGGACTGAACTGCTGCCCAAGAAGATCAAGCTCACCCCCCAAAGGACTAGTGCTGAACAGGTCCACTTCCCCCATATCATAGTAACTTTTCTCTTGCACTACCTCTGCTGGCTATGAGCTAGAGGAGAGGTTGAGCCCTTATTAAAAGTAAAAAATTTATGCCAACAGGTGGTGCCCAACATGGCTTAGGCATAATGGGTAACTCTGCTTCTAGTGTGGTAGAGAAAATGGCAGACTATGGAGCATTAGCAATGCTGCTTCAGGAGACTGGCAAAATGGCAGCTACTGCGGCTGGGTAATCTATGTTCCCAGAGGGGGTTTTTGGTTTTGTTTTGTAGTGTTTACATATACTATTCTGAAAAACTTTGGAGAGAAAGCTGAAAATTCAGAAGGTTCACTCCATTCTCTAGTGCTCGTAAAGATCTCAGAGTTGGCTCTGCCCATAGAGAATCTGCGACTGGAGGTCAAAACGTTTGGGAAGTAGAGGGAGCCAGAGTGAGAACAGAGTTCAGGCTTGGTGAGTGAGGCCCAGCATGTAGTGAACTGTGAAAGGGAAAGAGAATGTTGTTGTAAAAGTATAAAAAATAAAAATGCTCTCTCTTATCTCCCACTAGGTCCATACCACAGCGCCCCAAGATATCTGCTGATATCTTAAGACTCAGTCAGCAAAGCCTCTCATCTGCTCTGCTCCAAACCATATCGCACTGCCGAAGGCCTCTCTCTGAGCCATCAGCAATCTCTCTACCTATCTAGTTCCCAAGGCAGGTTTCCATGCCAGAAACACACATCCCAATTGCAAGGTGGCCCAGTGTCCCCAGATGCCGCACACTTTCCTACACTCAAACCGTCACATAAGAACACACAACACCTTTGACCCAACTGATAAGATATAATTGCCCACCTAGACATAAAAAGCCCTGTACACATCCATCCCTTAAGAACATTCATAACAACCTGTGTATTCATAATGCACAGAGTGGAATCTTTTCTTTTAAAATATTTTATTTATTTATTATATGTATGTGAGCACACTGTAGCTGTCTTCAGACACACCAGAAGAGGACATCGGATCCCATTACAGATGGTTGTGAGCCACCATTTGGTTGCTGGGATTTGAACTCAGGACTTCTGGAAGAGCAGTCAGTGCTCGTAACCACTGAGCCATCTCTCCAGCCCCACAGAGTGGAATCTTAACGTCAGCTTCCATTTTCTCTCCGATGCAGCTACCCTCTCTGTCCCTCCTGTCTCTTCCTCCTTCTATTCCAGTCTCTTCCTCTTCCTTCAAACTTTTCTCCTGCCCATCCTTCCTTCTCCTCCAATGACAGGCCTCCTTCTAACCTGTACCTGCCCTCACCTGTATTTTACAAATTAAATGGAGAGAAGGTTCTGGTGGAGTTACCTGAGTCCGGAGTCCGGAGTCCGTGACTAGGCAGCTGTCCTTGGGACAGTGGAATTAGCATCAAAATACAGATAACTCCAGGGCAAACCAGAACAAGAAAATAAGCTGGAAGGTAAAGTGCCTCCTTGCCCTGCTCCACATACTCTCACCATCAGGTGCCCAAAGCACCTCAGTGAGACCAGGGGCCTGGAAGAGCAGGAGGTGCCACAGGCACAAAGGGTTAATGTGCAACAGAGTGCATCACTAGAGGATGTGCTTGGGCCTACACAGGCACCTTCAGCCTTCCTAGTGTTTTTGCAGCACGTGTCTGCTAATGATGGTGGTCCTGCCTATAATGAGCTAACATGGCAACCAATAGAAATGCTAGATTTAGAGCATTTTAGAGAATCTCTATTCTTTTGTATAGTTTATATTCTTACTTTGTCAAAGAACTGGGGCTACACAGCATAGGGTAGGGTGATTCCACAAGATTGGAAGGGATTAGTCTCAGCTGTTCAAGAAGCTGGTCAACAAGTACAGTGGTTGTGGTGGAAGCACACAAAACCAGTACAACATAATTTAGCAAGGGTAATAAATGTTACTAAAACCAGCTAGTTGGTGAAGGGCCTTATGCTGACTTACAAGAATAACAACTCAGATCTGATTGATGATAGTGTAATTGAACAATGTTGTATTACTGCTTTAAGAGCTTGGGATTTGGGGCTGGAGAGATGGCTCAGCGGTTAAGAGCACTGACTGCTCTTCCAGAGGTCCTGAGTTCAATTCCCAGCAACTACAGGGTGGCTCATAACCTTCTATAATGAGATCTGATGCCCTCTTTTGGTGTGTCTGAAAAGACAGCTGCAATGTACTCACATATATAAAAATAAATCTTAAGAAAGAGCTTAGGATTTGATTGAGGAACCTGGGGGGAAATATCTACCTACTTTACTAAAATAATACAGGATTCTGGAGAAGCGTTTACAGAATTCTCACAGAGGATGAGTTCAGCTGTGAATAAAGCCATATCAGACCCTAAAACCAGACAGTCATTGATAAAATGTTGGCTTTGAGAATGAAACACTGAATGTAAGAGAGTGATCAGACCATTGAAAGCACGTGGAGCCCCTGTAGATGAATGCATAAGGGAAAGCTGGTATTGGTTCTCAAAAGTATAATGCAAATATCACAGGGCAAATCGTAGCTGGAAATACAAGGAATCAAAATGCTCAATGTTTTCATTGTAAGGCTAAAAGATCCAGAGTTCAAAATAACAGATACATTTAGTCTAGAGAAAATAATAATCATAGATGAGAACAAGCAAGCTCTGGTCACTGTGACCACAAAGGCTACCAGGGTTTTGCAGCCACTGTGGAAAGGGCAGACATTGGTCTAAGGACTGCCGGTCTGAGACAGATGTGCGAGGTAACCTCTTACTCTCAGGAAAGAAACTGAGGGACTGTCAGCTTGAGGCTCCACAGCAAATAATATGGTTCCTTTTCCTTTGGTCAGTCAGGAGTACCAAATAGGCAAGAAAATCAAAATTAGGTAGTTCTGAACTTCTGGAGAAGGAAGTGCAGCTTTGGACCTGGCCATAGATACCTCTCTTACATTATCCCCCAAAGGAGAATGTTATTGGTTAACTACTGGTATGCATGGTTCCTTACCCTCAGGGACAGTGGGAATAATCTTGGGAAGAAGTGAATTAACTTCTCAAGGATTTATTGTATATCCAGGTGTAGAAGATGAGGATAACAAGGAAGAAATAAAAGTCATGGCAAATGTTGGGGCTGGGGATTTAGCTCAGTGGTAGAGCGCTTACCTAGGAAGTGCAAGGACCTGGGTTCGGTCCCCAGCTCCGAAAAAAAAAAGAACCAAAAAAAAAAAAAAAACATGGCAAATGTGAAAAAGGAGATGCAAATTGGAACGGGATAGAATTGTTCAATTGTTAATTTCCTGACATCAAGGGCAATGCTGCTCCTGTTGAAAGAACGGGGGCTTTAGGAATACCAGAAAACTTGTATTCTGGCAAACAATGGTCAGTGATCAGAAACCTGAATTAGTGGTACAAATGAATGGTGTTTGTTGCTGTAAAATTATAAAAAATGAAGTCTTTTACCCCTACACTTATAGGAATTGGTAAATTATCACAAATAAGACAAAGTGTCAGATGGACTTGTATGGGTCCAGAAGGACAAACAGGGAAGTTGAGACATACCCATAAACTTACAGGGAAGGGATTTTTTTTTTACAATAATGAGGTACTCAAATTAATATTCCTGCAATTCCAGGGAAAGCGAATGAGGAATTGGGGTGATATGGTAGATGCTCCTGGGGAAGTCATTAATACAGGTGATAGAAAACAGTCACAAGCTGTGCCCCTGGTCAAAATCCAAGCCGTCACAGGGACTGACTTTCCACGTTTATAAAAGGGGCCACTGCTGACACATCAACAGCCTTGCCCCTAAAGTGGTCACCAAACAAGCTGACCTCTGTGGTTGTTAAGGTGGACAGGATCCAAACAGCATTACACCACTTCCATGGTAAGCCTGCCAGTAGAGAAGATCCAGCAGCTGAGGCCCAGAGGAACCACCACAAGAACAATGGAAGGTCGCTCCACACCCTGTATTTCATCTTGAAATTAGGTGCTACAGAACAACACCTCCCCAGTTTTTGCATACTATCTGATTTGGGGTATCATTCTTCAGTGAACAATTGACCCTTACACCTTAACCCAAGCACTCAGGAGGTAGAGGCAGACAGATCTCTGTGAGTTTGAAGCCAGTTTGATCTACACAGAGAAGCCCTGTCTGGAAAAACCAATAAAATAAATAAAACGTAAATCAAAGAAGTGACTTACTAGTGGAGGCTGCTCTGGGGCGTGCTGGTGACAAGGGAAAAGGAGCTTGGGAAGACTGGCTCTACCCAGGATTGCTGAGGACAACAGACACTGAAAACGACATTCTGACAGCTGAGGAGAAGCCAGTAATGGGTGGGAATAGAGACTGTGGTAATCATAGAAAATGTCAAGAGACATGTGAGGGCTGGCAAGATGGCTCAATGGGAAAAGCAGCTTGCCATTAAGTCTGAGTTCAAAGCCTGGAGCCCATGTGATAGACTGAGAGAACAACTCCTGCAAGATGTCCTCTGACCTTCATGTGTGCACCATGGCACACTTGTGCACACACAATAAATACATAGTGTAGAACAAAAAGGATGATGGATCTGGGAGAATCGGTACAGAAGGTGAGCTCATGACCAGTGGGTAAGGGCGCTCACCCTAACCCTGCACCCTGTGTGGAACATGGAAACTGGATGTAGGGTGCACACTTGTCATTCTAGCTCTCAGGTTCTCTCTCTCTCTCTCTCTCTCTCTCTCTCTCTCTCTCTCTCTCTCTCTCTCTCCTCTCCTCTCCTCTCCTCTCCTCTCCTCTCCTCCATCTTTCTCTTTCTCTGGCTGTCATCTCTTCCAATTTTTGTGTTTCTTCATCTGTGTTTCTCTCATCTGTCTTTTGACCCCCGTCTCTCTCCTATCCCCATTGCTAGTTCCGGTTCCAGCCAGCGATTGGAACTAGCGCTAGTTTATCTCAGATTAGTATCTCTCCCAGTGACTTTCTGCTAGCCTCAAACTCTCTGGTTCCAGCTACCCAGTAAAGTCAGAGCTCTAGAAGTCCGACATGGGCTGGCCTATCGCAGACTCTGCCCATGCTCCCAGCAATCTCCCCCCCCACCCCCGGTAGTTAAAGTATAAATTCTCAACTACCTGGTAAAATCAAGACTTAACAAACTGTAACCCAACAATCAGATTTATATGTTAAATTCTCAATCCACAGTACATCTACACAATAAACTTAACCACCAAGCCATGACTCCAGCCCAACAGAGGCTCGACATCTACACAATCAGTTGATTAGGATGTAAACTGCCCACCTAGATAAGATAAATTTGCCTACAGAAATCTATCCCAGCTACCTTGGCAATTCAAGACCACCCAGATCTGAGTCATCCTTCCCCATCTCCATCTTGATTCTTCTTTTCCCCTTCTCTCCCACCTTATAAAAGCTTTGTCCCCGCCTTATTTTTTTTACTATCCAATCATGGCTTTGACCTAACTTGTCTGCCTTCACTTGCATAATGACATCGACCCCCCCCCCATCTTTCCCACCCTCCATCTCTCTTCCATCCCCCATCTCTCCCATCCCTAACTGCCTATTTCTCATCTTTCTGTCTCTGTATCTCCGGTCTCCTCCAGTCTAGCCTGTCTACCTCCTGTGCCCTATGCTGCCTGGTTCTCTCCTTGTCATCATATGTCTGCCTTTCTGTTGGTTCCCCAACCCCCACTATCGCTCTCTGAACCCTGATTCTACAGAGCCCCCCTTACAGCAGTGGCAGGCGTAAAGACAACCAGACACCAGGGATATTAGATGGCCCTCATCTCCCTCACCCCCACCAACACAGGCCCTGATTACCCATCCTCACCTCATCTATGAAGCCCCCTTCAGGGTCATGGAATGGCCACATCATCATGATGTCCCTGCACCCGTCCAACTGGGTCTCTTCCCCATCCCCAACCCCAACTGGTTAGGGCCTCCACCTCTTCCTGAAGGGCTAGGGACCCAGTCTTTCATTTTTTAAATTAAAAACTACATGTATTTTATTTTGTGCATGTATATATGGGTACACGAGCTCCTAGGTAGGTCAGAGGTCAAAGATATGGGAGTCAGTTCACTCCCGTCACCATGAAACCCAGGTCATTAGACTTAGGGACAAGTGTCTTTCCCTGCATTGCCATCTTGCTGGCCTGGTGGAGACAATCTCAGCAGCACCAGGGCAGGCTGTGTAACATGTCCATCTGCTCCATTTTGGGGGGAGGAAGGATGTGTGAGGTATGTGTGCACTTGCCTAGCCACCAGATTTTTAAATGTTTATTTTTAATTTATGTTGGCATTGCCCTGGTTGTGCCTCGGGGATTAAAGGCATATACCACCACACCAGGCTCATCTTTAATGAGCAGCTATACAGGAAGTCACAATACCAGCAGAGTCAACCCTTTAAACCTCTCACCTCACCTTTCCTGGAACGCAATTTTGTATCATTCTAGAACAATCTCAGAGCTACCATGTAGGACTTAACCTGGCACTGTGAACTAGGTGAGAGGCTTCCATAAGTTTTTTGTTGCTTTTTGAGACAGCAAGCAGACAGACAGAGGGACATGGAGACACACAGGAAGACACGAAGCCTCTCCTCCTAGATTTTACCCACTACAACCCATCAAAGGATGAGCTGCCCACTGGCCATCCTTTACCAACTTGGGAGCCACCGGACCTAACAGCCCCACTCTGAACACTGCTATGTCAAGACCAAGCCTGCCCCCTAACCCTTTCAGAGAGTCTAATGCTCACGTCTGCAGCCCAAGGTTGCTTCTTTCCATCATTAGACAGGTGCACTGTACTGCCCACACAGTCCCCAGGCTGGAAAACTCCACACAGAACATCTTTGTTACCAGGCTAATCACCATGGTTACCAAAAGATGCTGTCTCTGCAAGGCGCTCTCTTTCTCTAACCCTTTCCCTCCTCCAACCCAATTTGAAACTTTAGAATAAGAATTTCCAGAGTTGAATTTAATAGAAGTAAAAACATCATATGGAATATTCTGGAAGAGGCAGTTAACACAGGCTACACCAAGGCCCAGCAGTTGCCATCACTGAGGATCCCTCTCCAAGCAATGACCAGGCAGAAGAATGGACTTGATAGGTCCACCAAGACCCAGAGTGGATGCAGAGGTCAAAGAGGTGTGTGCCCAAGAGTAGGTCATTCTGCAGGACAGTGGATCCTGTTAGCTGGCCTCCCCACTCTTGTCTCCCTCCCATCTAGGCAGAAGCCTGTCCGCCCAGTTCCAGTCCGTCAGGGAAGCTGGCAGCCTTCTGCCTTATCTTATAGGCCAGAGGTCAGATCTCTCCCCTTCATGTCCTGACCTGGGTCCAATGCCAGATCAGAACCTGGACTCTAGATTGGAAGGTCACTCTATCTAAAACAAGTCATACTTCTCCCTTGGACCTCAAATGGGTCTAGGCTTTTAATGTCACTAGAACTGAAAACAGGAAAGACAATCTTACATTTTCTTCTTTTTTAAAAATTTCACTTTAACTGGGAAGTAGTGGGATACGCTTTTAATCTCAGTATTCAGAAGTCAGAACAGGCCAAGCCTTGTGTACAGAGCAAATTCCAGGTCAGTCAGGGTTACATAGAGGAACCTGTCGAGAGAAAGAGAGAAGCAAGCAAGCGAGCAAGCGAGCAAGCAAGCAAGCAAGCAAGCGAGCAAGCAAGCAAGCGAGCAAGCAAGCAAGCAAGCGAGCGAGCGAGCAAGCAAGCAAGCGAGCGAGCGAGCAAGCAAGCAAGCAAGCGAGCGAGCGAGCGAGCGAGCGAGCAAGCAAGCAAGCAAGCAAGCGAGCGAGCGAGCGAGCGAGCGAGCGAGCTTCCAGTTTCCACCTGCACCTGCAGCTCTCCACCCTGTACCACAGAACTCTGTACCCACATCCCATGGGGAAAGAGCTGGATTCTCAGAAGTGTGAACGATTCTGAGAACACAGCTAGAACCACTACTTCTGCTCACATTCCTGGCCCAAGAGGATCCAGCCTGGAGCCCTCAGGACACAGGAACTGATGAACATTCCGGGACAGGATACTTCCAGTTTCTGTCTGCATCCTGAGCTGATCCTGTGCCACAGCTCTCTAGACCCAGATCTCACTCTCCAAGTAGTGCTGACACAGACTTACAGGAGAGTCAAGCCACTGCCAGAGACAGCAAGACCAGCAAACACCAGAGAGAAGCAGATGGTGAGGTGCAAGGGCAAGAACCTAAACAACAGAAATTAAGGCCACTTAGCATCACCAGAACCCAGTTCCTCCACCACTGCAAACCCTGGGTACCTCAACACACCAGAAAAGCAAGATTTTGATTTAAAATCACAACTCATGATGATGTTAGAGGACTTTAAGATGGACATAAATAACTCACTTAAAGAAATACAGGACAGGGGTTGGGGATTTGGCTCAGTGATAGAGCGCTGGCCTAGCAAGCGCAAGGCCCTGGGTTCAGTCCCCAGCTCTGAAAAAAAAGAAAAAAATTACAGGAAAACACAACCAATAGGTGAAGGAATTGAGCAAAACCGTCCTGGATCTAAAAATGGGAATATAAACAATAAAGAAACCACAAAGGGAGACAACCCTGGAGATAGAAAACCAAGGAAAGAGACCAGGAGTCATAGATGCAAGCATTACCAACAGAATACAAGAGATAGAAGAGAGAATCTCAGGGACAGAAGATTCCATAGAAAACATTGACACAACCATCAAAGAAAAGGTAAAACGCAAAAAAGCTCCTAACCCAAAACACCCAGGAAATCCAGGACACAATGAGAAGATCAAACCTAAGGATAATAGGTATAAAAGAGAGGGAAGATTCCCGACTTAAAGGGCCAGTAAGTATCTTCAAAAAATTATAGAAGAAAACTTCCCTAACCTAAGGAAAGAGATGCCCATAAACATATAAGAGGCCTACAGAACTCCTAATAAGTTAGGCCAGAAAAGAAATTCCACCTGTCACATAATAGTCAAAACACCAAATGCATAAAACAAAGAAAGAATATTAAAAACAGTAAGGGAAAAAGGTCAAGTAGCATATAAAGGCAGACCTATCAGAATTATACCAGACTTCTCGCCAGAGACTATGAAAGCCAGAAGATCCTGGACTGATGTCATACAGACCCTAAGAGAACACAAATGCCAGCCCAGGTTACTGTATCCAGCAAAACTCTCAATTAACATAGATGGAGAAACCAAGATATTCTATGACAAAACCAAATTTACACAATATCTTTCTACAAATCCAGCACTACAAAGGATAATAAATGGTAAAGCCCAACACAAGGAAGGAAACTACACCCTAGAAAAAGCAAGAAAGTAATCTCCTTGTGGCAAACCCAAAAGAAGAGAGACACACAAACATAATTCTACCTCTAACAACAAAATAACAGGAAACAACTGTTATCTCTCAACATCAACGGACTCAATTCCCCCAATAAAAAGACATAGACTAACAGACTGGATATGTAAAGAGGACCCAGCATTTCACTGCATACAGGAAACACACCTCAGTGACAAAGACAGACACTCCCTCAGAGTAAAAGGCTGGACAACAATTTTCCAAGCAAATGGTCCCAAGAAACAAAGTGGAGTAGCCATTCTAATATGGAATAAAATCGACTTTCAACCAAAAGTTATCAAAAAAGATAAAGAAGGACCCTTCATATTCATTAAAGGAAAAATCCTCCAAGATGAACTCTCAATCCTGACTATCTATGCTCCAAATGCAAGGGTACCTACATTCATAAAAGAAACCCTACTAAAGCTCAAAGTGCACATTGCACCTCACACAATAATAGTGGGAGACTTCAACACCCCACTCTCATAACAGAAAGTAAACAGAGACACAGAGAAACTAACAGAAGTTATAAACCTAGTGTATTTAACAGATATTTATAAAATATTTCATCCTAAAACAAAAGAATACACCTTCTTCTCAGGAACTCATGGTACCTTCTCCAAAATTGACCATATAATCTACCACAAAACAGGCCTCAACAGATATAAGAAGATTGAAATAATCCCATGCATCTAATTAGATCACCATGGACTAACACTGGTTTTCAATAACAATAAAAAGGACAGAAAGCCCACATATACATGGAAGCTGAACAATGCTCTACTCAATGATAACTTGGTGAAAGAATAAAGAAAGAAAGAAATTATAGACTTTTTAAAATTTAATGAAAATGAAGGCACAACATATCCAAACTTATGGTACACAATGGAAGCTGTGCTAAGAGGAAAACTCATAGCTCTCAGTGCCTCCAAAAAGAAACTGGAGAGAACATATACTAGCAGTTTGACAGCACACCTAAAAGCTCTAGAACAAAAAGAAGCAAATACACCAAAGAGGAGTAGAAGGCAGGAAATAATCAAACTCAAGGCTGAAATCAACCAAGTAGAAAAAAAAGAACTACACAAAGAATCAAGAAAACCAGGAGCTGGTTCTTTGAGAAAATTGACAAGATAGATAAACCCTTAGCCAGACTAACCAGAGGACATAGAGAGAGTATCCAAATTAACAAAATGAAAAGGAAAACATGGCAACAGAAACTGAGGAAATTAAAAAAAATCATCAGATCCTACTACAAAGCCTGTACTCAACAAGACTGGAAAATCTGGATGAAATGGGCAATTTTCTAGACAGATACCAGGTACCAAAGTTAAATCAGGATCAGATAAACCATCTAAACAGTCCCATAACTCCTAAAGAAATAGAAGCAGTTATTAAAAGTCTCCCAACCAAAAAAAAGCCCAGGACCAGATAGATTTTGTGCAGAATTCTGTCAGACATTCATAGAAGAGCTCATACCAATACCCTTCAAACTATTCCACAAAATTGAAACAGAAGGAACACTGCCAAATTCATCCCATGAAGCAACAATTACACTTACACCTAAACCTCACAAAGACCCAACAAAGAAAGAGAACTTCAGATCAATTTCCTTTATGAATATTGACACAAAAATACTCAATAAAATTCTCACAAACCAGAACAGCGCAGCAATGGCCACGATTAAGGCTCAGGACCTGCGCGGCAAGAAGGAGGAGGAGCTGTTGAAACAACTGGATGATCTGAAGGTGGAACTGCCCCAGCTTCGCGTGGCCAAAGTGACGCGTCCAAGCTCTCCAAGATACGAGTCGTACGCAAATCCATCGCCCGTGTCCTCACTGTCATTAATCAGATTCAAAAGGAAAACCTCAGGAAATTCTACAAGGGAAAGAAGTACAAGCCCCTGGACCTGCGACCCGAGAAGACGAGAGCCGTGCGCCGCCGGCTCACCAATCATGAAGAGAAGCCAAGAAGCAGCATCTGTACCCATGCGCAAGTATGCGCAGTCAAGGCCCGAGACGGCGACAGTGACAATAAAGTCCAAAACTGAAAAAAAAAAATTCTCACAAACCAAATCCAAGAACACATCAAAATGATCATCCATTGTGATCAAGTAGGCTTCATCCCAGGGATGCAGGAATGGTTCAACATACAGAAATCCATTGACGTAATCCACTATATAAACAAACTCAAAGAAAAAAAGCCACAAGATCATCTCATTAGACGCTGAGAAAGCATTTGACAAAATTCAACAACACTTCAGGTTAAAAATCTTGGAAAGATCAGGAATTTAAGGCCCATACCTAAACATAGTAAATGCAATATATAGCAAACCAGTAGCTAACAACAAACTAAATGGAGAGAAGCTTGAAGCAATTCCACTAAAATCAGGGACTAGACAAAACTATCCACTCTCTCCCTACCTGTTCAATATAGTACTTGAAGTCCTAGCCCGAGCAATTAGACAACAAAAGGAGGTCAAAGGGATACAATTTGGAAAGGAAGAAGTCAAAATATCACTATTTGAAGATGATATGGTAGTATTCTTAAGTGACCCCTCTACCAGAGAACTCCTCCACCTGATAAACAACTTCAGCAAAGTGGCTGGATATAAAATTAACTCAAAAAAATCAGTAGCCTTCCTCTACCCCAAGAATAAACAGACTGAGAAAGAAATTAGGGAAATGACACCCTTCACAATAGTCACAAATAATATAAAATACCTTGGTGTAACTCTAACCAAGCAAGTGAAAGATATGTATGACAATAACTTTAAGTCTCTGGAGAAAGAAATTGAAGATCTCAGAAGATGGAAAGATCTCCCATGCTCAGGGATTGGCAGGATTAACATAGTAAAGATGGTCATCCTGCCTAAAGCAATCTACAGATTCAATGCAATCCCCATCAAAATTCCAACTCAATTCTTAATAGAGTTAGAAAGAGCAATTTAGGGGGTTGGAGAGAGGGCTCAGTGGTTAAGATCACTGATTACTGGTTGGGGATTTAGCTCAGTGGTAGATCACTTGCCTAGCAAGAGCAAGGCCTTGGGTTCGGTCCCCAACTCCGAAAAAAAGAAAAAGAAAAAGAAAAAAGAAAAAAAAAAAAGATTACTGACTATTTTTCCAGAGTTCAAATCCCAACAACCACATGGTGGCTCACAGCCATCTGTAATAGAATCTAATGCCCTCTTCTGGTGTGTCTGAAGACAGCTACAGTGTGCTCATATACATAAAATAAATAAAATCTTTAAAATAGAAAAGAAAAAGAAAAAGCAATTTGCAAATTCATTTGGAATAACAAAAAACCCAGTATAATGAAAACTATCCTCAACAATAAAAGAACTTGTAGGGGAATCACCTTCCCTGACCTCAAGCTGTATTACAGAACAATAGTGATAAAGACTATTGTATTGTATTGGTACAGAGATAGGCAGATAGATCAGTGAAAATTGAAGACCCAGAAATGAACCCACACACCAATGGTCACTTGATTTTTAACAAAGGAGCTAAAATCATCCAGTGGAAAAAAGATAGCATTTTCAACAAATAGTGCTGGTTCAACTGGAGTCAGCCTGTAGAAGAATACAAATCGATCCATTGTTATCACTCTGTAGAAAGCTCAAGTCCAAGTGGATCAAGGATCTCCACATAAAACTAGATACTCTCAAACTAATACAAGAATAAATTGGGAAGAGTCTCGAATACATGGGCACTGGGGAAACTTTCATGAACAGAACATCAGTGGCTTATGCTTTAAGATCAAGAATCAACAAATGGAACCTCATAAAACTGCAAAGCTTCTGTAAGGCAAAGGACACTGTCATTAGGACAAAATGGCAACCAACAGTTGGGAAAAGCTCTTTACTAATCCAACATCTGATAGAGGGCTAATGTTCAATATATTCAAAGAACTCAAGAAGTTAGACTTCAAAGAATCTAATAACCCTATTAAAAATGGGGTACAGGGCTGGAGAGATGGCTCAGCGGTTAAGAGCACCCGACTGCTCTTCCAGAGGTCATGAGTTCAATTCCCAGCAACCACATGGTGGCTCACAACCATCTGTAAAGAGATCTGATGCTCTCTTCTGGTGTATCTGAAGACAGCTACAGTGTACTTATATATAATAAATAAAATAAATCTTTAAAAAAAATGGGGTACAGAGCTAAACAAAGAATTCTCAGCTGAGGAATATTGAATGGCTGAGAAGTACCTAAAGAAATGTTCAACATCCTTAGTCATCAGGGAAATGCAAATCAAAACAACCCTGAGATTCCACCTCACACCAGTGAGAATGGCTAAGATCAAAAACTCAAGTGACAACAGAGGATGGTGAGGATGTGGAGAAAGAGGAACACTCCTCCATTACTGGTGGGATTGCAGACTGGTACAACCATTCTGGAAATCAGTCTGGAGGTTCCTCAGAAAATTGGACATTGAACTACCTGAGGACCCAGCTATACCTCTCTTGGGCATATACCCAAAAGATGCCCCAACCTATAACAAAGACACATGCTCCACTATGTTCATAGCAGCCTTATTTATAATAGCCAGAAGCTGGAAAGATTCCAGACGCCCTTCAAGAGAGGAATGGATACAGAAAATGTGGTACATCCACACAACGGAGTACTACTCAGCTATCAAAAACAATGACTTCGGGGCTGGGGATTTAGCTCAGTGGTAGAGCGCTTACCTAGGAAGCGCAAGGCCCTGGGTTCGGTCCCCAGCTCCGAAAAAAAGAACCAAAAAAAAAAAAATGACTTCATAAAATTCATAGACAAATGGATTGAACTAGAAAATATCATCCTGATTAAGGTAACCCAATCAAACACGCACACGCGCGGGCACACACACACACACACACACACACACACGGTATACACTCACTGATACGTGGATATTAGCTCAAAAGCTCGGATTACACGAGATACAATCCACAGACTACATGAAGCTTAAGAAGGATGACCAAAGTGCAGATGCTTCAGTCCTTCTCAGAAGGGGGAATAAACATATTCATATGAGGAAATATGGAGACAAAGTTTGGAGCAGAGACTGAAGGAAAGGCCATTCAGAGACTGCCCCATCTGGAGTTCCAGCCCGTATACAGCCACCAAACTCAGACACTATTGCTGATGCCAAATAGTTCATGCTGACAGGAGCCAGATATGGATGTCTCCTGAGAGGCTCTTCCAGAGTGTGACAAACACAGAGGCGGGTGCTCACAGCCAACCACTGAACTGAGAATGGGGTCCCCAATGGAGGAGTTAGAGAAAGAACTGAAGGAGCTGAAGGGCTTTGCAACCCCATAAAAAGAACAATACCGGGGTTGGGGATTTAGCTCAGTGATAGAGTGCTTGCCTAGCAAGCGCAAGGCCCTGGGTTCAGTCCCCAGCTCCGAAAAAAAGAAAAAAGAAAAAAAAAAAAAAAAAAAGAACAATACCAACCAACCAGAGCTCCCAGGGACTAACCCACCATCCAAAGAGTACACATGGACAGACCTATGGCTCCAGCCGCATATGTAGCAGAGGATGGCCTTGTCAGGCATCAATAGGAGGAGAAGCCCTTGGTCCTGCCAAGGCTTGACCCCCCAGTGTAGGGGAATGTCAGGGTGGGGAGGCAGGAAGGGGTGAGTGGATGGGTGGGGAACACCTCATAGAATAAAGGGGAGTAGGGATGGAATAGGGGGTTTATGGATGGGAATCTGGGAAAGAGGATAACATTTGAAATGTAAATAAAAAGTACCCAATTAAAAAAAGATGTGGGGGGCTGGGGATTTAGCTCAGTGGTAGAGCGCTTACCTAGGAAGCGCAAGGCCCTGGGTTGGGTCCCCAGCTCCGAAAAAAAGAACCAAAAAATAAAATAAAATAAAATAAAAAGGGCTGGAGAGATGGCTCAGCGGTTAGGAGCACCCGACTGCTCTTCCAGAGGTCATGAGTTCAATTCCCAGCAACCACATGGTGGCTCACAACCATCTGTAAAGAGATCCGATGCCCTCTTCTGGTGTATCTGAAGACAGCTACAGTGTACTTATATATATAATAAATAAATAAATCTTTAAAAATAAATAAATAAAATAAAATAAAATAAAAAAAGATGTAAACAAAAGGAAGGAAAGAGGAATTTTAATTTGTTTTGTATGTACAGGAGTTTTGTCTACATGTATATGTGTAATATGTTTGTGGAGCACTCACGTAGGCCAGAAGCACAAATCAGGCTCCCTGGAGCTGGAGTACAGATGGTTGTGAACCATCATGAGGATGCTGGAAATCAATCCTGGGTCTCTGAGAGAGCAGGCAGTGCTGTAAGGACTACAGCCTTATCTCAGTTCTGCTTTTCCTCTGTCCCCTCTTCCATAACATCTTGTTATGTAGCCCAGGCTAGCCTGGAACTCCTGCCTAAGCCTCTCAGACTGATTTCTTTAGTATATTTTCTTTGCAAGGTTTCTCTGTGCAACTCTGGCTACCCTGGAACTAGCTCTGTAGACCAGTCTGGCCTCGAACTCGCAGAGATCCACCTGCCTCTGCCTCCCTTTGCCTCTGCCTCTGCCTCTACCTCCCATGTACATGCCATCACATTTAGGACAAGCTGGATTTTATTTTATTTTATTTTATTTTATTTTATTTTATTTTATTTTATTTTATTTTTTCAGACAGGGTTTCTCTGTATAGTCCTAGCTGTCCTAGAACTCACTCTTTAGACCAGACTGGCTTCAAACTCACAAAGATCCATCTGCTTCTCCTCCACAGTGTGTGTGCCATCAACCACTTCCCCATCAGTTTATCTTAAAGAAAGCTGTGCCCAAACCCAGAACCCCCCACATCTGCTGCAAGGTTGCTTTAGGCTGATTTTTGAAACATGTAAAATGTTTTACATGTAACACACTTAAAAACAGTGCCAATGGGGTTGGGGATTTAGCTCAGTGGTAGAGCGCTTGCCTAGCAAACGCAAGGCCCTGGGTTCGGTCTCCAGCTCCGAAAAAAAAAAAAAAAAAAAAAAAACAGTGCCAATAAATATAAGAGAAAATTTCAAGGTACACAAATTTGTTTCCCTTCTAATAGGAGAGATAATTTACCAGTGTAGGTAGATATTTATTTATTTATTTATTTATTTATTTATTTATTTATTAATTATCTATCTATCTATCTATTTTACGTTTAAGGATTGAAAGCTACAAGCCTTGGGGGAAATTAATGAAGAATGCTAATTTTTTGTAGCCACCATAGTGTCTATTAGTAGCAGCTTGCTGCCCACTGGGCCATCATGGTTTTCAGTGTTTTTGCTCATTTCTTCTGATTTTATAAGGTCTAGAAGGGATTTGTCCTCAGTAATTAGAAAATACAACTAGTGAAATTCTCCGAAAGTGTCAATAAGTGTGGTGGTGCATGCCTTTAATCTAGGAAGAGGCAGGAGGATCCCTGTGAGTTCTAAGATAGCCTCCACTGCATAGTGAGATCCTTTTTCAAAATAAACAAAAAGATAGAAGTGTCAGGGCTGGAGACATGGCTCAGCCGTTAACAGCAATGGCTGCTCTTCCAGAGGTCCTGAGTTCAGTTCCCAGCAACCACATGGTCACTCACATCTATAACGGTATCTGACGCCCTCCTTTGGTGTGTCTGAAGACCTGTAGACACAGTATACTAACATATGTATGTATGCATGCATGCATGTACGTATGTTTGATATATATCTATATATCTGAGGCAGTGGTTCACTGGGATGCCCTGCAGTGGGTGGTGAGCAGTCAGTCTCCCATGAGAGGGTTATTTTTTTCATGTTTTATTTATTTATTGAGGGGGTCTCACATGTGCCATGGTGCATATTCTGGGGTAACAAGTCAATTTTTTGATTCTGAGGATCAAAATCAGGTTGTCAGGCTTGGTGGCAAGCACTTTTCCCATTGAGTCCTTTTACCATCCCAATGGCTTATTTCCTTTCTTTTTGTGATCCTGTGCATAGAAAAAAGGCCTCCTGTCTCTGTTTCTGTATTATCATCATCATCACCATCATCATCATCATTGGTGGTGGTGGTGGTGGGTGACACCTGTGATAAAATTCTATCTCTTGCACTGTAGTTCAGGCTTCCTTGGAACCTGCCATCCTCCTGCTTTAGCAGACTTCAGTAGCTGAGATCACAGACCTTTCTCTTTCCACCCTGTGCTTTTGTGGAATCAAACTCTGATCTAGCTTGGCAGCAAGCACCTTTACCCAGGGTGTCCTCTCACTGCCTCATTCCCTACCTGTTTAGACGTCCTTCCCAGAAGTCCCTTAGCTGGGTTTATCCAAACTGAAATGTTTCGTCACACAACCCCATCCAAACATTTGTACTCACAAAAGATGCATACAGTAGGTGTCTAATGCTTGCTTTAACTCTGGGATAGATTCTGTGGTGCCATTAGAGTGGGTTCTCCTTTCAGATCTTCCTGCTTAGGGGGCAGAGTATGCTCAGCCTCCCAGCCTAAAATGGAATGCTGGATCCTTCCCACCATAATGACAGTAATTAGCCCCAAGACTTGGGAGGGGAGCCAGAGAAGGGAAGGGAGAGGGAGGAGGACTTTGGACCGGGGTGACAAGCTTCCCCACAGGCTTCCTGATTGGTCTGTGTCCACAACATGACAGGCATCCTGGACTTGTTGCCCCGTGTTGCTATGGCGACGACTGTCATTTAGTTGCTGAATGGAGAGAATTGAAGATGCTTTGAGGGGTCTAGAGACTCGTAGGGTGGTGATGAGGAGGAACAGCAGGGTCCAGGCAAGTGCTGTCATCCTCCCCTGCACCCCTCAGGGCTGTCCTCAAGTCCCCACTCCCACCCTGACAGATAGTGCTCATCCAGCAGGTAGGGGTTGGCAGCCACAAGATGGGGCTTGGGCAAGGACCAGGACATGTAGGAACAACAACACATGCATGCCAGACTTACAATAGGTGGGCACAGAGTCACCCCCTCCAGGCTCACAACCTACTTTCAGAGGAGGACCTGGGGCCGAAAAGATGACTCATGGGTGGAGTAACTTGCCACTAACCATGAAGAACTGAGTTCCATACCCCAGAGTGGAAGACCTGATTTTCACGTTGTCCTCCGAGCTCTGCACTGTCCACATACATGGACACACAATAAAAATGGAAAGTAGTAAAAACAATCCCAGAATTCTTTTGTAACCATTTAATGCCTCACTAGTAGGATACATTTTTTCTATTTACATTTATTTATTTTATTCATATGTGGAACGGCCACAAGCTATGAAAACACCTGTGGAGGTCACAGAACAGCTTTCTTCCCTCCCATGTTGTAGGTCTCAGGACCAGGCTTTGTGGCAAGCACCTTTATGCAGTAAGCCTCCTTGTTGGCCGAGGGACAGATCTTCATATCTGCACATTATTGTTAAAGGGCATTGTATGGACTGTGACTCCTCCCTCTGGGGTCAGCACAGAACAGACTCTTGAAATTTAATGTTGATCTCCTTTTACCCACTACACAATCATAATCCTATGTCACCTTGTGTCCTCATCTTGTTCTTATCAGTCTTTTGTTCTCTAATCTGTAGTCCAATCGAAATTTTGCATTGCAACCCCCATTTCTGGCTGAACTGTCGTCAGCACTGAAGGACATTTGTTTTGCAGATGCTTACTACACAGAGCTAAGACATGGTAGCCCTGAATGAACCAGGCTATCCTTGAACATAGCATCCTCCTGCCCAAGTCGGCTCAGTCATGCACCACCATACCAGGCTTCAGTCCTTTCTTGGTTATTTATTTCTCTGAAGTTTTGGGAATAGAGCCAAGGAAGGCCTGGCTAGTGGGCAGGCCAGCCTACTTACTGAAGGTTTTAGGTGAGGGTTCCACCCCTGACCACCATCCTACTCAGATCAGATTTTAATACTTGGGTTGTGGTACGATAGCACACAATGCTCTCTGGGGCCATTACAGACCTGTTGCCTTTGATTTGATTGTTGCAAGTTGTTAAACAGGGAGCATGCTCTTTACCCCAAAGCTCTCTTAGGTATGCCTGCCACAGGTGCCCCTGACATGATACAGAGCCCCTCGGAGCCGAGTGTCTCTGAGAGAGGACCCTCCATCTTGGGAAGTGCTGTGGAAGACTGGCTGTCAGGGAAGTCATCCCTAAGAGCAGTGAGAGGTTGCAGAAGCCTCCTGACTGTGAATGAAGAGGCTACTATCATAATCCCAGCACGGGCATGCAGCTCTCTGTGTGAGTTGGGAGGCCAGCCTGGCCTCTAGAGAGACTTCCAGGACAGCCAGGGCTACACAGAGACCCTGTCTTGAAAAACAAAACAAAACAAACAACAAAAAAGGAGTGGGACAGCTAACGGAACCTCAGGTTTCAGTTCTGGGCTTCTTTGAGACCAAGTTCCCTGTCCCCCAGAAAACATGCAAGTTCAAGACTCATGCCAGGCGCCAGGCACCTGGAGGAGACTCCCAGCTCAACCACTGTAGCCTTAGGCTCAGGTGCCGCCATCACCGGCTACAACATGCTAGGCTCCTGCTTCCTGTCCCTGCAGCTCCTGTCAGGCCCAAGCAGGTGAGGGGCCCCCAAAGGCTGTTTTGACTGGTACACACCAAGCTCTTAATCCCAGTGTTTTTCTAGTCCTTTCCAGTTTCCTAGTTTACTTGGAAGGCCAGCAAGGAGGTCAGAGGAGGAAAGGGTGAGACGGTGACAGGGAGAATCTTGTGGATTTGTGTCTTTATGAACAGGAGTTAACTAGGAGTCAGCTGGATAACCATCACCATCAAGGACGACATTTGTCTAACCTTCTCCTTACTCAGTTTTGTTAATTTGATGCAGTTATTGACACCTGCTGACTACAGCAAACATCCGGGTACCACTGCCCTTGCAAAGGAATGTGGAAACCCATCTCATCCAGCTCAAGAGTAAACGTTTCTGCCTAGAATCTTCTGATAAGGGGCTGGGGGCGTGGCTTACCAATGAACACTTCCTGAGCATGTGCAATGTTTCAGTTCCCATCTTTATGGTGCAAAAATAAAAACAGAATTTAAAAATCTCTGGCCACCTTTGTTCCCATCACTTGAGCAGCACAGCAAGTTCTGAGTTTCAGGCCAGCCAGACCTGCACTGTAAGACACTGTCTCAAAAATACCAAACATCCTATCTCACACTGAACAGCAGAAAAAAGAAACACTGGTCTCCATCAAGGGCATGGCCAAGGAAACATCAATGTCAGAGACACCACTGGCTTCCCTTTATCCTCAGGGAACCGCTCCCAAGACTATCGTCCCCTTTGCCTGGGGAGCTGAGGGGTCACAGCCTTAGGAGTTTCGGGAGATGAGTTCCTGAGGATGTTGGGGCTGAGACCATCAGGACTGAGTTTTTGGTGGCCTCTGATGTGCGGGTAGCCTGAGTGTGGTCCTGGGTGGCATAGGGCTTCTTTAGAGCCAGTTCATCTGTTAATCTCTCCCTACTAGGCAGGGTCAGGTTTCAGGGGGGCCCAAGCAGATGTTAAGCATAACAGTTCTGTTTGCCTTAATCCTCTGGGCTGCAGGAACTGTCCCTTCAAGAGAGAACAACAAGCCAGCTGAGGCCACCATCTGTGCAGACCTGAGTCATAAAGGCTCCTGGGCTGGGCAGAGCAGGCAGAGGTTGCCATAGCAACTCTGAGTAAGGGGCTACTGGCTTGTAAGTGTTTACAGGACAGGCAAGGCCTGGTGAGGTACACAGCCAGGCACAATGCTTCTAGATCTTTCTCCTCCTCCTCCTCCTCTTCCTCCTCCTCCTCCTCCTCCTCCTCCTCCTCCTCCTCCTCCTCCTCCTCCCTTCTCTTCCACCTTTTCTTTCAATAAACCTTATTGCCTTTTGCCATTTGAAGAAAAATGAGTTCTTTTTTATTCCTCTTTTTTTTTTTGAGTAGCCAAGGCTTATCTTGAACCGTGAGCCCCCTGCTTGCTACCAGAGGTTTGCTACCAACCCTATGCCCCATTTTTTAAAAAGGTGGTCTCCCAAATTCTTTACTACAGGGTGGCTTCAACTTCCAAAAATCCTCTTGCTTTAGCTTCCTGAGTGTGAGGGTGACAGGCCTTGGACACCACATCAGTTTTAGCTAGTGCTCATAACTGCAGTATCGTGTAGGTGTGAGTGGGTGTGGTTGGGTGAAAGGTATTTAAAAAGCCTTCATTCATGCTGGGCATTGATGGCACATGCCTTTAATCCAGGTACTTGAGAGGCAGATTTCTGAGTTTGAGGCCAGCCTGGTCTACAGAGTAAGACAGCCAGGGCTACACAGAGAGACCCTGTTTTGAAAAAAACAAAAGCAAAACAAACAAACACACAAAGTTTCCATTCACTGGTGTCTGCCCACACCCATAGTTCTCATGACACAAGGTACATTGCAGACTTGGTGTCTCCAGAGGAAGAAAGTGGAACCATGAACTTTTACAGAGTTTCCCAGGATAGAGCGGAGCCTGCATCAGCAAGGGAGACAGAACTGAGGGGCTTGAGTCCATTTGGAGCGACCCACACCTGCCATCCCAGCATTAGAAAGCAGGAGGATTTCAAATATGAGACCAAACTCAGCTACAGAGCAAAAACCCCATATCAAAGAATTAAAATACAGTGCTGGGGAGGTAACTTCGTGAGTGGAAGTGTTTGCTGTCCAAGTGTGAAGGGCTGAACTTCATTCCAGCACCCATCAGAAATCAGAAACCATACTGTAATCCCACTGCTAAGGAGGCTGAGATAGACCTTGCTGGCCAGACAGCCTAGTGGTAGCCATCAGCCCAACTTAAGAAAGAGACTGTCTGGGGTTGGGGATTTAGCTCAGTGGTAGAGCACTTGCCTAGGAAGCGCAAGGCCCTGGGTTCGGTCCCCAGCTCCGAAAAAAAGAACCAAAAAAAAAAAAAAAAAAAAAAGAAAGAAAGAAAGAGACTGTCTAAAAACATAATGTGGAGGACACATATGTCAACCTCTGAGTCCCATTCCTTGTGTGTGGGTGGAGCCCATCATACACACACATGCACAAAAGAAAAGAAAAGGAAGACAGAAGAAAAGAAAGAATTAAAAAATAATTACAGGGCTGGAGAGATGGCTCAGTGGTTAAGAGCACTGACTGCTCTTCCAAAGGTGGTGAGTTCAATTCCCAGCAACCACATGGTGGCTCACAACCATCTGTAATGGGATCTGATGCCCTCTTCTGGTGTGTCTGAAGACAGCTAATGTGTATTCATATGCATAAAATAAATAAATCTTTAAAAAATAATTACAATGAAAATGAATGGGAACAGTACCCATGCAGAAGCACATGTGTAAATTCATGGACATTTTCTTCATGACGTCCAAACAATGGTATAGTTCAATGACTATGAGTCCTTGAACTTGGAAACATCTGACGGACAAAACCCATCTACAAAATGATTGTGATTAGATCCTGAAAGGAGTGTGGGGCCAATGAGGCTGGAGGGTGAGGGCACTTGCTGCAGAATGACCTGGGTTCCATCCTTGGGACCCATGGAGAAGGAGAGAAGCTCCTCCTACAGGTCATCCACTGAGCTGCAGACATAGAATCATGTATATGCATGAGCGTGTGTGCACACCCAGCTCTTCACTTCCTGTTTACTTGTATATGCTGAAATTGAACATAGGACCTCACAAATACGAGAGAAGAAATCTGCCAAACAGCTTCCCTTAGCCCTGAAACATTCTCCAGCTTGGCGGTGGTGGTGCCAACCTTTAATCCCAGTACTTAGGAAGCAGAGACAGGTTGATCTCTCTGAGTTTGAAGGTAGCCTGGTTCGCAGAACAAGGTCCAGGACAACCAGTGCTACACAAAGAAACCCTGTCTCAAAAAAACAAGCAAGCAAGCAAACAAACAAGAAAAAGAACAAGACTTCTCCAAAGGTTTAAAATAAAAAATTAAATGTGGACTGCAGGACCTATAAGCTGTCTGCTGACTCTTATGCATGTACTGTGCATGTGCACATAAATAAATAAATAAATAAATAAATAAATAAATAAATAAATAGCATGATTTGAGGGAGACGACTTAGCTCTTTGAGAGATTGCAAGGCTCTGTTCTGTGTTCGTATCCAAATCGAAAGAATGGGAAGAGATAGGAGAGAAAAACAAAGTGGGTGGGGCATGCAAGTTTACACAATAGGGTGCTAGAAGGGAAAGGGACAACTAACCAGAACTTAGACTTTGCAAATGACTTTCCAGGGTCTCATCCCAGTCCCACAGTTACTCACTGCAGCCCCTCCTCCCATGCCTCTAAGGCGTATAGAATGAGCCTGGCTTGTCAACTCCACAGCCTTGAGAGCTAGTAGGAGACAAACCTGAGTGTAAGTCCTCCCTGATTGTCCGACTGTCCATCCCTTTGGTGCTACAAAGGAGGCTACGAAAGAGGTGCCACACACCTGCCTTTCCGGTGCTGAGGAGGCTAAGGCAAGAGTATTACAAAAGTTCAAAGCCAGCCTGGGCTACATAGTGAGAGAGACTGTGTTAGAGGGGGAAAGCTGTGACTGGGGCTTGGGGGCAGAGCGTTCGCCCAGCAATCAGAAAGCACTAAGTTCCATCCCCATCAATCTGGTGTAGTGGCAAACGCCTGATGGGAGCCTGAGACAGGAGAATGGTAAGTTTGAGGCCATCTTAGACTACAAACCAGGACCCTAACTCAAAACAAAATCGCCAGAGCTCCGCCTCTATCCTAAGCGTCTGTGAGTCTCATTTCATCTTCCCTGCGTAGAATTGGACTTTAATTTTCAAAATCCTTTCATTTCTTCAGACATTTTTTTTTAGCCTCTCTGTCCCAGCAGACACACACACCGGATGATCGCTAACCTGGTGGATGCTCAGTAATCAGGTGGGAGGTGATCTTCACGTGGAAACGTAACTGGCCACAGGACTACACCCTGACACTCTGATCTTCCGGAGACCCCTAAATAAGTTTTTGGACGGATGCCAGACTTTTATTCTGAAGCCGAAGTCTCAACCTATGAGGTAATACTTGGAGCTACATTCCAGGATGATTCCTATTGGCCCACTGGCTAAGCCCCTCCCAGGGTTCCCCGTGCTCCGCCTTCCCCTCAAGCGCATAAAGGTGAGACGTTCGGATACCTGCAGCTGCGAGCAGGCAAGGAACGAAGGGAAGAGGAAAAGGTGAGCTGAGGGAGGGGAGTGGAGACTCTGGGTACAATGCAGGTTGGCACATCTTCCAACTGGACTGTTTGGGAAGGCCAGAGATCCCAGGGCTGTCTCCCTGAGATGTGGGAGCAGGTGATATCCTTGCGCCTTCTGTCCCCCACCTATTCCTGGGATGAAGAACAGAAAAAAAGGAGCGGGGCATTTGGGCTGGGTGCGTGTCTTTGTGCCCACCCACCCGAGAGGAATAACTAATTATGTTTCAGCACCAGAGATGCGGACAGTACCACCCGGCAGAGGGACAGGGAACGGAGCTCGACTTCAGCACCCGGATTCAGGACAGCTCCCAGCGGGTCACCAAAGAGACCTAGCATCTGACAGTACTAAGCTGTCAGCACCCAGCTCACGGACAGTCTTGTGGTCTGTCCTGGTGGAGCATGTACAGGCAACAGGGTCGCCTGAGGTCTCTAATGATGCTTGACATTTGTTCTTTTCGGAGGGATTTTTTTTTCTTTTTTGAGATAGGTTTTGTGTGTGTGTGTGTGTGTGTGTATGTGTGTGTGTGTGTGTGTGTGTGTGTACCTCTGGCTGTTCTGAAGCTCACTATGTAGACTAGGCTGGCCTTGAACTCACAGTGTACAGGCAAAGCATTTTGTCCATGGAATGATATGAGTGCCACTGAGTGAACTGATTTCCCAAGTGAAGCGGTGAGGGGAAAGCCAGCTTCAATCCAACTTTAAATTTCAAGTTCTTTTTATTTTTAAAGAGTCTCCTCTTCAATTATTTATATATATACATATGTTTATAATTATTTTTTAAAACATTCTCATGTAGACCAAATTGGCTTTGAACTCCTTGTGTAGCCAAAGATGATCTTGAAGTTCTCATCCTGCTGTTTCTACTTCCTGAGTGCTGGGGTGACATGTGTGTGCTCCTCATGCCTGGAACAATAGATCTCGCGTTGGTGATGTACCAGGCTGTGAGTTGTGTGGTTAGAGAGTGAGTTTTGCCTGTCTTAGGGGATGGAATGGGAAAGGGATACTTAGTAAGTCAGTGGGCCTTTATTATGCTCAATCCTCTACGAAGAGAGAAGCACTTGAGGGTGTTGGACCTGGCAAAAGAGGAGGATGAGGATAAGGCCAGAACACATGAGCCAATGCTATGTGGAAGACTTGTGATTTTGTTGTTCTGATATGATATGACAACAAGTCACAGCCAGCCTCATAGAGTGGACTCCCATCACCTTTCTACTGAAACACGCAACGGGTAGGTAGAAAACTGGGGCAGGAGCAGGAGAAGGGAGGTCTGCTGTGCACAGGGGAGGATGCCCTGGGAGAATGCAGTGATGTTCCACATGCTATTGGTCTGTCATTCGAACACATCTATATGATAGGACCAGAGACACAGCCTCAAAGCCCTGGGCCACAGCACCATGCTTTCTCTGGAGACTCACATAGGGAATGGTGGGCCAGTGGGATAGCTCAGAGTTAAAGAGTGCTTTGAAATTAGAGAACCCAAGTTTGATCCCAAAGATCGACTGGGTAGCAGGAAAGAACCAACTCCTATAAGTTGGTCCTGTGACACACATGCTTCCACACACAAATAAACACAATTTTTTGATGCTTCATGAATCTGTGTGTCATCATCATGCAGGGGCCATGCTACTCTCTTCTGTACCATTCCAAGTTTAGAATATGCACTGCCAAAGCAAACACCTTTTCTTTTTTTCAAGACAGTTTCCGTGAGTAGTTCTGGCTGTCCTGGAACTCACTCTGTAGATCAAGTTAGCCTCAAATTCAGAGATCCGCCTGCCTCTGCCTCCTGGGGGATTAAAGGCTGCGCATACATAAAACTTTTAAGAGAGGGATTGGCATCAAAGGTGCGCCTAGAAAATCCTGAAATTTTTCTTTATTTTCTTTTCTTCATTCTTTCCATTCTGTTTTGAGACAGTGTCACCTGTAGCTCAGGCTTTCCTCTAACTCTGAAAGTAGCCAAGGATGGCCTTGAACACTGAGTCATCTTGCCTCCAGCCCCTGAGTACCATACCTAGTGTACAGGGTGTTGAGTTCAGAATTTCAAACACACTGAGTACTGTACTCATGGAGCCCCAGCCCAATTTTCAATAAAACTTGTGCCCCCCTCCACACACACACACCAACCACTAATTGCATGACTGGTCCCAGGAAAATGTGGACTTGTATCTGGTGGGTCATGGCATTTTTAACATTCAGTACCCATCATCTGTGACATTCTAATGCAGTCACTAACCACCCCCCCCCACTGTTCGATTCTTCCCAGTTGTCCTAGTGTGCTTCCTGGGGCTATGAGGGGACCTTGACTCAAAGCAACATGGGCAGGAAAGAGTTTATTTAGCTTACAATGATGACCACAACCCATCACTGAGGAGAAGTCAAGGCAGGAACCTGGAGCAGGAGCTGATGCAGAGGCCATGGAGGGTGCTGCTGACTGGCTTGCTCCCCATGGCTTGCCCAGCCTGCTTCTTCTAGAACCCAGAAGCACCAGCCCAAAGATGGCCCCACCAACAATGGCCCTCCCACATAAATCATTAATCATGAAAATACCTGTTGGGGATCTAGCTCAGTGGTAAAGCACTTGCCTAGCAAGCACAAGGCCCTGCGTTCAGTCCCCAGCTCCGAAAAAAAAAAAGAAAAGAAAAAGAAAAAAGAAAATACCTGATAGAGGCATTTTCTCAGTGGAGGTTCCTGCTTCCCTTAAAGTTTCACCTGTGTAAAGCTGACATCGAACCCAGTCACACAGTAGCCCAGGGGCCTTCTTTTATCCACAGACTGCATGGCCCCCTCACATAACCTCCCATAACCAATTTTGCCTTCTCCAGTCTTCCAGTTCCTTGTGAAAAATTTCCTATTACCTAACCAGTCAATTAGGGCAAGACTTTGTTAACATTCTCAGCCTCCTGAAAAGGTCACACTATTCAGAAATGGCTGATACTCTCAAACAGAATGTTTAAAGATCTCTTCTGGGGAACTCTAGGTGGGGCTCCACCCCTGACTATGCCCCCAGCTCCTCACTGGGGCTTCTAGGTGTGGGCTCAACCCATGACCCAAACCAAACCACAGTGATAAAAGACCAGGATGAATTTAAGATGAGACATGTGGATTCAAGGCAGGGTCTTTACTGATGAGTCATGTTTTCAGCTTTTATTTTGTAAAGTTTTTGAAACAGAATAATACTATATAGACTAAGCTGACCTGAAACTCAAAAGACCCACCAGCCTCTGCTTTGCCTTCAGAGTGCTGGAGTTAAAAACGTGCCCACATCTTACCCCATGCCTGGCTTATCCTTTTTTTTTTTTAAGAAAATCTGCTATTATGCCCTGAATAGCTTTGAACTCAGGATCTTCCTGTCTCTGCTCTTTCATAATCTAGGGTGATAGACTGTGATGCCAGGCTTGCTACTGTGTTTCTCCAGTACCCTGCCCAAGCCATGGCATTCAAAGGGTGCTCGGCTAATGTGTGTTGAACCCACCACAGTGGCATCAGGGAATCCAGCCACACAGCATCAGTAAACAAAATCCATCTGTTCACTGCACACACACCGTGACTCCCCTCTGTGGCTCTATAAGAAAGCAGCTGCTGGAGGACCGCACTAGCAGGTGTCTTCTGGAGGAATATAATTAAATTTCTAGATACTCAGAGGCTGGCCAATGAAAGAATAGTCCCAGGAGAGAGCTGGTCTCCATTCATTAGCAATTAGGAGACATCAATTCCCCATTAGCTAAGCAGGCCCTGTCTTCCTCCTTCACCCAGAGGAACAGAATCTTCTCTCTCCTGAGAGTCCTGCCTCAACTTTGTTTCAGAAATTTGCCCTGAATTTATCTTTTCTTCCTTCCTTCCTTTCTTTTCTTTTTTTCCTTTCCTTTTTTGATTTTGTTTTTTTTTTTTGTTTGTTTTTTGTTTTCTTTGAGACAAGGTTTCTTTGTGCAGTTCTAGATGGCCTGGACCTCACTTTGTAGACTATGCTGGTCTTGAACTCAGAAATCCACTTGCCTCTGACTCCTGAGTACTGGGAATAAAGGCTTGTGCCATCAGTGTCTGCATACTCTACATTTCTTGTACTCACCCCAAATTCATCCTTTGATTGGAACCCTTGGGGCTCACTGAACATTGCCCTGGTTTGGTTTTATCAGCTTGACATAGCCAGAGTCATTGGGGAAGAGGGAACCATGATTGGTGTGGGACTGTCCCAGCCACTGTGCTGCTGCTGCCTGAGCAGCCTTGAAAGAAAGTTAGATTTAGCAAATCCTGGGGCACAAGCTCATTAACAGCTTCCTCTGCTGCCTCTGCATCAGCTCCAGCCTTGAGTGCCCCTCCACAATGGACTGTAACCCATACACCAAGTGAACTTTCTCCCTCAAGTTGCCTTTTCTCTTCATTAAAGCAACAGAAAGCGTGCTAGGACAGTTGTTTTTCCATTGTCTCTTAGAGTGCTTGCCCAGCGTCACAAAGCCTGGGTCCATCCCTAGTACCACATAAACTGAATGCATGGTGCCCACATCTGTCAGTATGCAGGAGGTTGAGGCATGAGGGTCCAGAGTTCAAGGTCATCCTCAGCTACATAGTGAGTCGTGGACCAGCCTGGGCTACATTAGACTCTGTCTTCAACACAACAGTAAAAAAAGTAGTGGTGCAACGCCTTTAGCCCCAGCACTCGAGGCTGAGGCAGGCCGGTCTCTGCATTTGAGGCCAGCCTAGTTCTACAGAGAGTAGAACTTCCAGGCTGGTCAGGGCTACACAAAATTCTCTATCTTGGAAAACAAAAACAAAAAAGAGAAGAAATAGGGGACAGCAAGATGGCCCAGTCGGTAGACAGACATTTGGTGCCAAGCCCGATGACCTGAGTTTAATCTGAGACCCACATACTGGAAGGCAAGAAGAGCGGTTCTCCCACTTCTACATGTGAACACTGGCAAGATTCTCAGGAGAGGGGCTGCAGAGATGGATCCGTGGTTAAGAGAGCTGGCTGTTCCTCTGGAGGACCTGGCTTTGACTCCCAGCACTTACATGCCAGGTTGCAACCACCTGTAACTCCAGTTCCAGGGTTCTGACGCCACCTCCTGGCTTCTGTCAACACCTGGCACATACACAGTGCACAGAAACACATGCCCATGAAAAGTAATCTCAGTGAAGAATGGTGACCCCAGGCCTCTCCACATTTGCACAGAGGAAATGTGAAGCTTGACCAGGGTCTAGCTCCCACTGAAGCCCCCTCAGTGTGTGTGAAAGAGTATGTTTGTCTGTGTGTGTGTGTGTGTGTGTGTGTGTGTGTGTGTGTGTATGTGAGAGAGTGTGTGTGCGCGCGCATATGCATGTGTAGGTCAGAGGCATGTGTGTGTGTGTGTGTGTGTGTGTGCATGTGTGTGCACAGACATGCATGAGTAGGTCAGAGGCCAAAGCTTACTCTCAGACTTCAGGTCCAATTCACCTTTTGCTTTACATGTATTGATTTATTTGACTTATTTACATTCTGAGTGTGCACGTGTATGCTATGTGCAGCTGTGTGCATATGCAAGTCCCTCTTCTTGTGGGATTCAGTTTTGTCTGTCCACTCATGGGTCCTGGGGATTGAACTCAGGTTATCAAGCTTGGTGGCAAGCTCCGCTCTACTGGCTAAGCCACTCACTAGCCCCTTTCACTTAAATAGTATCTCACTCAGGGTACCCTGGAACTCAGAGCAATCCTCCTGCCTTAGTCTGTCAAATGCTGATATTAAAGACAAAGGCACCATGCCTGCCTTTCCCATCCTCTTACAAAGCTGTGGCGCTCCCAAAGACCCGGAAAACTTACTAGGTGAAGGCCAGCCTGAGGTACATGGCAATGCCCTCAGACCTCAACACAGATCCAGGAACAACAGTACTCATGTTTTTCCTATCACAGCCCTGAGCTGTGGTGACCCCGAGTAGTATCCCACTCTGATTCATTGATGGGGGCAGACTTCATGCCCCAGGGCCTTGACTGAGAACTTCCTGCCGTTTCTCTCATTTCTCTTGCTCACTGGGCAGGGCTCCATCTATGATCCCCCACCAGCCATGAGGCATAGGGAATGGGATGCCTGCCACATGCCCAGGATGAGAAGAAATGTCAGTCATTGATGTCATTAAAAGCAGAAGTGCCTGGCTAAGGAAAGCAAAACAGCTTCTGAGAGTGGGTAGCCCTTGATCAGGTTTGTAGGAGAGTGGGTGCCAAATCTGACCAGAAAGTGGTTGCTTGCCCCAGACAGCACTGCCACTACTGCACCAGTCCAAAATCTGCCTGCTGAGACCACACTGCAGTCCTAAGAGTCCATTGAGGGTCCACCTGTGAGGGGTGAGAGAACAACACACTGGGACTGACGAGCCCCTTCCTTGATGTGGGTCCTTTGCAGCAACCACTTTTACCCACTAAGCCATTTATTTTCTTGGCCCCAAACTATTTTTTAAATTGTATTTTAGCCAGATGTGGTGTCATATGTCATTAACCCCAACACTTGGGAGGCAGAGGCAGGTGAATCCCTGACTTTGAGGCCAGCTTCGTCTACATGGTGAGTTCTAAGACAAATAGGCCATATAGAAAAATGGAGGAGGAGGAGGGGAGGAGGAGGGGGGGGTTGGGGATTTAGCTCAGTGGTAGAGCACTTGTCTAGCAAGCGCAAGGCCCTGGGTTCGGTCCTCAGCTCTGAAAAAAAAGAGAGAGGAGGAGAAGGAAGGAAGAAGGAGGAAGAGGAGGAGGAGGAGGAGGAAGAGAAAAGAATAGTTTGTTTTACTGTGACAGTTTCTCACTCGTAGTTCAGGCTGGCTCAAACTCACAGAGATCTTCCTGCTTCAGCCTCCCAAATCTATGGGTGAAAAGAAGCTGTACAAAGCAGATCTCTTTCTGGGGAGATGGACGTGTTCACTCTCAAAATCAGGTGATGCAGAGCACCAGACGGTCAACATCAGCTACCGCACATGTGTGTATTTAATAAATGCCACTTGTTTTTAGTGTCTCACATAGCCCAGCGGAGCTTCTGACTCCCGATGGAGCCAAGGTTGACCTCGACTCCCAGTTCTCCTGCAGGATGCCTTGTTGTGTAGTGTTGGGAATTGAACCCAGTTCTTTGTGCACACTAGGTAAGGGCTTGACCCACAGAACTACAGTTTTAGCCTAGCTTTAATTTTTAATGCTTCTTTCCCTGTTTTGAGTCCAGGCTTCACTCTTGCCCAGGCTGGCCTGGAACTCATGACCCTCTCACCCCATATTTCCAAGTCCCAGGATGACAGGTGCAAGTTCCAGCCCACTAGGCTGTCTGGATCCAGCTTGCAGGTCCTTTCTGGAGACTGAATGTGTCCACGTCTAGGCATTTCCTTCCTGGAGTTCTTGCTTTCTGAGTCTATTTACAGCTGGGTCACAGTGACACAGGACATCTGGTCACAGGTCAGGATTTTATCCCAATTAGCCAAACTACAAGGATCTAAACCAAGCCAGCCCACTATCGCCATCCCACCTCTCTGCTTACTCCCTGACACCTCCCCCCCACACACATGGTCACATTCTCAGTATTCTGCAACCATCTGAATGTTCCATGACCCTAAAACACCCAGGCCCACCATAAGCATCTTGTACCATTCGTACAAGCAGCTACCCTACCCGGGGAAGGTCTCTGCTGCTTGCTTGGAACCTGCTGTATGTTTCATGGAATTTTATTTGGGAGACAGGAGGTAAGATTCAGAAGGCAAATGACATCACCTCCCCAGGGAGGATGGGACCTGTCCAGAAAGCCTAGATTACTTCCTGCTTTTTAATGGGTCCTTCAGAACAGAGTGGTTCTAGTTTCCATGGCAACAGGCAGGCAGCAACAGAAGGGAAGTGACTCCCTGAGCTTCCTCCCCCTCCCATAAGTGCTTCTGGCAGCCAGTCTCTTTCTTGAGAGATGAACTGATGGCCATGGAGATGCCTACCACAGACCACAGGGACACCTGTAAGTGGGTGCCCCATCCTGGCTCAGAGCACAGTGGGAACAAGGCCTTGGACTCTCCTGATGAAGGAATTTCAGAAAACTACTTTCACTGCTGGGTGTGGCTCAGGGGTGAAGCCCTTGCCCAGAAAACCCTCATAGGGGGACGGGGCATGGCTCTGAGGAAAGTAGTAAACCTGTTACCTTTTTTCTAGTAAGGCATTTATGGCAGTGACCCTGGGCTTTCCGACGTCTGTCGTTATTGAGGATGCTGTCCCCTGCTGTCCACTGTGGGAACTGCCCCCATCTTTGGCTTTTAGGTAACAGTTGGAGAAATCCAGTCCATTCTAAGGCATCCCAACATGGTGCACACCAAGTCCTATGGCTTACAGAGCTGGACCTGATGGAGCCCACCTATACTTGCAATTCTTGGCAGCTCCACCCCTGTTGTGCAGATGGCAGGATTGCTATGGCCGTGTTCCATCCATGCTGGCATCACAGCCTGTGACGTCGCTTCTGGCTGCTCTGGACAGCATGTGCTTTTCTGTCTCTTCCCCATTGCTAGTGCCTGGAACACGGTCTCTCCCCAGAGTGTGCTCATCCGGTGAACTCCACCTTCTCCGTCTGACTCAGAACTGGCTACAATATAAATAATGAGTCCATGACTGCTCTGCTGCATCCTCTATGGAATAGAGGCAGAGAATGTATCTGCAATCCTGGTGCTACAGCTTCTAACCCCAGCATTCCAGAGGCAGAGGCAGAGGTAGGTGGCTGTGAGATCAAGGCCAGCCTGGGCTACATAGTGAGATCCTGTAAACTTAGTTTTTTGGGAGGTGGAAGGTGGGGATCAAGACAGGGTTTCTCCTGTAGCCCTGGCTGTCCTGGAACTTACTCTTTAAACCATCCCTCTCACAAGCCCAGACACAATTGTAAAATTTGAGACTGTCTTGCTGTAGCCCAAGCTAAGCCACTCATCATCTTCCTGCCTTATCCCTCGAGTGCATTCCAGTGATGGGATGAGAGGTGTGCAGAACCCTAGCAAGCTGGACATTGCTTAAAAGGAAAAACATTTATATGTGAAGGTGTTTAAACCCGGCTGTTATTTGAAAGAGCCAAGGCCATTGACTGGGGCCTTCCGCTCTCAACTTTACATGGAGAAGAAGGGATAACAGGATCCTGTGTTCACAGAGAACACAAGGAAAAGATGGATGAATTAGAGGCTGACTTGAGCTACACAGTGAGATCCAAGACTGATCCCCCCAGGACCCACAGACCCACATGACTCACATGGTGGAAAGAGAAAGTCCTAAGATGCCCTCTGACTACAGCATGCGCGCACACACACACACACACACACACACACACACACACACACACAAAACTTGAAGCAATATAAGAACCTTTAGAGGACCAGAAAGGGTGCTCATTAAGAAATCATGGGGGCGGGGTTGGGGATTTAGCTCAGTGGTAGAGCGCTTGCCTAGCAAATGCAAGGCCCTAGGTTCGGTCCCCAGCTCCAAAAAAAAAAAAAGAAAAGAAAAGAAAAAAAGAAAAAAGAAAGAAAAGAAAAAGAAAAAGAAAGAAAGAAATCATGGGGGTTGCCTCTTTCTCTCAAACCAGGCGGCCTCAGCCGTGAACAACCTAGCAATGGCCACGATTAAGGCTCAGGACCTGCGCGGCAAGAAGGAGGAGGAGCTGTTGAAACAACTGGATGATCTGAAGGTGGAACTGCCCCAGCTTCGCGTGGCCAAAGTGACGCGTCCAAGCTCTCCAAGATACGAGTCGTACGCAAATCCATCGCCCGTGTCCTCACTGTCATTAATCAGATTCAAAAGGAAAACCTCAGGAAATTCTACAAGGGAAAGAAGTACAAGCCCCTGGACCTGCGACCCGAGAAGACGAGAGCCGTGCGCCGCCGGCTCACCAAGCATGAAGAGAAGCCAAGAAGCAGCATCTGTACCCATGCGCAAGTATGCGCAGTCAAGGCCCGAGACGGCGACAGTGACAATAAAGTGCAAGACTGTCAGGAAAAAAATAATCATGGAGCTGGAGAGATGGCTCAGCGGTTAAGAGCACTGACTGCTCCTCCAGAGGTCCTGAGTTCAAATCCCAGCAACCACATGGTGGCTCCCAACCGTCTGTAATGAGATCTGATGCCCTCTTCTGATGTGTCTGAGGACAGCTACAGTGTATTCCTATATAATAAATAAATCTTTAAAAAAGAAATCATGGCTGCCTGAGTGTGACTCAGTAGCTGTGGGGATGTCCCTGCCATCGCTGGTTCTCTGGGTTCTGAATTTGATTGAGAGAGCCTACTTCAATAACTAAGATGGAGAAGGACTGGGCAGAACCCTGACAGCCTCTGGCCTTGCACGTGCTCACAGAGGTGTGTTTAAAACTTGCATATTCTAGAGTAGCAGAGATGGGTGAGTGCTTAGAGCATGCACCACTCTTGAGGACGATGAACCTTGGCTTCCACACCCACATGGAGGTTTAACCAGCCTTCTGTAACTCCAGGGGATTTGATGCCCTCTTTCGGCCTCTAGGGGTATCTCCACCGATACTCATAGAAATAGAATAAAATCTTTTAAAAATTACATAATGTGTTGAAGTGGCTCAGTGGAGAGCACTTGCCTAGTGCCTGCAGAGGCCCTGGGGTCCATCTCCAACACATTGGAACCATTGGCCTGTGATGGTCCAGGAAGATACGAATTGCATATTGGTTAAAACTTCCATGGGCCTCCCCACAAGGACCTGAGTTTGAGCCCCAGGACACAAATGGTGGAAGAGGATGACTCCCAAAGGTTGTCCTCAGATCTCTATGCCTGTGCTGTGGTGTGTATGTGTGCACATACAATAATAAAGATGCAAGCTACATGTATTTCTCTTATTCTCTGTGTGTCCACGTGCTACAGAACATATACGGATGTCAGAGGACAACAGGGAATCAGTCCTCATCTTCCATCACGTGGGTCCCAGGGATTGACATCAGCCAGAGCTACATGAAATCCGATCTCAAACTAATCTTCATAAAGACTTTGAGGGACTGGAGCAATGGCTCAGCAGTGACTCAAGGTCACCCTCTGCTGGCCTTGGCGGACTAGGCAAAAGCATGTGGCATTTTCAAAAAATAATGTATTTAATTTTGTGTGCATCAGTGTGAGGGTGTCAGAGCCCTTGGAACTACCATGTGGGTGCTGGGAATTGAACCCGAGTCCTTTAACGGGGGGGGGGGAGACAGGGGGTTGGGGGACGAAGGGAGGGAGGGAGAGGGGGAGAGGGGGAGGGGGAGAGGGAGGGAGAGATGGGGAGAGAGGGGGAAAGAGGGGGAGAGAGGGGGAGGGCAGGACTGGAGAGGTGGATCAATGGTTGGGAGCATTGATTGCTCACATGGTGACTCACCACCATCTGTAATGAGATCTAATGTCCTCTTGTGTGTCTGAAGACAGCTACAGTGTACTTATATGTAATAAATAAATAGATAAATTTTTTTTTAAAAACTAGCATGAAAATCGAGACCGCGTAACATTTCGGCAAATATGCTAAGGGGCGAGTTAGGACGCGCCCGGCGCGCGCCCCCTGCTGGTCAGCAAGCCCTTCGTAGAAGCCCCCAAGCCCCTTCCACATCACTCCGGATTGGCTGCGAGTAACCGTCAGTGCCCGCTGGGAAACGTAGTCCGCAGAGGAGGCGGAGGGACATCCATTTCCTGCCTTCGCGCCCACGAGAACCGGAAGAACGTCACCACATTGCCTAGGGTCATCTGCAGTTAGCGGATAAGCCTTGCGGGACAGGAAGAGATGCTTTTTATTTACATTTCATCGCATGTGCTCCACGGCACTCTGGGAAATGTAGTCCTTTTCCCACTTCATGTCTTCCTGTGGATTCTGCGTTAATATTAATGATATGACAGAAAGTATGTTATCACCTGGAAGAATTGCTCAGAGCCCATCAAAACATGGCTTTACATGATGGGAACTGTAGTTTTCAACGGTACCTCCGGCCACGATGCACCTCGCCCAGAATTCTCGGAGTCAGAGCACGGACTTCTTCCCGTCTTTAGTCTCTGTCAGTGACAGTAACCGGTAATACGTCATCAAATACTCAGGGCCACATACTTTATAGATTTGCATGATAAGAATTGAAAACTGAGGGGCTGGGGATTTAGCTCAGTGGTAGAGCGCTTTCTTAGGAAGCGCAAGGCCCTGGGTTCGGTCCCCAGCTCCGAAAAAAAGAACCAAAAAAAAAAAAAAAAAAGAATTGAAAACTGAGAAGCTTTCTGAAAAACGTCCTTTTGGGAAAGGAGCGAGAACGTGCTTCCTGCAATCTCAGCCTTAGATTCAATATCTGGAAGTGCGTCACATTTCCCAGGGTCGCACTAACCATTGGCTTTGCTTGGCGGAAATTGCCGTCCTTCCAATGGTTCTTTCCAACTGCCATCTTGCTTGTCCACCTCGCCCTATCCCTTTCGGGAAATGTAGTTTTTTTACTTTTCTGATTTCAGTGTCATCCAGCGGGTGATTGCTTATAAGACTCCATTTCCCAGCATACCTATGCATAGTCCGTCCTAGCCTCTTCTCAGCGGCCATTTTATTCCTCTCGGACACCAGCTGAGATGACAGCCGGGGAGAAGGTGAAGGTTGTCTCTGGGGATCCGCGACCCGGCTAGATCCGTCAGCAAGACTTCCAGCATGGATCTACACACAGCGGTGTACAATGCGGCGCACGACGGCAAGCTGCTGCTGCTTCAGAAGCTGCTGGCCGGCCGCGGGCGTGAGGAGATAGAGGAGCTGCTGGGTGAGGTGGCCGGCGGTGGCACACCACTGCTAATCGCGGCGCGCCGTGGACACCTGGACGTGGTGGAGTACCTGGTGGACAACTGCGGCGCCAGTGTGGAGGCGAGCGGCTCCGTACACTTCGATGGCGAGACTATTGAGGGCGCGCCGCCGCTATGGGCAGCGTCAGCAGCGGGTCACTTAGCTGTGGTGCGTAGCCTTCTGCGCCGAGGCGCCTCGGTCAACCGCACTACGCGCACCAACTCTACGCCGCTACGCGCCGCGTGCTTTGACGGCCACCTGGACGTGGTGCGCTACCTGGTGGGCGAGCACAAGGCGGACCTAGAGGTAGCCAACCGCCACGGCCACACGTGCCTTATGATATCATGCTACAAGGGCCACCGCGAGATTGCGCGCTACCTCCTGGAACGGGGCGCGCAGGTGAATCGTCGCAGCGCCAAGGGCAACACCGCCCTTCACGACTGTGCGGAATCTGGCAGCCTGGAGATTCTGCAGCTGCTGCTGGGCTGTCACGCGCGTATGGAACGCGACGGCTATGGCATGACCCCGCTACTGGCTGCCAGCGTCACCGGGCACACCAACATCGTGGAGTACCTCATCCAGGAACAGCCCGGCCACGGGCAGCTCTCAGGGACAGAGCTTCCCGGAGAAGGCTCCTCCCAGATGGCAGGAAACCACTGTTCCACCCCAGAGGAAGCAGAACCGTATGAGAGCTGCTGCCCTACCAGCCGGGAAGCGGCTGTGGAAGCTTTGGAGCTGCTAGGTGCTACCTATGTCGATAAGAAAAGGGATCTGCTTGGAGCCCTGAAGCATTGGAGACGGGCAATGGAACTCCGCCACCAGGGTGGGGACTACCTTCCTAAGCCTGAACCCCAGCAACTGGTTCTAGCCTATGACTATTCCAGGGAGGTGAGCACGCCCCAAGAGTTGGAAGCCCTCATCACAGATCCTGATGAGATGCGGATGCAGGCACTGCTGATACGGGAGAGGATCCTGGGCCCCTCGCATCCTGACACTTCATATTACATAAGATACCGGGGTGCTGTCTATGCAGACTCTGGAAATTTCGAGCGCTGTATCCGTCTGTGGAAGTATGCCTTGGACATGCAACAGAACAACCTGGAGCCCCTGAGCCCCATGACCGCCAGCAGCTTCCTGTCGTTTGCAGAGCTCTTCTCCTACGTGCTGCAGGACCGCTCAGCCAAGGGCAACCTAGGCATGCAGCTTGGCTTTGCTGACCTCATGGGTGTGCTCAGCAAAGGGGTTCGGGAAGTGGAGCGGGCTCTACAGCTGCCCAAGGAACCGGGTGACTCTGCACAGTTCACCAAAGCCATTGCCATCATCCTCCACCTTCTGTATCTGCTGGAGAAGGTGGAGTGCACCCCCAGCCAGGAACACCTCAAGCACCAGACAGTCTACCGCCTGCTCAAGTGTGCCCCTCGAGGTAAGAACGGCTTCACCCCACTGCACATGGCAGTGGATAAGGAGACCACCAACGTGGGCCGGTACCGTGTGGGCATCTTCCCGTCGTTGCAGGTGGTGAAGGTACTGTTGGACTGCGGAGCAGACCCTGACAGCAGGGACTTCGACAACAACACACCACTGCATGTCGCTGCCCAGAACAATTGCCCTGCCATCATGGATGCCCTCATCGAAGCTGGAGCCCACATGGATGCCACCAATGCCTTCAAGAAGACTGCCTACGAGCTGCTGGACTCGAAGCTGTTAGCCAAGAGCACCATGCAGCCCTTCAATTATGTGACACTCCAGTGCCTAGCTGCTCGTGCCCTGGACAGGAACAAGGTCCCTTATAAGGGCTTTATCCCAGAGGAGCTGGAGGCCTTCATCCAGTTACACTGAGCCTGGCCCAGCCACTGGTGCCCACTTAGGCCTTACTTCTCCAAGCAGAAGCATCCACTCCCCTTGGCCTGTTGGAGGGAGCCCAGCTGTTGATTCTAGAAGCCTCCAGGGTCACATGGTAGGAAGATGGTCTTTCTTTGTGGAAATGAAAAAAAAAAAAGAAAAGAAAAGAAAATGGTGCCCGAGCCTCCCCAGTGGCATGCATTTGGGTCTGGGTCTGGAGGCCTCTGCACTGTCACTCAACCCCTAGCCAGCTTGTCCTAGAGTCCTGCAGTAAGCAAACACTGGCTCCTCTCTGCCATGGGCACCTGCCACCTAGATGTTTGCAGTTGGTTTGTCCTTTATTAAGCAGATGGACAACAGCCTGGAGCCTGCAATGTGAGGGTTTTGCTCTATCTTTTTTCACTGGTTTCTGTTTGTCGGACTTAGTAATAACTTAGTTGGGAGTTGCCAGTATGTTGCAATGGCCACAACTGAGAGCAGCATGTGTGTGAATGTAGACCTGTGACCAAGGTCCTGGGAAGCCTCCTCATTCTGTGCTGGTTAGAGGACTGTCCCCCAAGAAGGGTCAGAGGCAGTGGCAAGAGCCACAGCCAGGCAGACACCAGTGCCTCCTGTCCTGCTCTCTGGATGGACAGACACAGTTCCCAACCTTGAGCTGCAGCTGGAACTGCCTGGCAGATGCTATGGCCACCAGGTTCACATCCATGCCACACTTGTCCTGTCACCTTCATCGCTGAGGACCTACCTGACCCCCTCTTGTAATGAGGAGTCCCCAGTATCTAATAACTTCAGGGGATGGGATTGTGACCAAGATAGGGGAAGGTGGAGAGCTGCCAGCCAGGGCAGCTTGGCCCACGTTGGGTCCTGATTGCAGCCCCCACACCAGAAAGTTCCTGAAGAGCTGCCTATGGCTCCACCAGCTCTAGACCCATCATGTGTGGTGAGTGGCTCACCCTGAATAAGGCCAAGGCAGGAGGTACTCATCTCCAGCCTGGAGAAGCCAGCTACCAGGGTAGGCAGTCACGTGTAGAGGGGCCAGTCCCTCCCTCAGCCATTTAAGCGCCATAAGCTGTCCCTTGAGGACATCAGCGTGTGATTGCAGTGCTAGGCAGTTCTCTGTATAAACAAGCTTTAGGCCTTACTCAGCGGGCAGGGCCTCATTGCTTCACTCTGCCAAAGCTCAGGGCAAACAGGAAAACCTGTGAGTCTTGGCACTGATATTTATGGATTAAAACGCAGGTATGTGACGATGTCTGCCTACCTTGTTATTTGATGTGGCTAGGTAGAGCCGGGAGCCAGGTGAGTGCTTGTCAAGCATGCATGGTGACACAGGCCTGTTAGCACTTTCAGGGCTAAGGCAGGAGGGTGATAAGTTGGAGGCCACTGGAGTAGAGTAAGTTCAATGACAGCCTGGGAGTAACATAGTAAGACAGTGTTTCAAGACCCTACCCTCTCAAAACCCTCTCCTATGAGGTGTGACACTAGTAAACATCTACTAAGCCCCTGCTGCACCCCAAGTACTCAAATGTACCACCTGGTTCACAGCAGCTGCCTTCTGATGGAGCCCCGGCATTCAGGTGTCTCAGGTGGGGTAAGTTCAGAGAGGTCACTCTAATGGTGTGCCTAGGGACTCAGAGCACAAGATGTCAGACTCAGACCCTCTGTCCATCCCCTACCTCAGTACCCTGAACCCTCCACAATCACGGACCTCCGGCCTCAAATGTAAGAACAACAATTATTTGAGCCCCATGTTCTTCATGCTGTCAGAATTAGGAAATTCGACCTGGGGGCTAGCTTCGATGGGCATTCTTCTAGGAGGGTTGATCCAGCAGGTCCCAGATACTGCCTCCAGCCAGGTTTTTCCTAAGAGGAACAGCAGGGTCAGAGAACAGGCCTGTGTCACTCATATACTCTTTAACCAAGTACAACAGCCTGAGTGAGTGAGTGAGTGAGTGGGCTGCAGTGATTGGATAAGAAGTTGCCTTAAGACCCTGCAGTCAGATGTTGGAGTTCCTGAGGAAACGTAAAGACTAAAGCAGGTGTAGTGGGAGTATTCTGAAGGTATAAGCAGGTGGCTTTTTCTGAGTTTAAGGTCATCTTGGTCTACATAGTTCCAGGATAGCCATAACTGCTTTAGACTCCTCCCCAAAAAAGAAAAAGACTAGCAGGGGAGATGGCTCAATGGTAAGTACCTGGCACCTGTGAGATTCCACTTCAACCCCTTAACAGCACAGCAAGTGGACAGATAGACTGGGAGTAAGGGCAGGAGACATGCCCCTAAGCAGCTCTGGCTGGTTCTCTGGTTCTCCACGTGGACAGGACAGTGGGACAGCCTGTTCCTGTGGTGCCACATGGCTGTACCAGCGTCTGGTGTTTCTAAGTAGGGATTGTCCTGACCCCAGGTCAAACATGGCCCAGCACAGAGCCACCTCACTTGGCACTGCACCAGATGTACAGAGGGCCCAGGAGGGTGAAAGACACCACAGCAGGTGTAGGCCAGAGTCTGGCTCTGCACAGTTGAGATGTCTGGGGGCTCCCCACACTCAGCCCTCAAGACTTGTAAAAGCCTATCAAGAAGCATGCTTGAACCAGATGTGCTGTCTGTCACACACCTTCAGTCTCAGCACTCCAGAGGCAGGTAGACAAGAACAAGCAACAAACACCAAGTGAGCTTGACTGACCTTGACCTGCAGAAGTCTTCCCAGATCATGCACTGCCTCCCAGGGTACTTTCCCTCTCAGCCATTGCTTGCTTGCTTTTAAAATTATGTGTCTGTCCCTGGTGTGGTGGCATATGCCTTTAATCCCAGCACTAAGGCAGATGCAGGGGGATCTAGGCCAGCTTGGTCCACAGTTCTAGGATAGCCAGGACTGTTACACAAAGGAGCCTTGTGTTGACCCCCCCCCTCCCCCGCAATGTGTGTTGTGGTGGGGTATGTCTATGAGTGCAGGGCCTGTAGAGGTACATCTGCCTGGTGCTGGGGTTACAGTCCATGTGAGCCACCTGACGTGGGTACTCGGGTTAAGCACTGAGCCATCTCACTAGCCCCTTGCTTTTAGTCTTTTTAGGCAGAGTTTCACAAAGCCCAGGCTGGCCTTGAATTCCTGCTCCTGGGCTGGGATCACCACTATGTGACAGTATGCTCAAGTTTATAAAATTGACCATTCTCACATCTACAAATCAGTGGTTTTTAGAGTTTCCTCAGGGGTGTACAATCATTGCCATTTCCAGAGATTGATTTCAGGCCTGGGGTACAGTCAGCGGTAAGCATTGGTGAGCATGCCCTGGGGACCACCCCAAGTCCTGGGAAAAATACTTTTTAAAAACAGTAAAGTTTTCTTACAGAAAACTGCAGTAATAGCAGATGGCTAGGATGAGTGAGGCTGGACCCCCAGCAGTAATGGACGAGACCACAAAAGTTAGAGTGTGAAAGCCACAGAGCAGCAGACGTCCCATGCCAGCTTGACCAGTATGCACTGACCAGCTCACATCTAGTGAGGGTCTGAGAGCCCCTGGTGCGGGAGTGGTGGACCTAAGTCCAGAGAGGAGAAAACCCCTTTCATGTCCCTGGGAGTCTGGCTGCTTCCCAGGATTGCTTAAAGGCCTGGGCCACAAAACAGGCTAAAAATAAAAACCCCACCCTGGCATCTGGCAGGAGACTGCCCTCTTTGGGCACCAACTCCTGGCATGACAATGACATTCACTCTCATAGTCTTGGAGATGGTTCCACTTTCTCTGCCTCAGTTTTCCTGCCTGCAACACTGGAAGGGGCATTGTGCTTCTCCAGGAATGTGACCCAATGACAGCTGTTGCTATCTTTGTCCCGGGGCTGAAATCCTCACCAGGCAGGGTGTGTGCATGAGCTCAGGCTGCAGCCCATGGTACCTCCTGACGGAAAATTCTGTTTATTGCAGCACCACTTTGGCATCCCCCAGCACTTCCCACACCCCTCAACATGTCATGATCTGCATGTAGCCCAGGTTGAACTCAAACTCACTGTGTAGCTGAAGTTGACCTTGAATCTTGATCAACTGAGCATGGAGTCCAGGTTTCATGTCCTACAGCTGGGATCAACCCATTGCATGCTGCCCCCTCCGTGCTGTAGACACACTGGCTTCCCTGGCCCCTTAGAGGCTCCATAGTCACTCCCCAGATGCCTCTCTAGGAGTTGCCCATGAGCTCAGATGACCACCAGTTCAGCACCCCACCTCTGTGAGTGGAGCTCTGAGCTCACAAACGTAGATGAAGGAACCACAGAAGGCATCTTTGCATACAGTAGGAGCTAAATACACTTCAGTACATTTATGAGTGGATGATTGACCAAACAAGACCTATGAGCCAGCAGGAAAAGAACAGGGGCCAAGATGACCTGAAATCTAAATGGAAGATCAATTGAAAGTCAAAATGTTTATTGTGGGTGCTGAATGACTGGGGCATATGGGTTCTGTTATTGTTTTGGGGGTCCTTTGGTTCTGTTTTTGTTTTCGAAATAGGGTCTCACTATGTAGCCTAGGCTGACCTGGCATAAATTTTAGTTTTTAACTTGAAAGGTTTTTATTGAGGCACATTGTCTCCCTTGGCCTTCCAAGCACTGATGTGACCAGCAAAGTTCCTGGCCTGAAGTGAGATTCGGGTTGGGGATGCACTTCAGTGGTACAGCTCTTGTCTAGCCTGTGCCAGGGCCCTAGGTAGGAAGTCACATGTGCAGGCACATGTGTGCACATGCTAGGAGGCCAGGGGTCATCAGCATATCAGGAACTACTCACCTTGGCTTCCTGATGGTTTGGCACATGTGTGTTTGTGTGTGTGTGTCTGTGTAGCTCAGAGGACAACTCTAGAGAGCTGGTGTTCTTCCAGCATGTGGGTATCTGGGATTGAACCCAGATCAGCAGGCTATGCAGCAAGTCTTTGCTGCCTGTGCCCTCTAGTGGTCATGATTGGTTTTGAGCCAGTCTCACTGATCCTGCAGCATAGAGATGCTTAGACAAGCCGCCCAGGACCCCTGCATCCACTGGGATCACAGGCAGACACCAGCTTTTTTATTCATATTCAGACACAAGTCCTCTTCTGTAGCAAGCACTTTACCCACCAATCCCAGCCCCAAAGTAATGTGTTTTAAATGAGATGACCCAGAAAACCCCCTACAAAGACACACACACACACACACACACACACACACACACACACACACACACACGTGTTTTGCCTGCAAGTGTGACTGGCCATCACAGGGGCCAGAAGAGGGTGTTGGATGCTGCCTTGGAACTGGAGTTACAGATGGTTGTGAGCTGGCACATGTGTGCTTAGAACTGAATATGGGTCTTTGGCAGGAGCAGCTGGGACTCTGACTACTCCACCAGCTCCCAAAGCTGGATGTGAGCACAGTCATGAAACTTAAGAAGGAGCCAGGGAAGAATATAGGGGGAGCTTTCCAACCACTGGCTAGTCTAAAAAGTCCCAAGACACACCTAAGAAAGAAGGAAACTGGCTGAAAGAATACTGCTGCAGAGTGAGGAGGGTTGGGGAGGGAGCCAGTCCTCCGTACAAGGTCACAGTGGCCTTCAACAGTGCACTCCCTGCTGTGGAGTGGGGCGTGGGAACTTCACCTAGGGCTATATCGAAATCTTTTCAACAGGGGTGTCATCATCTTCCAAAAAGTGTGGGCAGAAGCCAGGAGGGCCTTGGCAAGTGGCACAAGTTCCTCCTTTCAGTTCCCTGAAGAAGGCACAGGGCTGGGTGGAGCCAGGCCATGGTCACCTTGGACTCTGCCACAGGCACGGAAAGGAAAGAGTCTGCTCACTTGTTCATCCTAGCCATCTGCAGACTCAGACGTCTCTACTGCCTGTGTTGGGACACACACCCAAAGCTGCCAGGCCTCGCCACCTGAGTTTGATCCCCACAGCCCAGTGGAAGGAGAAGACTGACCTCCACACACATATTCACACATAAATCTAAAAACAGTGTCACAAGTTCTGTCCCAGTCAAAAGTCAGGCCCACACATAATGCTGTGTGACTCTTGTAAAATATGACTCTGAGCTTGGAGAGAACATTTATAAAATAAAGATTCCTTAACATCCAGCATGAATTCCACTGTTCCAGAGGAGGTAAAGGCTAGCCTAATAAATGTAGTAAGTTACAGGACAGCCATGGTTCCAGCCCTCACTGCCTTCTTCCTCAAGATTTCTTCAGTTACTCCACCAACCAGCTCTTGCCCATTGGCTTCTCCGTGCCCAGCACAGGTCTGCACACAGCAGACGCTAAGTAAAGCCTCATCTAAAAATTCATGAAGGATTGGAGCTGGGGCTCAGAAGTAGAACTTGCCTAGCAGTACAAATAAATTGAAAATGTGAAAAATGACAGTCTCCCATAGCCCCGGTTAGCCCCAAACTTGTTAAGTAGCTGAGGCTGGCCTTGAATTTGTGATCTTTTTTTTCTGCTCCCAAGTGCCAGGATGATTAAATTGCATTTCTTGGGGTTTTTTTTGTTTTGTTTTGTTTTGTTTGTTTTTGTTTTTGTTTTTTTGGTTTTTTTTTTTCGGAGCTGGGGACCAAACCCAGTTTTGTTTTGTTTTTTTTAAGATTTATTTATGTATATGAGTGTTCTGTCTTTCTATCCATCTACATGGCAGAAGAGGGCATGAGCCACCTTGTGGTTGCTGGGAATTGAACTCAGGACCTCTGGAAGAACAACCAATGCTCTTAACCACTGAGCCATCTCTAGCCCTATATTTCCTGATTTATTGTGGGCGTGTGCATGTGCAACTGTGTGGAGGTCAGAGGATAGCTTGCAGGAGTCATCATCTACCACATGGGTCCTGGTGAGCAAAGTTGGGTCATGAGGCTCCATGGCAAATGCCTAACCCTTTAACCAGCTGAGTCATCTCTCAGGCCTCCCAAATCCAGTGGAGATGAATTGACAGACTTTCCTTCTCTGCCTCCTCCCATGGCTCCCCTAACACAGCCCTTGCTTTGGCTGTGCTGTCCCTCACCCCCCCACACACACACACACAGAGCCCCCGTGCTTCCATTGATAATGCCTCCTTTTACACTTCTCCACTCCAGAACACCCATAACCAAGAGCCCAGCACCTCCCCCCACCACTGCATTCATTCCAGAAACCTGGACAGTCCCACATATGGAAGGTTAGAGAACTTCATTTACATCCCCGCCCCCAAGGGACTGCAGAACTGTGATGCTGGGGTTTCACTTCAGGTCAGAAGCTGACACAGAAGAGTCCTGACAAGGTCTGACTACAAGACTAAAATAACAAGTGGGCTGGGTGACTCATCCCCTCCTGCCACTTCTGCCGGGGACAGCCTGCAGATCTGACTGTTTATGGATGACACACAGTTGCTGGTCGTTGGAAGTCTGGCTTTCTGCATCACTCTCTTCAATTCTAACTAAAATAATGTTGAGGGCCAGAATTCAGTGTTGGGCCTTAGTTTTCCCTACTTGTAAAATGACTCCACATTTCACACAGGTTTGTTTGGAGGGTTGAGATGTGTGGGCACATTAAAATCTGGGACTAGGGATCAGTGAGGAGAGAGGTTACCTAGCCTACATGAACCCCAATACTGCGAGTGCTGAGTACCACATAAACCCAGTACTTGTGGGCTGGAGAGATGGCTCAGTGGTTAAGAGCACTGACTGCTCTTCCAGAGATCCTGAGTTCAATTCCCAGCAACTACATGGGATGCCCTCTTCTGGGGTGTGAAAAGAGCTACAGTGTATTCATATAAATAAAATAAATAAATCTTTAAAAACAACAACAACAGTACTTGTGAGGTAGAGGCAGGAGAAGGATCAGAAGTTCACAGTCATCTTCAGCTACATGTTGAGTTCAGGGAGAGCCTGCAGTAAAAGGGACCCTGCATCAAAAACCAACATAATCTAAGTGTGGTGGCTCACACTTTTAATCCCAGCACTTAGGAGGCAGAGGTAGGTGGGTCTTTCTGAGTTGGAGGGCAGCCTGAGCTACATAGAGAGTTTCAGGGCTATGAAAATTATTTTTCTTTCTCCTTTCTCTCTCTCTCTCTCTCTCTCTCTCTCTCTCTCTCTCTCTCTCTCTCTCTCACACACACACACACACACACACAGACACACACACACAGACACACACAGACACACACAGACACACACACACACACACACACACACACACACAATAGGATTTTTCTGTGTAGTCCCTGCTATCCTGGACCATGTTGGCCCTTGAAGTCATTCACCTGCTTCTGCCTCCCAAGTGCTGGATTTAAAAGTGTGAGCCACCATGGCCCTGCTGATCCAGGACTAGGTAAAGACATTTATCTCTTTACCTAGTGATAGGTGATCCTGTGTAAAGGTCAGTTGACCCCCAGAGAGGTCAGGACTCATAGGTTGAGAACCCCTGCTCTATAACAGAACTTCCATGGGATCTGATGCCCTCTTACAATATGCATACATAAACACACACACACACACACACACACACACACACACACATATACATACATACATATGATCTCAGCACCCACATCAAGGGATGCACAACATCCTGTAACTCCAGCTCCAGGGGAACTGATACACTGTACTTATAAGATGCACATAAACTCCAACAGCCTTACACACATACACATAAATAAAAATAATAAATCTGGAGAGGGAGAAGGAGAGAGAGAGAGAGAGAGAGAGAGAGAGAGAGAGAGAGAGAGAGAGAATAAAACCAGTAAATAAATTGAGAATATGCAGTCTCACAGCCTTGGCTGAACTTCACTACACACTCACAGTCCATTGTGCCAAAATCTGCTAGAATAAATGTGAAAAGAAAAAAAAGTTGTTTTTGTTTGTTTGTTTAATGTATAAGAGTCTGACATGTCTTGGGGAGGGGAATCAGCATGAAGGAAGATGATCCGCAGTGACAAAACAATCAAAACTGGCAGCAACTCCCAGTTTTTTTTCTCCTCCTTTCTTGAAGTTATAAGACTTCCTGATGAATGGCTGCAGCACCCCCCCCACCAGACTACATTTCCTAGAATTCCTTGCAACAGAAGGCTACGTAGCCTGAACTGACCAATGGGATGAGTATATCTACATAATTTCCGGTTCCTGCCACTCAAGGACTGGGCTGGTACACCCCCTTTTCTATTCTAGTCATGGCGAAGTTGGCGTGACCTGCTTGTTTCCTGAGGGTGATGGAGTGTGGGGGCGTTGGCTTGTGACTCAGCTGTCAATAACTTTATTATAAACAGGACCTTCCCTATGTGCCCCAGCACCGCATCCCCCCCCCAGAGAGACCATATGAAGGTTACATGGCCACACTGAGGACCCCTCACAGGAGCCTATGGCCCCATCATCCTCTATTCACAGAGATGATGCAGGTTGGGGTCCCACAGAGTCTGTTCAAATGGGGGTTCTGCACGTTTCCCAAGCCCTGATTTACAGGTGTGGTCTTCCCTGCCTCTGGGGTCTCAAACTGGGACCAACTAATGGCCACTGTGGGGGCCCAGGCAAGGTTCCCTTCCTCTAATATAACTTTAAGAACCCAAGTGAAGTTCAGTCTTGCCACTCTCGCAATCTAGGTGGGGTCCAACCTGGTCACTCTGGAGTTTCAAGAAAGGGGTTCCCCTCGGTCAGAGGGCCCATCCAAGGTTTCTCCAAACTCAGTCTTGTCATCAGATGACTGGGCCCCTGTGTGGCCCCACATGTGGTTGTTAACTCCCAACTGTACCATCTGGGCATGATGAATAATTAGAGGCTGAGGTCCTGGAGTCTGGGGGGCTGGGGAGGAGGCTGGTGAAAAGGATTGGGATAGGGAAGAGGACGGAGGCTGCCTCGGAGAATAGGGGGAAACTGGAGTACAACCCTGAGGATGGGAAGGCATTGGCTTCGGAAACCCTGGCCAGCTGGGGAAAGGTGTTGGGGGCCCCAGTGACAAGTCCTTCCCAAAGGCCACCCCAAGTCTGTTCATTTCTGTTTGCCAGGCTGTGTAGCCATGGACATAGGCTGAGTAGGCTGCAGATATGGCAGCCACCCTTTGCCGCTCAGCCTCCAGCTGTGTGCTCTGCTCCTTGAGGGTTCTGGCTTCCTGCTCTTTCTTCCAGCGCTCGCGCTGTGCCTGGAGCTTCTGTGCTTTGAAGGTGTTTGCCACCTTTCTGGCAAAGATTGGGGAGTGCTCATCCAGCCACACAATACTATGGAGCAGTCTGGTTGTGTCTGGGCTGAGCTGAGCCTGGGAGCACTCAAGTGGGAGGAGGGGGATCACACAGTCCTGCCTCCCAGACTGGGTGAGGCTGTTCATGAGAGCATGGTTGACTTGATGCAGGCTTAGGGGACAATCAAAGCTGGCAGTCAGGAGCAGGATCATGAACCCTGAGTGATCGATGGCATCTTGGAGACAGTGCAGCTCACCACGCCCAGGCACCTGAAATTCCTCACAGAAGGTGGCCCCATCAGGTACCCCAAGGGTCTCTAGCTTCTCCCGAATACGTAGGGCCACATGTTCATCAGCCCTGGCATGGATGACCACAAAGTTATAGAATTTCTGATCAGATGTTTCCAAGTGTTCCGAAACAGGGGGTGTGGAGGCTGGGGGAGCAGGGCAGCTGCTCTGGGAGGAAGCAGAGGACAGAGGGGGCTGCACAGAGGAGGCTTGGGAAGACGGTGGCTGGGCAGGAGGGCTGGATGACATGGAGTTCGGCAGAACATCGTCTCCTACTGGAAACTGAGGTGACCTCTGACTTGTGATAGGCCACTGCTTTCCAACACTTTCTGTGATGGATGTCAGGGGAGACCTAGAGTCTGCAGACACCTCTGTGCATTCAATGGGACAGTGGACACTTGTGTTTGGAGCAGCCAGAGAGTCAGGGAGGATGGGCAAAGCCACCTCTGGGACCCTAATTTCGTGTGGTAACCCCAAAGAGATACTGGTCTGCACTGGTGGAGGCTGGCTCCTGTCAGGTTCTTCGCAGCCTTCAGGGACAAGCTGAGGCTCCTGAGTGCCCAGTGGTTTGTCGCATAGCTTGCTGGGCCCATGGGCTCCATGGTGTGAAGAGAAAAAGGCCAGAGTGGGCGACTGGCTGATCTCTAGGTGACTGGCCAGTGTGGCAGTGCTGCCGGTGGAGTGTAACGTATGTCCCCAACTCCAGTCTGATGTGTCAATGGGGCGAGGCTGACTTCTAGTCATTGCAGGGGCAGCTGATGGTGGCTGCAGGGAACCCTGATGAGAACTACACCGATCCCAGGCCTCCTTCTGGAGTTGGCCCAGCTGGTGGTCACCCTGGGAGGTGAGGTCACGAAGGGCCACCTGGTAAGCCACATCCCTTGTGGAGGCCGGGCACAGGTTCTCCTCAGCCAGCAGGTGGTACAGGCGAGCCACCGTCCAGGACAAGTCTGGAGGCTCCTCAGGGTCCTCTGTGTTCTCCATGTCTGCCCACTGGCCAGCTACCAGCTGCGCTGCTGTATTTACCTTCAAGGACTCCAGAGAGACCCTGGCCTCCGTGTCCTGGCCCAGAGCCAGGAGTACCATGGCGTGGAGAAGTTTTGACTCCAGGCTGCCTGGATGCAGACTCCCCAGCTTGTGTTTCAGACAGGTCAGCCTGTCCCTTTCCAAGGCACTTAGAATGCCAAAGACACTATGGAGTGACGGGGCTGGGTTGGTCATGGATGGGGGAGGATGAAGCCTGGAGCCACAGAGAGTGGGGTGGATGGAGACATGTTCCGAACCAATTGTCTTATGCACAGCCTTGTCCCCTGCCACAAGGATCCTGGAGGGTGACAGTGCAGACCTGCAGGGGTGGGAGTTCATCATGACTTTCCAAACAAGATGGCACACCTGTTTAACCCCAGCACCAGGAGGCAGTGGCAGAGGCAGAGGCAGAGGCAGAGGCAGAGGCAGAGGCAGAGGCAGAGGCAGAGGCAGAGGCAGAGGCAGAGGCAGAGGCAGAGGCAGAGGCAGAGGCAGAGGCAGAGGCAGAGGCAGAGGCAGAGGCAGAGGCAGAGGCAGAGGCAGAGGCAGAGGCAGGGTTCTAGGCCAGCCAGGGAGGGGATACACACACACACACACACACACACACACACACACACACACACACACTTATAATCAGTGGGTAGAGTGTGCTGGGTAAGTATCATAAATCACCAGGTTCCATGCCCAGTGCTGCATAGACAAGGTGTGGTGAGAAGTGACTGCTCTGAGCCTCAGAGCATCCTGACACCTTTTCTGCCTCCACAGCCAGGCTGTGATGGGGGTCACTGCCTGTTCCACTCAGGCAGGCGTGGTTGAAGCTGCTATGACCAGAGAGCCCTGATGTGGAGTGGGTGAAGGCCACCTGAAGGTCCCACAATGCCCCATAGAAAATGCCCAATGGGAACCCTGGTCTAGACCAGAAGTAGACAGGTCAGTCAGCTAATCCACAGACTTTGCACACAGATGACCTTAAAGCCTTCAAAGACCTGACTCTGAGCAGCAGAGGTGGGCTGGGCCCAGAGGGAAGGGCCTTACAGCCATTGGCAGAGCCACGGTCACAGGTGGGAGCAGTGACGGCAGATGGCAGACCAGGAAGGAGAGAGCTGAGAGAGGGGCCACCCTCTCTGTGGCTGCTGGGAAATGGGGGCAATCAGGTGTGGCAATGAAGGCAGAGGCGGTGACTGTGAAGACAAAAGAAACAGAAAAATATAACCCTGGGCCAGAAAAAAATGGACGATGCTCACAGCAGGTCAGGAACATCAGTGCTGCCACAGGACTAAGACTGAAGGGGTCAAGAACTCCAAGGATTAAGGCTTGTGTTTGCAGGGCTGGAGAGATGGCTCAGCGGTTAAGAGCACTGACTGCTCTTCCAGAGGTCCCAAGTTCAATTCCCAAAAGCCACATGGTGGCTCACAGCCATCTGTCATGAGATCATGTAGTGTCTGAAGACAGCTACAGTGTAATCATATAAGTAAAATAAAAAAACAAAGGCTTGTGTTTGCAGATCCCAAGAACTCAGAGAACATGAAAATGGAGAAGCCTGAGTGAAGGGCATAGTTCATACAGAGGCCCTGGAGCAGAGGACACACACAGCCCTAACAACTCAGCCCTACTCCTGACTTCTCCACTGCACCAAAAATCTACCCACTTCCATCCTCTCACCCCATGCCTGAACAGGTCTCACACACCTACTGTGTCTGGCCACTGTCGTGGATGCTGTTGATGGAGCACCGGGAAATGAGAACAACCACCTAGGATCATTTCAAGAAATAAAAGCACCATGGAGGAAATTAGTCTGGGGTGGGGGGTACCTCCGGGCATCACTGAGCAGAGCCCCTCAAGGTGAGCTAGTCCAGAGAGCTACCTCAGAGAGCACAGAAGATGGACTGTGGGGTTCAGGGGGCACTAGTCGGAGGACACAGCACTACAAGAATTCCACCAGGACTTGTTCCTCCCTCTCTTCCCTCTGTCCTTGCTGCGCTGTGCCTGAAATACACTGTCCTACCTCAGGGCCTTTGCATGACTGTCCCTCAGATGGCACCAGCACCCCTCTAGGAACAAAAGCTCAGTGCAGTTGCCCACTGGACCCCGCAGTGAGCAGCTTTCAATACACGTGCACTCACTCATCTATCCCCTGCTAGAGTTCTCTCTCAACTCTTCATAACTCACACGAAATTCTCCCTAATGTTGTCGAACAGCCACCATGTCCTTCCTACATGACCAATCTGGGGACTCCACAGAGGACTCTGATATTGTCTACTTCCTGTATCTAGAGCGTCTGGCACACAGTAGGTGCATAATAAATGCGCAGTGAGGGTCAGCAGGATGGCTCAGTGGAAGGGTGCTCGAGGCTGCCATGCCTGAAGATCTGAGTTCAATTCCTCAGACCCATGTGGTGGAAGGAGAACAAAACAAAATAAAGTAAAAATAAACAAACCAATAGGCCTAGTAGTAGTGCACACCTTTAATCCCAGCACTCAGCAGAGGCAGGAGGATCTCTGAGTTGAGGCCTCTCTGGTCTACAGAGTTCTAGGACAGCCAGGGCTACATACTGAACTCTGTCTTGAACAACATGAACAGGACAGTGCCTGGTACACAGCTAGTGCCTAGTAAGTGCATACCGAGGTCTGGAGATACAGTTGAGTTGACAGAGTACTTGCCTGTCATACATGAGACCATGTTCAGCCCCCAGCCAGAAAAGAGAGGAAGGCAGCACAGAGAGATGGGAAAGGAGAAAGAGACATAGACAGGAGAGATAAATGTTTATTGACATAATTAAGCAGTGAACAGAGTAGTTGTGTTTTATTTGCTTGTTTCTTGTCACTGAGACAGGATTGGGCCTTGCACTATGTAGCCCAGCATAACCTTAAACTTCTGATCCTCCTGCGTCTACCATGTAAGGGTGGCATTTTCCTCTTGTCCAAGCTACTTGAAAAGCTGAGACAGAAGGATTTTTTTCTTCTTTCTTGTTTGTGTTTTTTGTTTTTCAAGACAGGGTTTCTCCGTGTAGCCCAGGCTGTCCTGGACCTCACTCTGTAGACCAGGCTGGCCTCAGACTCAGAGATTGACCCTCTTCTGCTTCCTGAGTGCTGGGATCAAAGGTGTGTGCCACCACTGCCCAACAACATGAGGATTTCTTGAGCCGAGAGATCAGGGTCAGTCCAAATGAGTTCCAGACCAGCCTGGTCTGCATAGTGATACACCCTGTCTCAAGATAACACAAGTGACAAAAAATAAAAGCACTTATTTTTAAGAAAGAGAGGAAAGGAAAGGGAGAGGGAAAGAGGGGGGGGGAGGAAGGAAGGGAGAGAGACAGAGTGAAGGAAGCGGAGAGAGGTAGGAGGTATGCTCAGTAGGGAGAGTGCTCATCCAGCATGCCTAAGACCCTGTGTGGTATCCCCAGAGCAGCATAAACCAGGACTGGTGGGTGGCTGGGTGAGCGGATGGCTGGGTTTGTGGGTGGATGGGATGTAAATAGGCCTCTCTCTCTTTCTTCCCTGGCCTTCTCCTTAGAATGGTCCAGGGGCCTGTGTTGGGCCAGGAACAGAGCAGACTGCAGAAGCTGCAGCAGGCCAGTCCTTACAGGTGGCAGCTGGTGCCTGTGTTAGTCTGGGGCAGGGGTTTTGACAGAGGACACTGAGGTAGAGAAAGCAAGGGGAGGCATTGAGGGTGAAGAGGGATGGGGGTTCGCTCGCTGTTGGGGCTGGAGGAGACCTCTAGTTAGAAGATCTAGGCATCTGGGAGTACTAGGGGCTGGAGAGAACCCAAGATCACAGGGCTGGGTTGGGGTCAGGAGTTGGATTGCAGATCTGAGTGTCCAAGGGAAAGGGCTTGAGCAACCTGAGGGCCTGCAGGTGGCAGCCCAGCACTCACTCCTGACCCTGTGCCTGCCGTGCTGTCCCCTCTGCCTTCATCCTACCTGGCTGTGGGGGTCCTGAGCTGGTAGATTTCGAGGTCCCTGGTAGCTGCTGGAGGAGGAGGGAGAGTTCGGTTCCACCCCTTCCTCCCTTCCGGGTCTTGTGGGGAGGAGAGGATGAAGTCAGCAGTCTCGCCTGTAATCACATCATCTAGCTGAGCCAGGCCCTGCCCTCCGGCCCAGTGCCCTGGCGCCACGTGGAACTAGGCAGGGCTTGCACTCTGTGGGGCCAGAGCTGCGGAAGAAGGAAGGAACCCTCCACCCCTAGAGAATGTTAAGCTGGCAGCCACAGAGCTCAGCTAGTGACATACTCTGGGGTTTCGCAAAGTACCACGTGGCTAAGTTCACAGGGAGCCTGGTGACTCACTCTTATCAGTCCAGCAGCACACAGGAAACTGAGGCAGGTGGATTGCCCCAAGTTCGAAGAAAGCCTGACCAACACAGAGAGAGCTCCATCTCAAAAATAAATTAATACAAGATAAGTGAACAGAAGTGCTGGAGGCCAAAAGATCTTATACAACTGTTTAGTTGTGAGTATTTCTCAGCTAGGTGGTGAAATTACAGGCATGTTTTAAAACTAAGGAAGCTAGGCTGGAGAGATGGCTCAGTGGTTAAGAGCACTGACTGCCCTTCCAGAGGTCCTGAGTTCAAATCTCACCAGCCACATGGTGGCTCACAGCCATCTGTAGTTGTAAATGATGCCCTCTTCTGGTGTGCACCCTCTTTCGGTGTGTCTAAGACAACTACAGTGTACTTAAATATAATAAATAAATAAAAATTGGTGAAGCTAAATTCTGAAAACAGAAAAGCAGCTATTTACAGAGGACTGTGACTGGGAGGTGGCTGCACAAATGAGCTACCCCTACCCTCTTGCTGGGGATTCTAGTCAGGAGTATCTGCCTTGCATCACTGAACACAATCAGGTATCAGAATGGCCTCTCCATTTTTGTGTTTACATGTGTACATCTTTGTGGAGGTTAACATCCAATGTTTTCTCTTGGTCACATCATTAGGAGACAGCTGCCTGAGTCCAGTCATCTCAGGAGCAAGTTCCATCATCCTCCATCTCCATGTTCCCAGGCCCCAGAATCCAACTTGCTTTTTAGATATTTCGTGTTTGTTACCCAGTAAAGGACACGAAGAGGGAGATGCCTATCCTGTTGTCTAAACCAAGACACAAGTCATACATGTGTTCCCGTCTTAACCGGCTACATCTGCTCACCACTCCTTTGTCCTTTATCACTAGAGTCCAGGCCAGAGTCCAGGAAGGGACCTGGTTGTAAAAGCTGACTCAAGGGCCCTGAAACCAGGTGACCAGGATTAAGTCCAGTCATCCACATTAACTTCTTTCTAACAGCCCAGCCGGCTCCCCCTCGCTTTGTGTTCCCATTCCTATAAAAAGGTCTGCGTAGTCTCTTTGGGAATCAGATCCCAAATTGGCCACCTACCTGCCAGTGCAGAAAATAAAGCTTGCATTTATTTATTTATTTATTTATTTATTTATTTATTTATTTATTTATTTATTTATTTCGGAGCTGGGGACCGAACCCAGGGCCTTGCGCTTGCTAGGCAAGCGCTCTACCACTGAGCTAAATCCCCAACCCCAAAGCTTTTATTTTTAAGCTTTGTCTCTGAAGTGAGTTTTCTTGGCTTCCACCCCAAAGCCAAGAACTCTAAGCACTTTACCACTGGAGCCATCTCTCCTGCCCTGGGTTTTTCTGTTTTGAGACACAGTGTCAGTGTGGCCCAGGTTAATTTCAAACTTACTAAGTAGCCAAGGATGACCTTGAACTCCTGATCTTCTTGTTCCCACCCTCTGAGTTGGGATGACCTTGAGGTCAAGGGGGACAGACATTGAAAGTCTGGCAGGTTCAGCTTGTCACACTAGTTCTTCTCCGTATCTCACAGGGAGGAGGGAAAGCAGGCAGCAGGCTCTTGCTGCTGTTCCCACATGGTCATTTCTAACACTCAAGGTGGGAAGACTTGCACTATGCATAAAGCAGAGATATAAGGAAGAAGGCCCCTCCAGGTATCAGGGTAGCTCAGCTGCTAGGAAGGGAACACACAGCACCCGTCTGGTCTCTGAAGCAGGTAAAATTTATTAAGGCATTATCTAAGGGACAGTGGATTCTCAGCTCTCACTTTCTCATCTGAAACGACTGCAACACTCCAGTTCTCCATCCTGTCACAGTTGCTGGATTCTTGGACCAGGTATCAGGGTCTGTCAGAAAAGCTCTTGCTATTCTGGGCCATGAATGCAGGAAAGAAACTGGAGTGGAATGTCACTATGCCTGATTTACTTCAAGACAAGGTCTTACGTAGTCTAGGCTATCATTGAATTTGCTATGTGGCAGTCAGGCTTTGAACTGACCCTCCTGCTTCTACACCACAGGGCTGGCCCAGGATGACAGGCTTGTGCTATCACTATTCATCATCCTCATTTTTTCAGGAAAACAATTTTTTCCAGAACATTCTAGATTCTAGAAAAAATATTTTTGCTTTAAAAAGACTGATGGGAAAAGGTTAAACACGTCTCATTCAGACTCAGAGTAGGGGAAGACCTGCTGTGCAACAGGACTGTTGGGAAAAGCAGTCAAGTCAGATAGGTGTTGGCCCTGGTCCTTCTCCCTACTTCTCTTCAGGGGCTTTCTCAGTGATTCCAGGAGCAAAGGGGCCCACCAGCCACATGGCTGGAGTGTTCTGGGCCACATACTCCACAGTGTGCTCAAGGGCATCTCGGGCTCTGGCTATGTGCTCTCGAGTTTGGGCAAGAACACTGGCTGTGAGGTCCTGGAAGGAGTGGATGCCAGAGAAGGTGGCCTGAAGGTCATCCACCTGGCTCCGCGCCTGCTGGGCCTGCTCCCTGACGTGGCTCGGCAGGCCTTGGATGCTGGCCCCCAGGGCCACACACGTGCTCTGAAGCTGCTGGGCGATGTCCCTGAACACACTGAGTGCCTGGGCCTCCACCTGCTGGAAGGGGGAGATTGGGGGCAGAGGGGGAGTTATTGAGGGTCAGCAATGTGCGGAGCCTAGCATGGAGGACAGGAATTTGGCTCCTTGGTTTGGAACAAGAAGACAGACTCCTATAACCTTTTCAAAATAGTTAAGATTTACAGGGAGACACCAGAACTAGTCCCATCAGAGACCAAAGCCATTGGTGCAGGGCAGGGAGAGGGAATCAAAAGCCAAACAGCGAAAGTTTAAAACAAAAGTTACAACCCCCAAATCAAGCACAATAGAGATACTAAGAGGCCAGATATGGTGCCGCACAGCTGGGATCTCAAAACCAAGCCAACCCCACCCCATCCCACCCCAGTAATAATAATAATAATGCAAAAATTAAAAACCATAGCCAAAACAAGATAGAATCCTGTAAAGCACGGATTCTGTGGTTGCTCCGGGGACAAGAAGCATGGCTTACACTGAGCAGGGCACGGAGACTCACAGGGGGACCCCAGGGCCCCAGCAGGTACCTCTGGCTTAGATGGGTCCTTTTCGGCATCCTGTGGGGTCTTCTGATTCCAGGTGAGCCACATCTGGTGCAGCTTCTCCTGCCCCTCCTCCAGCCTCTGGTCCACACCCTGTTTCACAGATTCCATCTATAGCACAGAGAAAGGGGCCTATCAGAAGGCGCTCAAGTCCCAGGCACTGGGTCCCAGGTGGACACAGCAGGGATGGGGACTCTCTTCATTTACATTGTTTTGTTTTGTTTTCTGGCTAGCCTGGAACTCATTACATAGACCAGGCTGGCCTCTGCCTTGTTTTTCCTCTTGGGCAGTGCTGAAGATAGACCCTACTCTACCACCAACCACCACCAACTTTATGTGACTAAGCTGGAATAGTATGCATGTGCCTTACCTGCTTTTGCTGGCCTAGCAACCCAGCGACCAGCACCCCTATCCAGTCAGGCAGAGAAAAAGGCCCAGGCTTCACACACCCTGAAACTTTTTTATACAGTCTGAGTTGACTGATATGCTAAGGTGTGGAGGAGGCCAGTCTAGGAGAACCAGCCCAGCCCACCTGCAGCTGGGTAAGATATCAGCTCAGCTCAAGTTGGGGAGCTGCAAGAAGGGGGCCTAGCCTTGGCCGTACCAGGATGCTCACCAGGCTAAGCACATGTGCGAGCTGCTGCAGCGCGTCCTGTGCACTCTGCCTGACATTACACAGCTTGCCCAGGGAGTGCTCATAGGCCTGGTTGCGGAGTCTCTCGGAGAGCGAGCCCAACCTGACAAAGTAGCTCCTTTCCTGTCTCTGCTGCTGCAGGGAGGCCATGTCTGCGCCCTCTGGAGATGTGGCAATCAGGGCTGCAGGAACAGACGGAGAGAGCTCAGGCTCATACTGCCCAGTCCACGCCATGTACCAGGCAGTTGGGAAGCTGAGGTAGGAGGATTGTAAGTCTCTGGCAACCTAAGCGACGGGAGACCCTGCCTCAGAATAAAGTGCAAGCAGAGGGCTAATGGTGTGGCTCAGTGGTAGAATAGCTATCTGGAAGTTGGTTCATCCTCAGGACTAGAAAACAAAGATGGGCTGGCAAGATGGCTGAGCAGACCAAGGTGCTTGTTGCCAAGCCTGATGACCCAAGTTCAACCCATGGATCCCAAGGCAGGAGAACCAATTACCAGAAGCTGTGCTCTGGGTGCTCCATGCACAGGCACCTCATATGATTAAAATAAAATATATTTTAAAAATTGAAAAGTGGGTGGTGGTACAGGCTTGTAATCCCAGGACTGGGGTGGAAGAGACAGGAGGACAGACCCCGAGAGCCACCTGGCCAGTCAACCTAGCCAAGTCAGAGTCCTAGGTCACTGATGCCGTCCGTGTCTCAAAATGCAGGGGGAAGACTGTCTGGGACAGACAGACACAGCTATGGCCTCTGCACCACACTCAGTGAGAGGTCGCTGAGGCATTCAGAGACAAAAAGTCAAAACCCAAGGCCTTTTGTTTGATTTGGTTTTTGAGAAAGGTCTCACTATGTAGCCCAAGTTGGATTCAAACTCACAGACATCTGCCTACCTTTGTCTCCTGAGTGCCAGGATTAAAGGCATGTGCCATCACGCCAGATAAAAATCTCTATTTTGAAAAAGAATTTTCTACTTTCTCACTTCTTATATGGTACATTTTGTAAACCAATCAGCTACTTTTTGGGTTGGGCCTGCTGGTGTGTGTCAAGTGACCACTCTACCCACTAAACCACAACCCTTGCCTGAAGTGGATTCTTGTGTTGTGAGACAGGGTCTTGCTCTGTAGCCGAGGTTGGCTTAGAACTTCTCTTCCTGCCTCATCCCATCCTTCCTGGGATGACAGGCACAGGCTACCTCACTTGAGTTACAAAGCTAGGTCCCATGTGGCTCTGCTATTCCCTATAAGCTACTGGGTCCTATAGGACAGCCAGGGATGCCTCTGGGAAGAGGTTCAGTGGTTAAGAGTGCTGACTGTTCTTCCAGAGGTCCTGAGTTCAAATCCCAGCAACCACATGGTGGCTCACAACCATCTGTAATGAGATCTAATGCTCTCTTGTGTGTCTGAAGACAGCTACACTGTACTTATATGTAATAAATAAATCTTAAAACAAAACAAAACAAAACAGGGGTTGGGGATTTAGCTCAGCGGTAAAGCGCTTGCCTAGGAAGCGCAAGGCCCTGGGTTCGGTCCCCAGCTCCGAAAAAAAAAAAAAGAACCAAAAAAAAAAAAAAAAAAAAAAAGAATCCTTAAAAAAAAAAAAAACAAACAAAACAAAAAAAAACAAACAAAACAAGGCTGCTCAGATGTGAGGCACCCCCACAGAGCCTTGGTTACTCTTTATGCATGCCCCCAACTTGGAGTACCTTCCTATTTTTTCACCATGCACCCCACTCTCTCCCAGGCCAGTGTCTCCTGCCAACTGTTGGGGAGCTACTGAGGTGCAGCAGAGATCTCTCCTGCAGAGGGTCACTGCAGGCTGGGAGTGAGTGCTTGTCATGCTTTGGATGAATACACTACACAAAAGCCAAAGTTGCAGAGCTGCAGGCTCATGGCCAAACCAGGAGGAACTGAGACCTCTATGGAAGCTGGGGGGGGGTGGGGTGGCATACACCAGGGCTTGAAAGGTGGAGGCAGGGGGATCATTCTTGAACTAAGAAATAGCTCAGCAGTAAAGGTACTTATTGCAAAGCCTGACTGAATTTGACCCCTAGAACCTACGTGGTGGATGGTAAGGTTCCACCAGAGGACTTGAAGGGCTGTGGGCAGGGGAGGGAGCCCTCTCCGGGACAGCTGTGGGGAAGACCAAGCATAGGCACTGAGGTAGGAGATGAGCCAGGCTGGAGGCCAGAGGGCCCAGGGTGAGGATACTCACCTAGTTCTGTGTCTGTCAGGGGCAGGCGATTGTCTGCCCAGGCCTCCGACTTCACCAGCACCCTGTCCACTCCGCTAATCACCATCTGTCCCACGCGGGAACCCATGATTGACTGAACACCGCTGGTCATTGCGGACTTGGTCATGTCCACGCTGCTTTTCACAGCCCCACAGGTCACATCCACTGCTCCTGTGACCCTAGTGGCCACTGTGTCCTTTGCACCAGACACTGAGCTGGATACCATTTCTCGAGCCCCAGACACTGTTGATGACACCAGTTCCTTAGTATCCGCCAAAACCTGCAGGAGGGGACATGTTGGCACCCTTCCACACTGGGATGCCAAACTCAGGCCACGGGGTCATCCTAGCCTTGTTAGGTAAGACTTCAGAGCTGGGATTCTGGTGCCTTCAATCCCAGCACTGCACAGTAAGCTCCAGGACAGCCATCACTCAACTTCTCTGTGTCTTTGGTTTTTATTTATTTATTTTTTTTTTGGTTCTTTTTTTTTCGGAGCTGGGGACCGAACCCAGGGCCTTGCGCTTCCTAGGCAAGCACTCTACCACTGAGCTAAATCCCCAACCCCTTGGTTTTTATTTTAAGGTGTTCCCAGATGAGCCTGCGTCCTCTCCAATTAGTTAAAAAATTTAAGTTTATACATCTTCGTAGGGGTATGTTCTGTGTGCAGAGGACCTCAGAGGCCAGCCAGAGTTACAGGCAGTTGTGAGTTACCTAAAATGGGTAATGGGAACCAAACTCAGGTTCTATGGAAGAAGAGCAAGCAGCCTTGACTACTGAGCCATTTCTCCGCTCTCTAATTGATTAATTAGATAATTAAGTAATGATTTAAATTTCTTTTTACATTACAGCACACATGTGAAGTTCAGAGGACAACTTGTGGGAGTTGACTTTGTAGGTTCTGGGGATTGAACTCTGGTCCTCCAGCTTGGCTGCAGTCGCCTTTACTCACTGAACTATCGTGGCCCTATTTATTGTTGACTTAGGGGTTTATGTATTCCAGGCTGGCTCCAACCCTAAACTATGTAGCTGCAGTCTATGTAATAGCCTAGGTTGGAATGCCATGCTGGCCACACCCTGGTCCCGAGTGATTCAGAGGGCAAAGAGACCGTCCCCAATCCCAGGTGCAGAGCCTCAGTATAGGCTGTACCTCACGAGTGAGTCTAGAGAACCCGACCTGAACTGCTTCTTTCTATAATGGGAGTAGCAGTGTGCAGGACACTTCAAAGCAGGTCTGTAGTGGGAGAAAACATTCTGGGAGTGAGGGAGAAAGGGTCACTGGGAGGTCTCCAGCTGCCTCAGGCCTCAGGCCATCCAGATGCCAACAAACCCAGAATCTTCTATTGTCCAATTACTGAAAGTATTCATGGTCATGGTAGACAGGAGTACAGGGTAGGGCCTAGTCCACAAGAACATGAAAAGTGTGTTCCCATAGCAAAGTAGCCACTCAGCCTTTGATTCAGAAGCCAGACAGAATGGGGACTGCCTAGAGCTCCTGCCTAAAATTCCCTGGGGAGATACTGGGGGCATGGCCAGGAGTGGAGTCCTGCCTAGAACTCCTCAATGAGGGGCTGGGAATAGCCAGGGTTGGAGCCTCTGCCTAGGGATCCCCCAGTGAGAGGCTGGGTCCCGGAAAGGGGTTGCAGAGTATTCAAGCCAACCTGGGCTATTTCAGTAAGGTCATGTCCTGATATATCCTACTGGCTATCCAGTTATCTACTGGATTTGGTTAATAGGGGTTCTAGAGATCAGAGGTCTGAGTTTCTGGAACAGCACATGTAAAAGTCATGGGGCAGAATCTGATGTGTGTGTCTGTTGTATTTGCATCCTGTCTTCTTGGGTTTAGGTTCCTTTCCAAAGGCTTACAACTCTGTTTCTAAGGATGTGGACCACAATCTAAACTGTGCTTAGTACTTGAGGGGCCAGACCAGATGACAGAGTATGCCTTTGTTCTGGATTCAGGAGGACCCAGAGGGTATTCTGACTGGATGTGGTCAACCTTAAGAACTTCTTGCCCAGTGCAGGTGAAGACTGTTGCAGACAGGGCCTCAAGACAGAGTCAGCCGACTTAGCACTGACCTTCTCAGTGGGCTGCTGGAGGATGGGCAGACTCTCCTGCAGTCTATCCAGCCCTTGGTGTGCATACTTGTTGGCTGTCACAACTGCAAGGAGAAAACACACATTCACTGTAAATGCCCTTCAAAGGTTTGGGGAGCAGCCCAGGACTGGTTCCGGGGAATTGGAGATCAGAAGTGGGGATGATTTCTTCCAAAGATGGCCATGAGCGGCGTTCTCCACACCTTGGGGTCTTCAACTCACTCTGGGGCTCCAGCTTGGACAGGATGGGTTGCGCCCTGCTGACCGCAGCTGTGGTGAGGGTCTTGACCCCTTTCTCAGCCACGTCGCACACCGTCCTGACGTGGGGGTAGCTCTCCTTGGTGGAGGTGTAGGCAGCACTCACCATCCCACATGTGGAACTGATGAGAGGCAGGTTGGCAACACGGCCCACCACACTAGGCTGTGGGGAGCAGGGGACCAGGTGAGAAGCTTGGGGTACCTGCCAGCATGCTCTCAGTTTGGGGGAACACATCAGCTGGGCTCTACCACTCCTGACAAACAACTGTACAAAGCAGGCACCTGAAGGCTCTCGCATGGGACTGGCCACCCCAGTGACGTGCCAGGCAGGCAATGCAGTGACTGAGAAATCACTTTTTTTTTTGGTTTCCTCTTGTATTTTTGAGACTGGGTCTCATTGTATAAACAACGCTGGCCTGGAACTCAGAGACCTGCCTACCTCTATAGCTACACCATGCTTGTCTGAAGAAATGCATATTTGTTAAAGCACTTGGTTCCATCCCCAACCCTAGAAACCAAGGGTAATGGCACATGATGCCATCCAGCACAGGTTGGGACCTCAAGGGTTCTGTGATGACTTTGATGCCCTGGGCTACACAGTGAATTGGAATTCAGCCCGGGCTAAATGACACTATCTCAGAGACAGAGAGATGAGAGGGAGAGAAACAGAAAGAGTAAGAGAGAGTGCATGTGAGTCCTGGGGGGAGGATTTTTGTTAAAATCAGGCTAGAGGATCAGGGGTTCAAAATCATCCTCAGCCATATAGTGAGTTTGAGGCTAGCCTGTGCTACATGAGACCCTGTACTGAAAGCAAAGAAAAAATGAAGGGCTGGGTCTCAGGTTTAACCCCAGCATTCAGAAGACAGATATAGGGGATCTCTGTAAGTTCCACACTAGCCTGGGCTACATATCAAGACTTTGTCTCAAAACGAAACAAAAAGAAAAAAAGAGAAAAGAAGGAAGGAGGGAGACCTCCTGACTAGCCTCCAGGCTAGCCCCTTCAGCTCCCAGCAAGCTGACCCAGAACTCAGAAGCCCAGGGCTCCCTGATGCACAGGCCCCTCACCTGCATGGTAGGATCCTCCACAGCAGCCTGAACTTCTTCAGCAGGAGCTTCTGTCCCATTGCTAGACATGGTCTCAGCAGCAGTTGCTGTGGGCAGAAGATAGTCAATTGACAGCCAGCCCTACTCCTATCTCCAGGGAAAGCCAGGAACATAGGAAGCACAGTTGATCTGTGAACTTTCAGCTCTCTCAGAACTCAGTCATCAGTTCAGAGGGTCCAAGGTCCTACCTCACCCTAACTCTGCCCCAACCACTGACCCTGTGGTGCCTGAGATCCAACCCAGTTCCTCAAGCATACTCAACAAGTCTGCACCTCTGGCCACACCCCAACCCCTCACTGTGGGATTCTAGGTGGGACTCCACCCATGGCCACACCCTCCAGCCCCTCACTGGGGGATTCTAGGTAGGGTCTAACCTCTGATCGTGCCCCTAGTCCCTCTCACTGGGGGAATTCTAGGCAGAGGCTTCATTCCTGATCATGCCCCCAACCTCTTGCTTTAGAACCCCAACTCTGGGTGGCTGTGACAGGGTTCTTAGGCCACGCCTGGCAGACATGCCCCCCCTTTTTTTTTTAAAGATTCATTTATTATATATAAGTACACTGTAGCTGTCTTCAGATACACCAGAAGAGGACATCGGATCTCTTTACAGATGGTTGTGAGCCACCATGTGGTTGCTGGGAATTGAACTCAGGACCTCTGGAAGAGTAGTCGGGTGCTCTTAACCGCTGAGCCATCTCTCCAGCCCCCAGACATGCCCTTTTTTTTTTTTTTTTTTTTTTTTTTTTGGAGCTGGGGACCAAACCCAGGGCCTTGCGGTTGCTAGGCAAGCGCTCTACCACTGAGCTAAATCCCCAAGCCCCCCAGACATGCCCTTTTAAGTGTCACTTTTGCCATCCATTAAGGAGACAGGTTAGGTCCAACACCTCTCTCAGGGATACTGTTCCCTCACAGCCTTCTTCTATGTGACCAGACAGTTGACACTGATCCCACAGCTGTGCCCATTTGTGGGTCTCAACAGGAAAGTAGAGACAATCTAGCTGCCCAGCAGAAGGGGATTTAAAAACAAAAATAAAGAACTAACAGATGTCCCTGTGTTTTCAGGTTAAGACAGAGAACTCTCTCACGAGCTGAGAAGTTCAGAGGCAAATGTCTGAAACATTAAGATTCTTTCTTTCTCCTTAAAAAGAACTTTGGGAGCTGGGAAGACAACTCCGGAGGTACAAAGCACGTACAGTTCTTCCAGAGTTTGACTCCCAGAATCCATAGCATGGGGTTCACAACTGCCTGTAACTCAAACTCATGGACATGTAGCCTCCACGGACACTAGACTCACATTCACACGTGTATACACGTAATTAAAAACAAGTTAAGGGCTGGAGAAATGGCTCAGTGGTTAAAAGCACCAACTGCTCTTTCAGAGGTCCTGAGTTCAAATCCCAGCAACCACATGGTGGCTCACAACCATCTGTTATATTTTTGGTTGTGAGCCTAGCCTTTAACGGCTGAGCTATCTCTCCAGCCCGGCTCACAACCATCTGTAATGAGATCTGATACCCTCTTCTGGTATGTATGAAGACAGCTACACTGTACATATATATATATAAATAAAATAATTAAAAAAACAAAAACAAAAACAAGTTGAGTCAGGGGTGATAGTGTGCGCCTTCAGTCCCAGTGCTTGCGACGAAAAGCAGGAGGATCTGTCAATCCCAGACCAGTCTGGTTTACAGCATCAGGCCCAGTCTTAACAAAACGAACTAATACAATAAATCTTATAAAGATCTATGTTTTAGTTTTGTTTCTGTGCATGCAGTGGCCACAGAGTCCAGAAAAACGCATTAGACCCTTGCAGCTGGAGTCACGTAAGGAGCCTGAGCTGGTGCTGGGAACTGAACCTGAGTCCTCCGCAGGAGCAGTAAATGCTCTTAACTACTGAACCACCACTGCGGCCTGAGTCAGTTTTTCTTCACATAGATGTCAGAAGATCAGGAAGCCTGATGGACTAAGGACGGGTTCAGACAGAGGTAGAAACCTGGTGCCTGAATTTTAGGACAAGTAGGTGATATTACCTGCTTAAAAACCAGTTAAAGGGGTTGGGGATTTAGCTCAGCGGTAGAGCGCTTGCCTAGCGAGCGCAAGGCCCTGGGTTCGGTCCCCAGTTCCGGAAAAAAAAAATTAGTTAATTAAAAAAAAAAAAAAACAGTTAAAAACTGGAACTGGGCATTCATGATGTCCCAGAACCACAGACACCAAGTGGCACATGAGGAAGGTCAGAAATCAAGGTCATCTTTCACTACACAATGAATTCTAGGACAGCCTGGGCTTCATGAGACCATGTCTCAAAAGATAAAGCAAGGGCTGGAGAGATGGCTCAGCCGTTAAAGGCTAGGCTCACAACCAAATATATAAAAGATAAAGCAAGGCAGGGTTTTGAACAGATGAGAAATCATGTCAGAGGGAAGTTGGGGTCTTCACTTGTGGTAAGCAGTGTACGGCCAGGCCTGGTTGCCTCCCTCATCCTGCTCCACCGATTCAAATTGATGATGGGTCTAAAGGTTGCCCCTACTTCAGACACTGTGCCCCAGGAAACTCTAGTGTGACAAGTCTGAACTCTTCTGGTGTTAAGTGTGCGCACACAATGGTCCCAGGGGGTCTTTACTACACGCCAGGCAAGGGCTCACCACTGAATTACAAACACCCCCGGCCCCTTTTCTATTTTATCATTTATCACGTGTGTGTGAATGTATGCTCACCATAGTGTGCACATATGGACGTCCCAAGACAACCTGTAGGAGTAATATTCTCCTACTGTGAGGTCGAACTCAGAGGTGTTGGTTTGTCCCATCTCATTGGCCCCTGTTCCTGACTTTGGAGCTCCCTGGTAGGAGATCAGAAGGCGATAATCCCTTGGAAGGCTTGGTCATCTTGCTCAGGTTCTCTGGCGGACTGGTTTGTATTGTCTGAAGGACGCTCACCTCAGCAGCTAAGCTCAATATACTCAATATAGAGGGTGCTCAATCAACTAGTCTGGCAAACCGCAGCAGTTAGCTTTGAGATGATTTCCCAACAGGGCAGTCAGGTGATGCTGGTCATGCCTCACCTAAACCCGGTAACGGTCACCTGGTAAGGCGGGTGGCAGAGCCTCACTGATCCCTTAGGAGTCATATCCCTGGAGTTCCCATTCCCAAGCAAGGGTGGCCGCAGTGGACCAGGGAGTGAGTGCCTTTTGCTCTCTTAGAGTACTGTCGGAATCTGACCTCCCTACACCCGGCTCTAGCAGCCTGAAACTAACCCTCCCCCACACACCCCGCCCACAAGATTACTTTCTCTGCTGATAAAGCCAGAGAAACCCCCAGGGGCAAAAAGCAGCTTGTAGCCAAGATTTAGAGGTGGTTAAGGGAGTTTTTCTTCTAGGTTTGGTAACAACGCTGTCATCCCAGCATTGTTGTTGGAGGCAGGGGAATGGCAAATTCCAAGCCACCCTAGTTTACAGAGTAGGGCCATTTCCAAAAACAATTAACAAGACAGAAACAAAACATTGAATTTGAGAGATTCCAAAAGAGGGAGGCACCCGGCTCGGCTGGAGACAAGACCGCAGGTCACAATGTCCTTTGGAACAGGCCTGGCTTTAAGCATCTTCCCTGGACCCTCATCCCCTACCCCTACACACTCCAGGGCCTGGGGCTAGTGCAGGGCTGGTAAAACTATTTGCAACTGTGGCTGCTGGGTTAGTTATTCTTGGAGACAGTAGACTCAGTATCCCGGGGAGGAGGGAGGACCGCAGGTCAGGACGCTTGGGACGTGCATTTGAACACAACTCTAATTCTGGGGATCCAGGACGGTGGAATCCACCTTTCTTGACGCACAGGGACTCAATCACTAATGGGGACGCTCGAGGGCCAGGCCAAGAGTTGGAAGCGCAGCAAAAGTTGGGTCCTTGGGTAAAAGTTAAAGTCTCCTCTAAAAGTAAGGTTTCTTAGTGTGCAGGGATTTTGGGATATCCGAGTCCTCCCCGAGAAACCTCGTTTCTCCCTCTTTTTCAAGGGCGTCTCTAAACCGATCTTGCCCCTCGTCCCCTCCCACCCCCCTCAACTCCCTCACCCCCCACCCCCCACCTCCCTCTCACCAAAGTCCTCAGGTCGTCGAGGCCAGGAAACCTTCCCTAACAAGTCCAGCTCCGATCTACCCGGAGGGGGGGGGGGCGGCCTTGTGGGTCCCGTGGAGGGAGGGGCCTTGGAGTGACGGGACAGAGAGCCAATCAGAGGTCCCCATGGCGCAGTTCCGCCTTCTAAGGCGACCCAGCCCAGGTTGCCTACGGTAGTTGCGTCCCAGAAAGACCTGGAGTCCTGGATGGAGAGGAGAGGGGAGACCCATTCTGGGATCCTTGAATCCTCCTATGTTTCCAGAGACCTCAGAGAGACTTCCAGATCCAATGGATGGTTGAGTGACATTTTTAGAAGTCCATCAGACCCAGGTGAATCAATAGTCAGGAGAATAAACACCCTGAACCTCAGTCCTGATTGGATCCTAAATGAAAGCTTGCTGTCATCCAGATTGAGATTCTTATCGCCCGCAAAGCCTCTGGCGGACCAGGGCACTGAGGCCCTGAGATGGCTAGATATGGGCCATATCCAGCTTTCCGCTCCTGGACCCCTGGATCAAACCTTTCCTGAAGATGCTTCCTGGACTTTTTTTTTTTAATTCCTAAATCTTATTTCTCCCCTGTGTTTGTAAGCTAATTGTTAACCCCAGCACGCTGCAGGGGCTAAGAAAGAGGCGAATGTATTTGTTGAGAGTGTGACTGCGTGTGCCGCTGTGAAAAACGTGCACGGGCGTTTGCGACTGCGCATGCACGGATGTGAGCCTGGAGAGGACCCACCCTTATTGAGTTACCTCAGATCTTTCCAGACTTCCGTCCGGCACCTCCTCTTTTTCTAAGCTGCCCTTACTCAGACTGAGTTCTTTATCTTCCTGCTTCCAGTGAACAATGCCGCCTTCACAGGCAGTGGCGGGATGGTGTGTGTTGCCACCAGATGGCGCCCTGCTCCCGAAGGGGGCCCCCTCCCTTCTGTACCCCTCAAAGGTGCCCCTTCCCTCGTTGCCCCCGACGCCGCTCCTTCCCTCACCGAGCCCCTCCACTCTGTGACCCGGACAGCGCCCTTCTCTCTGTGCCCCACTCCCGACAGCTCCTTTCCCCTCTCTTTCCCCAATGGCGCCTCCTTTCCTGGGTCCCTGATGGGCGTCCAGGCCACCTGTGGCATAGAAGGCATGTCCTATTAACCTCGGGCCTGGCCTATTAGCTGTGTATACCAGGCGTTCAACGGGGACTGCCTTCTCTGGTACTGAACCTTCTCAGCTTGGTAGCATTCAGAGACCCGTCGGAAGACAGGCCAGCAGAATAGCTTTAAGACTTTAGGAGGGGATACCGGGTGGATGGCCAGAGCTACACAGTGACTGTGTACATTACATCTATTTATTTAGGGGGCACTCATATACCACTAGTGTGTGTGTAGGTCAGAAAAGAGCGTGCAGGAAGTAATTTCTCTGCATCACGTGGAGCCTGGGGAATTGAGCTAAGGTTTGCTGAGTTTGCAGCGGCTCCCTCCCTTTCCCGCTGATCCATTTCACTGGCCTCTAAGGAATTTTACTTTGTCTCACTGAGGCTAACCCCCCCGCCTCAGTCTCTCTCCCAGTGTTGGAATGAGAGGTATTCTTTTAATTTTAGGAGAAATTAGGGACTGGTGCATAGTGCTCAATCAGTATACACAAAACTTGGGTTCTGCCCCCAGCACTATATCCCCCAGGTGTGGCACATGCCTGTCACCCCAGCACCCAGAGCTGAGGCAAGGGGACCTTGGAGATCAGTTCAAGGGCTTCCTATGCTACCCAGTGAGTTTGAGGCCGGCCTGAGTTATATGAGATTGGAACAGGAAAAACAATGGAAGATGCTAGATGAAACAGGAGCTTGCTGTGTCCTTACTCTTTGAAGGATAGTCAACAGCTGCCAGCCCTTGCTGTAATTCAGTGACCTGACGGCCAGCTGCCTTCATGTCTCCTCCTCACAGGGCCTTTGTGCCCGCTGGGTTTGGTCCTGCCCCTCACCACAGGAAGCTGGGGTCATTTAGCATGCAGAACCTGGCTGTTCCGTTATCCCCAGCCCCCTGAGCCTCAAGGCAGCAGCTGCTGCTGTACCTGTGAGGAGGTGGTGGTAGGCTTGGGGAAACAGCACAGCTCTGAGACCTGTGGTCCACCAGTCTGGGCAGAGCTTCTCCCAGGCCCTTGAGTCACCTGCGTTCCTTTCTCTGGCTTCCACATTCTGGCCACTTCCAGATCCTTTGAGAGGCATGTACTATGTCTCCTTGGTCTCTTGTTTCTCTGGGCTCTGAGGCCAACCCTGCAGACTGCCTGGTGGCAGGGGTGACTTAAAGCAAGTGGGCCAGTGGGCAGATTTCAGTGTGTAAGTATCTTGGCTGGCTCAAGGGCTGTGCTCTGTGGGGCCTGTAACCCAATCCCTCTGGGACCACAGCCCTCCCAGTCCGTACAGAGAGCAGCCTGGGCCTGGGTGCCCTGGTTTGGCCCGCAACTTAGAGTACTACCAGCAACCAGAATATCCTGGTCATGTTGTCGTGCTAGTGGGGACAAGTTGTTCCTGTTGTCTCTTTGCATGGAGACTGGTCTCCTAAGTGGAGACTGACAGGTGTTGCTGTCCTGGTGACCACCTTGAAACCGAGTAAGTGAACATAGGTGTCACTTAGAACTTGGTGGGGGACGGGGTTGGGGATTTGGCTCAGTGGTAGAGCGCTTGCCTAGCAAGCGCAAGGCCCTGGGTTCGGTCCCCAGCTCCGAAAAAAAGAATAGAAAAAAAAAAAAAAAAGAACTTGGGGGTGGCATCCAGCTCAATAAGACCCTTAAGTCCCTCTAATTGACAAGAGGTGTATGCTCCTTCTACCAGCCCTAGATGACAGAGTTCATATTTCCTAGATAGTGGGAGAGATGGGTCACAGCACTGGTGGCTGAGGTTTGCAGTGTGGACAGTTCTCCCCCACCTGTCTGTTTTTTCTGTTCCCCAACTACCCTGCAGAGGTTGCAACTGAGTGACTTGGTTTGCTGGGAAGGGGGTTATTTTGAAGTTAGGAGCCAGGGGCAGTTAGGGGCTCCTCTGTGGGGGACAGGAAGCAGGGTGGCCCCAGCTGTTTTCTCCCATTGGCTCACCTGACACATTGGTTGCCATCAACCTCCACACAGGAAGTGTCCCCAATGCTTGCCTCAGGGGTAGAGGTTAAGGAGACTCCCTGAGAGAGCTGTAGGGCTAGATAGAAAATTCCAGAAGGCTTTAGCTGCATAGCTAATGACAGCTGTGGAGTGAACTCTCTGGGTCTCACATAACCCAGGCTGGCCTACAGCACAGTGTATAGCCAAGAATGACTTTAAACCTCTCATTATACTGCCTTGGCCTGCCCAGTGCAGGGTGCTGGGTGTACGGCACCACTCAAGGCCTTGGAGGTCTCTGTTCACATGTACATAGTTAACCTTTGGGAACTTGGCTCACAACGGCTGCTCTGCTAAGACCCTAGAGGGTCTTCATAGCCCAGGCTAGCCTGGAGCTTGCTTAGCAGCCAAGGCTGGCCTTGAACTCCTGTTTTTCCTGCTCTATCCCTGAATGCTGGGATGACAGGTGTATACTCTGACATCCAGATTATATGGTACTGGGGATAGAGCCCAGGGCTTTGTACATCCCAGGCTAGCCCTAGGCCTACCAGACAACTCAGAGTTACAATAAGCTTTTAATATTTAAAGTTCAGGCACTCAAACCAGATGATCCTCATATGGTAACTCATTCACCTGGGGACAGTTGGCCTTGTCTTCCCTGGCACTGGTGATGATTATGGGGAGCCCGGCTTTGACCGTTGACAAGGACCAGGGGAGGTGGATAGTGACTACAAGCTCATAGCTGGTCCTCATGATCTCGTTCTCCTGGGAGCCACTGCTCACAGACAAAACCAGGGGCAGGTTGAAGGCGCTAACCACTGTGGTGCTGTTGAAAGCTGGAATCCGTGCATTGGCCATCTGTCGCAGCAACTCACTGCTGTCTGCCCGCCGGCGCCTCTCAGCACTTGGCGTGAAGCCCTCATACTGCACATGGGCATAGAGGGCGAACACCACAGTCTTGATGTACTTGCCCGTGTGATTGCGGATCTCTGATGTGAATGTCACCTTCTCGCCGGGCACGAAGGTGTTCTTGCTCATCTGCACATGCAAGCTCACCCAGCCCCGGCTGCAGCAGTTGTATGACACCTTCTTCTCAGCTTCTACAGACAGTGGGTTCTGTAAAGGGAAGAGGATAGCCCTGAGACTTACAGAATCTCTTGCAGGCCTGGGGGGCACTGCGGAGAATGTGGGGGTCCAGGTTTGTGTTTCCAGCCCTAGGAACCTCGGAGTAGTCAGGAGGCTCAGATGGAGAATGGTCAGTTCAGGGCCAGCCTGGGCTAAAGAAGGGGGCAGACTATGATATAGAATCTGTTTTAAAAAGCATGGGACTGAGACGGCTATAACTCATTGGGCAGATCACTCACCCAGCATACACAAGGCCCTGGTTTCCAATCCAGCACCAAAGAAGCCTTTCAATCACAGTGGCACACCTGTCATCCCAGCACTTAACAGGCTGAGGCTGGGGGATCAGGTATTCCAACCTTATCCTTGGCTACATAGGAAGTTCAAGGCTAGCCTGGGCTACCAAACCAAACCCCCCCCCCCAAAAAAAAGAGCAATCAGTCATGGCTATGAACCCTTCAATCTCAGCACTCAGAAGGTAGAGGCAGTAGGATCTCAAGGGATCTGAGTTTGAGGCCAGTATGGTCTACATACTGAGTTCCAGAACAGCCAGGGTTACTAAGAGAAACTCTATCTTGAACAAATAATCAAAAATGCTTCTTGAATTAAGTATTTAAGAGGCTTTGCTGGTTAAGTTCATCTGATTTGAAAGCTGGAAGTCAGGGGTTGGGGATTTAGCTCAGTGGTAGAGTGCTTGCCCAGCAAGTGCAAGGCCCTGGGTTCAGTCCCCAGCTCTGAAAAAAAAGAAAAAAAAAAAAAAGCTGGAAGTCTCAGCTCCTAGGAAAGCAGGGTATGAGCAGTACTGAGCTGACATCCGACTTTCCTCCTGTACCCCCTGCATTTGTTCATAGGTGATTTCCTGTCTGAATCCACTATGTTGCTTTATTTATTTATTATTTTATTTTATTTTTGAGATAGGGTTAATGTAGTCCTGGCTGTCTTGAGACTTGCTCTGAAGACCAAGATGGCCTTGAACCTCAGAGATCCTCCTGCCTCTCTCCCCCGAGGGCCGGGATTAAAGGCCTGCACCACTACCCCCGGTTTATTTCTATTACTGTTATTATCATGGTTAGGGTCCGACTAGGCAGCTGATGTTGGCCTCTAACACATGGCCATGCTCCTGCTGCAGCCTTTCAAGTGCCAGGGTGAGGGTGATGGGTGGGCCAATAAACCCCATTCATGCTAAATTGATTTTCAGCTTTCTTTAGGTTCCTACTTGGGGCTCTGAGATGGCTCAGTGGAGAAAGGCACCTGCCACCAAATCTCTAGACCTGGGTTCAATCCCTGGGCCCACAGGGCTGAAGCGAGGAACTGGGTCCTACGAGCTGACCTAGATGTGCAGTTAGCAAGGTAAATAATGTAAAAATAAAGGAAAAGGAAGGAAGGAAGGAAGGAAGGAAGGAAGGAAGGAAGGAAGGAAGGGAAGAAAGGGTCAAAGATATAGGCAATCTTCTACTCTCAGCTTCTCTCCTTTCTCCCCAGCCTTCTCAACAACGGACCATTTACCCCCTGTGTGTCCAAAACATCAACTCTGTGGGTGCACCGGGGCCTCGGCAGGCCTCAAATGAGGACAAAGCTGGGGTCACACGTAGGCTTCCTTGTCTCACACTGGGCTTTACGCAGCTCCAGGGCTTTGGCAGGGAACCTCTGGTTCTCATGAAGCCAGGCCCCAGAGAGGGTACACACCTGCTGAGGCTCTCAGTGGGTGCTCAGGTCCTGAGTCTTCCCAGTATCCCCCCTGAGCTTGGCTGAATTCCAGGCTTCTGTTGCTGTGAAGTGACAACCTCTATGTGGGGACTATGCCACTGGCCTGAGTTAGACCCAAGTTTATAGAAGCCCTGTTCTCTGTCTTTCCACTGGGTCTGCTAGAGTCACATGCCCACTCCTAGTTTGAGGTACCCATTTCTCCCATGCAGGGATGGAGTCATGTGGCAGACAGAGTGGGTACTGGGATTTGAACTTGGACTTCCAACCCAGGGCCCTCTTTCCTGACTCACATGGCTTGGTTCTGCGGGTATGGATGATGGTCAGTATCATTTCAAATCTACCTCAGAACTGGTGTTTGGGATGCCACGGTGTTCTGGATACACCCTGAGTATCCAGGCTCTGTGCAACCAGGAGGCCCTCCATTGTCACTTGGGCCCAAGTCACTGAAGGTTCTCTCAGAGACACTGGGGAAGAACTGTTTGTTCTCTGTGGGTGTCCTGTGCCAGGCAGGGTGTTGGGCTAAGTCCTGCCCTCCATATATTCCATACCAGGAGCTTCCCCACTGTGACAACCATTCGTGTTCTTGGACAAACTACCTTGACCCTTTCTTCCAATGCCCTCACTGGCTTTTTAGCAGGCTTTGGGGGGTTGGTAGAAGAGCTCCATTATGAACTGGGCCTGGAGTGGCCCCAGCAGTCACTTCTCTGCCAAACATTCCAGGGTGTAAAAACCACAGAGCCATCCCGCCTGCTAGGGTCCTGCGCTAGCTTCTGAGTTACCTTTTTTATTAAAAATTTTTGAACAATTAGTGTGGTGGGGGGGGTGGGCAGAAGGAGGGAAGGGAGAATGCCCAGGCTTCACCATGCACTGGAAACGGCTGGGGGGCAAGGGTAAAGTACTGAAGTTGATTCTTTTCTTCATTCTCCAAATGGGTCCTAAAATTGAACTCGGGTAATCAGGCTTGGCAACAATCACCTTTATCTACTAAGCCCTATCGCTGCTCCTTTGAGCCTCCTTTTGTGGAATCACCCAGGAGTCTGAGTCAGCAGCCTTCCTGTTCTTGCTCCCACCCCCTGGATGCCTGGGTACCTCACTTAGATTCCGCTGGCGGAATTCAGAAATCCCTTGGACCAGCAGGTACAGCCTCTTCTTGGCCAGGATATGCTCCCGGCCCATGCACAGGGCCTGCACAAAGTAGGAGATGTGGCCGATCTTACTGTTGAAGGTGGATGGGAGCCTGGGAGGTAAGTTGAAATGGAAGTCAAAGGTGTGGCTGCCTGCCCTTAACCAATTATCTGCAAGTGAAACACACCGAGGCCACATGTGAGAACAGTCCAGAACCTTTGCTGGTGGGAACTAACCACTAGCCACAACCCTGTGATTGTTGATTGACTGAGACAGCTGAGGAAGCTGTCCTACTCTGCCTCCATTTCTGTGAACTACTTTTTCTTTTTTTCTTTTTGGTTTTTTCAAGACAGGGTTTCTCTGTGTAACCCTGGCTGTCTCAAGTGCTGGGTTTAAAGATGTGTACCACCACACCTGGCTTGTTCTGTTTTTTCTTTTTTCTTTTTTTTTTTTCTATTGCATTTTTGTTTGGTATGTGTGCGTATGCCTGTGCTTCAACCTTGGCAGGAAGTGGCCTTACCTGATGAGCCTTCTTTCTGGCCCTCCATACCTCTTACTCCTTTTTTTTTCCCAGACAGGAACTTTCTATGTAGCCCAGGCTATTCTGGAGCTCACATTTAGAACAGGCTGGCCTTGCACTCACAGAGACCTTCCTGCCTCTGCTTCCCTAGTGCTGGGGTTAAAGGCTCATGCCACCACTGACCTTCTGTGGCCTCCCCTCCCCTGCAATTTCTGTAACATTAGAAACATTATCAGTTGTGTTTAGTGTTGTAAGTTTAACACAACATACATTGGAAAACAGTAGGTGCTCAATAAATGTCTGAGTAGCTGAGTGAATCACAGGTTATAAACTCTTCCTTTTTAAAGAGTATTCTGCCTGCATGTTTATCTGTACACCAGGAAAGGACACCAGCTCTAATAGAACGGTTGTGAGTCACCGTGTGGTTACTGGGAATTGAACTCAGGACCTCTGGAAGAGCTGAGTCATTTCTCCAGCCGTCCCCCTTCCTCTTTGTTGCTATTGTTGCTGTGCTGTTTTCCAAGACAAGCTTGGCTGGCCTGGAACTCCCTGTGTAGGAAGACCTGCTCTCCTAATCTGATTCTCCTGCCTCCATCTCCAATGGTGAGTGACAGGCATGTATCCTCATGCCTGGTTTACTTGGTTTTGGGAATGGAACCCAGAACTCTTGTGTCATACACTGGTTCCAAATTGTCTATAATCCTCCTGCCTCAGCCTCCAAAGTGCTATACTGTTCCCAGGTAAGTGTTAGATCTTTCAATGAAGAAAAAAAAAACCAACCAACCAAACAAACAAACAAAAAAACCCCCCAAAACCAAACACTCCTGACACTTGGAGTAAGACCCTTTCTTTTTTTTCTTTTTCTTTTTTTTTTTTTTTGGTTCTTTTTTTCGGAGTTGGGGACCGAACCCAGGGCCTTGCACTTGCTAGGCAAGCGCTCTACCACTGAGCTAAATCCCCAACCCCAAGACCCTTTCTTAAAACTAAGACAATGGGTTGGGGATTTAGCTCAGTGGTAGAGCGCTTGCCTAGCAAGTGCAAGGCCTTGGGTTCGGTCCCCAGCTCTGAAAAAAAAGAAAAGAAAAAAAAATAACAAAAAAAAAAAAAAAACCAAAAACAAAACTAAGACCAGGCAGTTCAGCATTTAGGGCAGTGGCTGCTCTCAAAGAGGACCTGGGTTCAGTTCCCAGCACCTACAAGCCGTAACTCCAGTTCCTGGGCATTCAATGCACTTTTCTGACCTCCATGTGCACCAGGCACATACATGGTACAGACAGACAGACACATGGGTAAAATAGTCATGCATATAAAAATTAATATAACATACTAACAACAAAACCAGGGGGTGGTGGTGCACACACTTTTAATCCCAGCACTCCAAGAGGCAGAGGCAGGTGGATCTCTGAGCTCAAGGCCAACCTGGTCTACAGAGTGAGTTTCAGGACAGCCAGGGCTACACAGAGACACCATCTTTAAAAATAAAATACCAAAGTTGGAAATCCTTTGAACACCCACAACCACCCAATCACGAATTTGGGAGGGAGACAGAGCTCTCAGGGTGTCTGGGTGATGTAATATCAGACCTGGGTTGGCTGGATTGAGAATTTGTCCCTCTTTTCTGCTCTCCCCTCTGCTCCTGTGATCTTTGAGTCTCAATACCAGAGGCAAAGGTGCATGTAAGTTAACAAGAATGATGACTTAGAGGGCCTGTCACAGCCGTTTGCAGGACTGAGTACAGTACTTCCCAGGGGTCTTTGGGAGTTCATTTTGATTGACTCTTGCCTCTTCATGTCTTCACACTGGTAATTATTTAACATAAGCTCCCTCTGCCTATCTCTAACTCTCAGGATACTCCTAAGAGATTGTTGATTGACTAGCAGATGTGTTTACTGTGTTCCCACCCCAGGCTGCTGGTTGAATTCTTACCTTTTATTGGGAATGTTTTTGTTTTATGTACATAATCTGCCTTATTATTGCAAATAACATCTCTACTATAATCACGGGTCTCTCCGATTTCTTCATTCCACTCAACATAACCCCTACCAACAAGCTCCACCTTCACGACGGGGTCCACGAGGGTGCTGTTGAGGGTGAGGACCACCTGCCCGTCTATGTTCGAGCCGGCCAGGTAGACTGCATCTTGGGGCAGCACTACCTCGATGGACTTCACCACAGACATGGGAAGTTGGGCGGGGGAGAGACATTCTCCCCCTCCCCTGAGTATCACCCAGATCCCTTGGGTTCCTTGCTGTAGTGACCTCTGTGACATCGCTCCACCCAGTGTTCCGGGAAAGAGACAGGTGCTCTGCTAGCCCGAGCCTTGAGCGTCTTCTGTATCCAAGGATGACCTTGACCTCCTAATTATCCTCTTGCCTCATCTCCAGGACCACCCACACCGCAATCCTGATCGAATAGCACACCAGAACCCTCCAATCTGAGCCTGGAGCTCAAGGCTTGTCACCACAGGGATTTAGGAGGCCGATTCTGGAAGCTGAAATAGTTCAAGGCCAGCATGGGCAACTTTGTGTGATCCTTAAAGTAATCCCAATCCTTGTGAGACAGGAGAACTGCTAAGTTTGAGGTCAGTCTTGGGTATGTAATAAGCTTCAGGACACTAAAACCTGAGCCAGATGTCCTGATACTCCACGGACTGATCCTGTTCATTGTGCTCTGTCTGTCTGTCTGGTTTGTGCAATTGTTTTCATAAACAGTGACATCATGCCACCTTTTTATATAAATAAAAAGTATATATTTATTTATTATGTGTATGGGCGTATGCACATGAAGGTTGGCACTCCTGGAAGTCAGTTTCTTCCACTCTTTGTGTCATGTCTAGTGACTGAGTCAGGTCTTCAGTCTCAGCAGCAAGCACCCTCTACCCACCTTGTCTATCCTGACTTTTTTTTTCCTTGGGGCTGGGGCCTGAACCCAGGGCCTTGTGCTTGCTAGGCAAGCGCTCTACCACTGAGCTAAATCCCCAACCCCCTATCCTGACTTTTAATGTTAATTATTTTTGTTTATATGCATTTTTGAGACAGGATCTTATGTAAGGATGGTTTTGGACTACTGATCCTTCTGACCCCACTTTCCAAGTGTGGCAGTGCCAGGAGGTTAAGCCCATTTGGGAAATCCTTCCTCACCATAGAAACCCCTATTTTCCCAGATCATGGAGGCGAGGGCCTAGACAACTTTGGGGCTCACAGAGATACTTGAAACATCTTTGGAGGGACAACCTTGTAAGAGTCCCACAAATGGTCTGGGTGTAGTAGTACATACTTGTTAGCCCGGAACTAGCAAGGTGGAGGCAAGAGGCTTTGAAGTTCTAAGTCATCTTCAGCTAAGAGCAAGTTGGAGGCTAGACTGTTTCAAAAAACAGTTAAAGATTGGAAGTCTTCCCCTCAGGACTTCCAAGACTTCACATGGTTTCTGCTGCCTCTTACTCGTCCCAGCCCAGGAGCCTCCTCCTGTCTTCCCACTCTAAATCTTCTCTATACCTCTTATGTTCTTGGCTTCCCCAGCCGGAAGTGCCTCTGTCCCAGCCCCCACGTGGGCACCGGTCACTTCCGACCTCATGACTTGTGATTGTACCTGGAGTTGTTCTGTTTATTATTTTCTTCTCCATTGGTTTCTAGACCAGGATTTGCTTTCCCATGGCCCATGCTCGAGGGAAGGGTGTGCCTTGCAAGCGGTTGGGCCCATAACTCTAGTTTCTTTGTTCACTGCATAGATGCCTAGCGCCTAGTGCTCACCAAGAATCGTTAGAATGGTGGTTGGGGATTTAGCTCAGTGGTAGAGCGCTTGCCTAGCAAGCGGAAGGCCCTGGGTTCGGTCCCCAGCTCCAAAAAAAAAAAAAAAGAAAAAAAAAAAAGAAAAAAAAAAAAGAAAAAGAAAAAAGAAAAAAAAAAGGGGGGGTTGGGGATTTGGCTCAGTGGTAGAGCGCTTACCTAGGAAGCGCAAGGTCCTGGGTTCGGTCCCCAGCCCCGGAAAAAAAAGAAAAAAAAAAAAAGAATCGTTAGAATGGAGCAGGCTAGGGTGGAGGGGGCAGGGAGGCCCTGCACACCTGGACTGCTTGCACAAGGCTGGGTGGGGGTGGGGGAACCAGGCAGGAAAAGAAGCCCTGTGGCGGATGAGTAGCATGACAGCCCACCGGTAGCGTCCTGATGTTATTCAATGAGCTCAGTGATGTTACTGAAGAGCTCAGTGCACCTGGGGGTGCGCAGACCAGACATTGGGGTGCAGGGTATCTGGTGGGGCGGCACCACTCAAGTTCCCCAAGGTTATATGGAGATAGGTTCAGGGCTGCTTAGATTAAGAGGTCCACGTTTGGGCAGCTGACAGGGAATAGGCATGTAATGGAGTCAGGAATCTTTGGCGAGGGAGGATCCCTTCCTCCTCTCCCGGTATTGCTACGGGGTTTACAAGACCTGGGCCTTCTTGGTAAACTAGATATAGCCCGCAGGGTAAGTCTGTGGCCCGTTGGGCGGAGCCGGGGGTGGGGTGGATCCTCAGTGGTGGGGACGCCCCACTTGCTTTCTCGCTTCCCGCCACAGCGCCAGCCAATCAGCAATCAAGAGCCCTCCCCACCCATTGGGGTGGCAGTCTCCCGCAGCAGGCTGTGCCACTTCTAAAAAACGCCCAGAGTTTTCGCGGGGAAAAAACTCCTAGCAGCTGGAAGGAACCCGCGCTTTAGTGCTCACTTGGGTCTTCTGCCATTTACGCGGTTGGTTCCCTTCTGGGTCACTCAGCCGCAGAGTCCTAACCTAGAGCCAGGCGCTCCAGGGGAAAGGAGAGTGCGGATCGTCGCCGCGAGAGAGGTGAGTGGAAGAGCGCGCTTATTCACACAGTGGCACGCCAGGCACCACGCAAAACTGAAAGGAACTCTTCTCACGCGTGGCTGCGGGGGGCTTGCTTTAGGAAATCCAATGGGTGTCTTATACGCTTAACCCCTACTAGCCAGTCGCACCACGTTGACGGCCCGGGTTGGGGGGAGCTTTGCAAAATTTTACCGCGCGCGGGGTGCGATTTGCAGAGCCATTGCCCACGCGTGGGTTCCACACCTCGTGTTAGAGGAACCCGAATTGTGACTTCCATGTTGAGCCTTCCTCTCCGGTCCCGCACGCACGCGGTCACATCAGAAAACTTGGCAGAAGTTTCCCGCGCGTGGCTCCGGGCAGTGCAGTGCCACCGCGCATGCGTGCTTCTGCACCCATTGAGGAGCAACCTGAGGGGCACCCTCCACACTGCACTTGGTTTTTTTATCCCCTCGGGTGCCGCTAAGTTCGCGGGAAACTCGCGCGGTCCCGCGGGGGAGTGCACGCGGCTCCGCGCCTGCGAGCGGACACTCCTGGAGATTCAATTGTCGCGCCCGAGTCGGGTTTCGCGCGCCCTGGCGTCTCTGAGTACATTTCGGCCAATCGCGTGCGAGGAGGGCGGGGCACGTAGCCCGAGAGGAACCAATCAGTAGTGGACTCTCCGGGAGGGGCGGAACTTAAACCGCGGGGCTCCAGGGGTCTGGCCTGGGCGGCGGCCGCTAGTGTGGGCGTGGGCTTCGTCCCTCCCAGGTCTTTAAAACTCTTTCCCTAGTGGCCAGGGTCGTGTCCCGGGGGAAGTGAGGGCAACCAGCTGCGGGTGGGGCTCAGGTGAGTTTGTGGCCACGAGTGCGAGCCGAGGTCGAGCCCGGTCGAGACCGCCGGTTGCCTCAGCCAAGGCGGCGGGGGGTGGGGGGAGGTCTTGCTTTAAGCACGCGCGCGGGAGACACGGGTCCGGAACTCTTGTAGTCCCGAGTGTGTGTGTGTGTGGGGCTCTTGCCTTCTGTGACCGAGTTTCCCCTCCCGGGACTAGAGGTTCCAATCGGCTTCGGAGTTGGCGAGTTCCCGTTACTGGGACTTAGACTGCGTGGAATGAATGAATGAACGGCTGAACGTATGAATGAGTACCTGCGGCCACTTTCAGCCTAACCAGGGCCTTTCTCCCGCTATGGACATTTTTCCCTCCCCTTCTTCGGAGACGTGGTGGATGGTCTTGGATCACCCAGGATGTCTTGGCAGTTCACACTCAAGTGTCCCCACTCGCTGGTTATTAAGACATTAAGTGCCTAATTTATGCCACCTGGTCCTCCCAGGATGGGGTCTTGCCCAATGTAGCGGGGCCAGGGCTACAGGTGATTGATCGTGGGAGTTGCTTCCTTTGCTTAGTCAGATGTAAAGAAAGCTACTGGGTTAGGGTACTCCACTTCCCCTCATCCTGACAGGCCACACTGACTGGGATCTCCCTCTGTTTTTCAGTATTCCTTCAGCACATCGGCATCATGTGGATCCAGGTTCGAACTATGGATGGGAAGGAGACCCACACCGTGAACTCTCTATCCCGGTTGACCAAGGTGCAGGAGCTGAGGAAAAAGATTGAGGAGCTGTTTCACGTGGAACCCCAATTGCAGAGACTCTTTTACAGGGGCAAACAGGTAAGGTGGCCACTGGAACTTGCCGCTCACTCACCCACCCACTGAGCTTTGTTCCAAGCACCCTGCCTCAAAGCCACCAAGCAAGAGCCCCCCTCTCCATTCGGTCCCGGAAGGAGATGCCTCAGATGCTGGGAAGGAGGAGGGGGTGAACAAAGGCAGGCCTCCTCAGTAACCGGGCAGCTGGCCTCGTGCTTCGAAGCCTGAT